>NW_004443966.1:1176572-1261482 GCF_000243295.1 Trichechus manatus latirostris
TACTTCTGTTTCATGAGAAACTATTTGTTCTGTAAGCCTTCACCTGAAGTACAATAAAATAAATAAATAAAAAAGAAATCAAACAACGTATTACGTTGGGCAAACATGCTGCAGAAGACCTCTTTAAAGTGTTAAAGAGAAAAGATGTCACTTTGAGGACTAAGGTGCTCCAGACACAAGCCATGGTATTTTCAATCGCCTCATATGCATGCAAAAGCTGGACAGTGAATAAGGAAGACCAGAGAAGAATTGATGCATTTGAATTATAGTGTTGGTGAAGAATATTGACTATACCATGGACTGCCAGAAGAACAAACAAATCTGTCTTGGAAGAAGTACAGCCAGAATGCTCCTTAGAAGCAGGGATGGTGAGACTTCGTCTCACATACTTTGGACATGTTGTCAGGAGGGACCAGTCCCTGGAGAAGGACATCATGTTTTGTAAAGCAGAGGGTCAGGGAAAAGAGGAAGACCCTCAACGAGATGGACTGACAGAGTGGCTGCAACAATGGGTTCAAGCATAACAATGATTGTGAGGATGGCGCAGGACCAGGCACTGTTTCATTCTGTTGTGTATAGGGATGCTGTGAGACAGAAATGACTCAATGGCACCTAACAACAACAGTGTCCAGACCTCTTCCATACTAGTCTGTTATTTTCCACACGCTGAAATCCACACAGCTGCACTCTTTGCCTCAGGGTCCCTCATAGATTGTTTGTTTTTACTAGTGTTCCAGACCCACCGGCTTCCCCCTGGCCTCTGTGGCATGTTAGTGTTGGGTTAGGGAGAGGGAGCCAGCAGCCCAGGCTAAGGTAATCATTTATCATGTATCAGAAGTCTCCAAAGAGGACTGGGGGATTTTTGCACACACACTGTTCTTGGCTAGCCAGTATAAAAATCAAAGAGCATTGCAACGACTCAGTCGTGTCCATGCTCATTCTGACACAAGTTTCCCCTCCGTTGAGAGTCTGGGTTTTCCACAGCTTCAAAAGCAGGGAAATTGAACAGGACATTCAAAGGTACCAAATGTGCTCTCAGGGCTATGAAAAGAAAAAACAGCAGAACACCTCCACTTCCAGGGTCCCCATAGCAAAGACCCACTTCTGAGAAAGACCCTCCTAAGATACAGACAGATAAGTCTTGAGTAAAGACCGCTTTATTCCCATCTATTAAAAGGAAGAGCCATGTAGTGCTACACTTCAAACATCCTCCCCCTTCACGTTGCACACTGGCGTTGCAGCTTTCATCTTTGCTTCTGAAGTTCTGATCCACCAACATCCTAATGAAAATTTATCATCATTTTGAAAATATTGTAATCCAGATATCGGCTGGCATTGCCGTATTTCTGAACAGCTAGATAAAGAGAGATTCACATGTCCATTTTATGGACTGTAGAAAAACACAGTGGCAGCAACAGGATTTCTGCCCATTTTGGAGGTGGGAGGAGGGCTCATTCTCTAATGACTGCTTCTGCACTCCGCTCAGTGAATAGCTGAGATGGGGGGGTCCCTTCCCCTTTCTAGGGAGAAGAAAGGAAGGACTAAATGGTAAAATGAATGAATAAATGAACAGGTTCTACATAAACAACATGTCACCTCAGGAAATGATGGGAAAGACTGCAAGTGTCATTAAAACCAAATGGTGCAAGGAAGACGAGAGGCCCAGACAGATGCTCGTCTCCTTGACTGAGGGATGTGCTGCCGAGAGTCAGGATGCAAAGAAAATCACTGTAGAACTCCACCCTACGTCTGGCCAAGTGAAATATTAGATGAATTTAGGCATTAGCACAGTTTGGCCAAGAGCCACAGAGCTAATTGTTACTTGTTTGAGCCTGTAAAGACTGCACCATTAAAACTTGCATCTTTAATATAATGAATTAACATCTGTGAGCCCCATAATTAGAGGATGGTCTAGCAAATTAAGAAAATTACTTTTTAAAAAAAGGAAATGAAGAAGTGGAATCATTCCAGGAAATTACTCAACTGCCTCTCTCTACAACCAATTCATATTTTCTCCCTGACTCTTTAAATGGTTTTCGGTCATAAACCCACCCCTCCTCAGCCCCATCTGACGCTTACCAGCCAAGCCACACTGATTAGCCTTCGTGTTCCAGATGTTCAATCATTAGGTGCATGTGAAGATGAGTTGTCCCCTAATGAGCAACAGAAGAACACTGAACGTGTCTGTCTTAGTCATCTAGTGCTGCTAGAACAGAAATACCACAAGCGGATGGCTTTAACAAAGAGAAATTTATTCTCTCACCGTCTAGGAGGCTGGAAGTCTGAATTCAGAGTGCCAGCTCCAAGGGAAAGCTTTCTCTCTCTGTCCGCTCTGGGGGAAGTTCTTGTCATCAATCTTCCCCTGGTCTAGGAGCTTCTCAGTACAAGGACCTCAGGTCCAGAGGACAGCCTCTGCTCCTGGCTCTTCTTTCTTGGTGGTGTGAGGTCCCTCTCCTCACTTCTCTCTTTAAAATCTCAAAAGAGACTGACTCACGGTACAACCTAATCCTGTAGATTGTGTCCTGCCTCATTAACATCATAGAGGTTAGGATTTACAACACATAGGAAAATCACATCAAATCACAAAACAGAGGGCAACCACACAATACTGGGAATCATGGCCTACCCCAGTTGGCACATATTTTGGGGGGACACAATTCAATCCATGACAGTGTCCATGACATAATAACTCACAGTAGCTAAGAGGACAGGTTCTGCAGTCAGATTTCCAGATTCAAATCCTGGATCTGTCATTTAATTGCTACGTAACTTTTGGCAAGCTATTTAACCTCTTAAATCTCAGTATTTTTACCAGTAAAATACAGATAATGATAACATCTACATATAATATTTTAAGTATGGTATATGCAAATTATATAGAATGTTGTTGTTAGTTGCCATGGAGTTTATTTTGACCCATGACAACCCCATGTGTGCAGAGAAGAACTGCTCAAAAGGGTTTCTAAGGCTATGACCATTCAGAAGCAGATCACCAGGCCTGTCTTCCAAGGTGCTTTGAGTGGCTTTGAACCACCAACCTTTTGACTAGTAGTTGAGTGCTTAACCAGTTGTGTCACCTGGCGGCCTAATCATAATGAGTATGGCATATGCAAAGTATTTAGTACAGTTCCTACCAAATGATAAGTGTTAAATGAATGTTATATATATATTTTTTTGATTCATTTGTATTTTTTCTCTCCTTTGACAGGATAAATTCCTTAATGGAAGAAACCATGTCTTTCTTCTCTTTCCTTGACATAGATTCATTTTAACTAACAAAATGTTCTGAACAAAGAGCATACTTACTTGATGCCGTCTATCCCTGATCAGTAATCTCCACCTATATTTTCCTAAGGATTGCATCCAGTGGTGAAGCCATTAAACTGACTTCATGAGTTTGCAGGTGGTTCGTATGTCTCTGCATGTTATTTCCCTAAGGACTGCATCCAGTGGTGAAGCCATTAAACCGACTTCATGAGTTTGCAGGGAGTTCGTAGGCACCTGCATGTTATTTTCCTAAGGACTGCATCCAGTGGTGAAGCCATTAAACCATGAGTTTGCAGGGAGTTGGTATGTCTCTGCGTGTTATTTCCCTAAGGACTGCATCCAGTGGTGAAGCCACTAAACCAACTTCATGAGTTTGCAGGGAGTTCGTATGTCTCTGCATGTTATTTCCCTAAGGATTTCATCCAGTGGTGAAGCCATTAAACCAACTTCATGAGTTTGCAGGTGGTTCATACGCACCTGCGGGTTATTTTCAGGTAGTACCCAATTCCTATCATCACTTTTTATTTTCCTCTTTCTGTCCATCTTGCTGTCATCTTTGACTTCATTCCACTGCTCCAAAAATTGTGTGGGATATTTGCAACCAAACTGTTTCCAATGGTTTATTGTGCGGTCATATGAAACTCAAATCACATTGTCCCATTAAATATAAACGCCTAATTAATTAATTATAATGTAACTTCCCAAGGTCGAGGCCCTGGTTGCTCCACTCCCCCCCCCCTTCCTGGAGTGTCAAACGCTGTTCCTTTTATCATCAGGAATTGAAACAAGCCTGGCAGACACTCTGCTCTAGAATACTGAAGTATGAATGTCGGACGCTCTCCATCCTTGTCTGCAGTCCTGCTGACTGACTCAGCCAAGTCCAAGGTTCTTTCTTGCCCTTGCTGAAGCTATACAGAACTCTTCTACCAGCTCCACCAACTTCAGCCCATTAATCTATCCTGCTTCCGTGCTCCAGATCCATCTGGAGAGGGACTACATTGCAGTAGCAAGAAGGAGTCTCCCACGCACATGGTGCCCATTTGCACTATGACAATTCAGGGACTGCTCGTAGAAGAAGAATCCAGAAATGCTGAGAAAGGAGAAGAAAGGCTAGTGGAAATCTGTATGAGACCAAAAAAGGCTCCCAGACCACACACAGTATGACAAACACAATGCACTGGAAAAACCATAAATTTGAGGATTCAGAAAAATAACAGCACAGCTAGTTTCTTAAAAAGATTCACGATTGGCGATTGCTAGGATAATTCCACTTTCAGTATAATCCACGTGGAGGGAAAATCTGGGTTCTTCACACAGAAAGGCTCTCAATATCTTCAGTATTTAAAAACTTAGATTTCCTTTAACTTTTAGGTTTGCCATCTGCCAAAGCTTAAGCCTGTCTTCTTATATAATCAAAACCTGGGTACAGCTGGTATTAATAATACATCTGTATTACTCATAATTGCTTCAAGCTTTAGGACGATTAAGGATAATCATAATCCTTTAAAAAGTCCATAGTTTATTCTGTTTAAAGTGACAGAGTTAATGCAGTTTCATTTTTCTAGCTTTCATTCAATTTATCTGAAATCAAATATGCATTTCTTTTGATTACGTCAACTTCTATATTTCATTCCATATGCCAAAGTAATAAGTTTGATTTCCTAGTAGACAGAAATAGATTTATAGGGTTTGGTTACCAAATCCCTTACAAATCCTTAAAACAGTCACAATAGTACCACATTTATGCAAAGGTCATATGTATAGTGGCTTCAGCCATTTGAGTTGAAGCTAAGAACCCACAAGGTCAGGGTCTCTGGCACAAAAAGCAGAAGACTTCTATTGCTTCTTTATCGCCAACTAGTCACAGCTGCAACCAGCCACAGGCATACATGCTCTGCCAAAGGGCAGGAAGTCACCACTACCAGTGCCCCCCCAAAGATATTCATCATTCTATTTTTAGGTATCTTCTCACACTTGCCATCATTCTGCCTTGGAAGTGGTGAGAACTCAACAAGACTTCTTCTTTGCCACCTTTAGCAGAGGACACTAGGCTCTACTCACCTCTAGGTGCACTTTCAAGGCCTCCTTCCCGAGTCTTAAGGAGAAGGGGTCAGAGAAGGAAATTATTAGTGTTACTGCTTTTCCTTTCCCTATATACCCCTATAAAAATGCCAGTTAAGCACCCCAGCCCTCCCTAGGGCTCAGCTTTCTTGATAGAAGGACTGTAGTCAGCTCCATCTAGATGGAAGGTCTCACTTCCAAAACCAAAGCATCTGTCATATCCTCCCAAACTTCCACCAGGAGGGAAACCCTTTTCTCTGACTCCCTGTACCTCTGTCCACCACCACTCCTTTTGGCATCTCAGCTTCCCAAAGAGGAGGTCACCTGAGGTCACTGAATCATGGCCTCCTCAGGCTCTTACTGGGCCGACTCTCCTCCGAGGTCTCTAAGCACACACCTCACTAAGGTCCTGAGTGGCTCTAGCACATTGGTTACACCCTATCGCTGAACCATGCACATGCTAGGACACAGCTCTTGGTATGTGTCCACTGTGTGCAGGGCAATGCTCCTCTCCAGCCATCCGTAAGATACTGACACCTGCAACAACCGAGAGGCCAGAAGGCCCTGATGCAGCAGAGGAATGCAAAAGGCTCTCCTGTCTCAGCCAAAGACTCAAGTCACAACAGGCTTTCTACGGCCACTCTTCTCCAATAGGGGCCAGACCAGACACAAGTGGCCCCAGCGATTATTAGTAAAAAGGTGCACTCATTAGCATCTGGCGTCTTAAAAGCCTGTGAGCAGCCATCTAAGATCCTCCACTGGTCTCACCCCTTCGGGAGCAAAGGAGAATGAAGAAAACAAGATACAAGGGAAAGATTAGGCCAAAGGACTAATGGACCACAGCTACCAAGGCCTCCACCAGACTGAGTCCAGTACAACTAGATGGTGCCTGGCTACCACCACTGACTGCTCTGACCAGGATCACAACAGAGGGTTCTGGACAGAGCTGGAGAAAAATGTAGAACAAAATTCTAACTCACAAAAAAAGACCAGACTTACTGGCCTGACAGGGACTGGAGAAACCTCGAGAGTATGACCTCTGGATACCCTTTTAGCTCAGTAATGAAGTCACTTCCGAGATTCACCCTTCAGCCAAAGATTAGATAGCCCTATAAAACAAAACGAGACTAATGGGGCACAACAGTCCAGGAACAAGGACCAGAAGGCAGGAGGGGACAGGAAAGCTGGTAATAGGGAACCCAAAGTTGAGAAGAGACAGTGTTGACATGTCGTGGGGTTGCTAACCATTGGCATAAAACAATATGTGTATTAACTATTTAATGAGAATCTATTTGTTCTGTAAACCTTCATCTAAAGTACAATTTAAAAATAATAATACAAATATCAATTAAAAAAATTAAAAAGTGCGCTCAAAATGGAATTTTTTTGAGAATGAGAACTCAGACTTTAAGAACGTACATCAAACCTCAAGCATATGTAATCCATAGAGAGAGGTGCCCTCTGTATATCATCCAACCAGCAATGCTTCGATCGCCTATGGAATCCAGCGCTCTGCTGTGGCGTGTGCTGAAGGACCACTTGTGAAATTTCTTATAAAACAATTTGTATCTTCAGCGTTTATAGCTAGAGAGCTGAAACATGTTAGGTTTTCAGAGCAAAGTGTAGGTATGCTTTAGGAATAGCAGGATTTACAAAGAGTTTAACACTACTTTCTTCCCTTTATCCGTTTCTTCTCGGGAGATGGAAACAATTATCTTGATATGATATGAAACATGTAAATGAATGATATTCATTTACATGTTACCTTCATATTCATTTACATGTTCTATAAATTATCTTTCTTATAATTATTTCATAAACTCTAACATAAATTCTTAAAAACAAACCTTACTCTACATCTCTAACTTGCTTTTTTCCCCATTCTCGTTCCTTTTTCCTGGTGGTTCCTCTGGGGTCTCACTTACCTTTTCTCAGCCTTCTCCTTTGTGGCTATTCTCCACCTCTGTCTCAGCTGGTTTGCCTTGTGTCATGGATTGAATTGTGTCCCAAAAAAGTGTGCATCAATTTGGCTGGGCCATGATTCCCAGTACTGTGTGGTTGCCCTACAGTTTGTGATTGTAATTTTATGTTAAAGAGGATTAGGGTGGGATTGTAACACCCTTGCTAGAGTTACATCCCTGATCCAATGTAATGGGAGTTTCTCTGGGGTGTAGCCTACACCACCTTTTATCTCAAAAGAGATAAAAGGAAAGGGAAGCAAGCAGAATGGGGGGACCTTGTACCATGAAGAAAGCAGCGCCAGGAGCAGGGCACGTCCTTTGGACCTGAGGTTCCTGTGCTGAGAAGCTCCCAGACCAAGGGAAGATTGATGACACGGACCTTCCTCCACAGCAGACAGAGAAAGTGTTCCCCTGGAGCTGATGCTCTGAATTCAGACTTCTACTGGACTGTGAGAGAATAAATTTCTCTTTATTAAAGCCATCCACTTGTGGTATTTCTATTAAAGCAGCACTAGATAACTAAAACACCTTGGCCAACATACTTGCCACTAGTTCCACGTTAATAAATTATTTGACAACTGTCTTAGTCATCTAGTGCTGCTATAACACAAATACCACAAGTGGATGGCTATAACAAACAGAAGTTCATTCTCTCACAGTCCAGGAGGCTAGAAATCCAAAATCAGGGCACCAGCTCCAAGGGAAGCCTTTCTCTCTCTGTGGGCTCTGGGGGAAACCCCTTGTCATCAATCTTTCCCTGGTCTAGGAGCTTCTCAGCCCAGGGACCTCAGGTCCAAAGAATGTGCTGCTCCTGGCACTTCTTACTTGGTGGTGATGAGGTCCCCCTGTCTCTCTGCTGCCTTCTGTCTTTTATATCTCAAAAGAGATTGACTTAAAACACAACCTAATCTTGTAGATAGAGTCCTGCCTCATTAACATCATAGAGGTAGGATTTACAACACATAGGAAAATCACATCAGATCACAAAATTGTGGACAACCACACAATACTAGTAATCATGGCCTAGCCAAACTGACAAACATTTTTGGGGGACACAATTCAATCCATGACAACAATCTTTCCTGTTTTAAGTCATATGACTCTATTTAAAATCACAGATAAATTATTATCCCTAAAGAAATCAAATCCAAGGATCCACTTAAGTAATAATTTGAGTGAGGTTTTCTAAATTTTCAACTGTTTCACAACAGGTGTATTTGGTTTAACAGAAAAGTGCAGACAAATTCAGAGGAAACAGTTTGTGCATTCCCTGCTCCAGAGTATTTCTATATTTTTATAACAAAGTTGGAAGTTCTGAGATGATTACTAATTTTTTGCTTTTCTTTGATAATATATCTGCAAGTTGTTTTTATGAGGTGCTTTAGACCTGCACTGATAAAACATCGCCTACTTACCCAGTCAGCTGTAACAGCGATGCGTTCGCTGAAGGATAAATCTGAAACAGTTTCAGGAGACAACAAATACCAGAGGCCCAAACACCTACTGGGGAGAGATGTGTGGAGTGACGAAGGAGAGAGCGCCCAGGGCTGGATAAAGACGTCTGAGATGGGGCCACCTGGTGCCCTGGAAGGAGGGCACAGCCGAGAGGAGCCCAGGCAACCAGCAGGCCGCTGCAGATGCCTTCCAAACTCAGGCAGCCCCTGCCCCAGCGTCCTCCCTCTCTGCCTTTCTCCTGTTTCTAACTGAGGTCTCCGGAGAAAGGAGAGGAGACAAGACAAGGAGCAAGACTCCACCTTGGTCTCCAAGGATCCCAGGGGAAGGAATGGCAAACTGCTCCCCCGAAGAAGACTGTAGAACTAACGCGCCTACTTCAACTTCCAACGAAAGAAGGAAGAGGGGATGAAAGGAATCAGAATTCCACAGGGAAAAACAAAACATTCCTTAGAAACTAGATACTGGATAATCAGCATTTCTTTTATTCCAGGCGTTCTCTACAGAGTTAAAAGAGTCATATTACTTTCCAAGTCCAACCGTCAGATAATTCAAGTTCTTTTACTGTCACCCCCAGGCAAACTAAAACGTGTCAGGGGAAGAGCAGGCCAGCTCATCAGGTCGTGTGAGCCCTTTGTAGCTGACAAGCAGCCAAGGCCAACAACTTCCACTGCCTCGAATTCGGACCTAGAGAGACAGCTGATGAAATTGTCTGTTTTCACGTTTTTAAATTTCATTGTGCCTCTAACAGAGTTGGTGAGATAAAAAAAAAACAAAAAAAGTGCTGTGTTCTTTTGCCTTTTTTTTTTTTTTTACCTGAAGGCTGATAAACATACTTCTCCCCAGCACTTGGAACGTTATCTCAAAGAGCCCAGCGCCCTCTACCGGCCTCCCTGCCACACCGCCTTCCGTGGACTCCGCGGCTACCAGGGTTGTTTTTCAACGTTCTGCAGCCACAGCTCCGCCACAGATGGTCAATTAGCGGCTGAAGAAAAGCGCTGTTTGTATTGAATACATATCATTTGATTTAAAAAAAAAAAAAAGGAGAAATGGGTATAATGGACTCTAAAATCAAACTGTAGAATCATTTATGGCAAGGTCAATGATTTTGTCATTTTCCTGTTTCAAAAAAGATTTGATTTTTCTTAAAAACAGCTTTGTTACATGGCTGAATTATCAATAATTGTGGCTTTACACAGTCATATCAGACTATGAACAGAATTAAATCTAACTAAACTGACCCAGCAAGCAAGGGCAATGACGAGAGACAATCGCTCTAGCACAGAAAGGGGAAAACCTAATTTTTTCCTGGCTTACATAATTTTAAGACTGAGAATGGGCTTAGGGAGTCAGATGCTGTAAGGTGAAGAAGCTCCTTATATATGACAAATTGACACTTTCAGAAATCAGCTGATTCAGCCTCCTAGAGAACCATTTTTTGACAGGAACCTTTTAACCAAACAATCCCTGATCTGATAGTTTTTTAAATGACGTTATAGGGTTACCAAGAATAGGAATCAAATTGACGGCAACGGGTAAAAATAGGTAGGATGACCCCTGATGTTTTGTTTCGTTTTTTCCTATTAGAAGACTTCAAATTTCAGAAGAGCTGGAGTCCATGAGAATTTAGAGGCTCATTTTACCCCTATGCGAAAAATCTGAACTTCCAAATTCACCACCAAAAAAAAGTAAGTAATCCGAGAGCAACTGCAGTTTGGGACGAGTGAGGTCTCCACATGAAACAGAGAGAGGGTACCCTCCCAACTCCCCTTCCTGGTTGATGTGTCCCCAGGCCTAGAGACCTCAGTGAAATTCCCTTGCAACACAAGACAGCTATCTGGAAATGGCTTCTTTTGCCATGAAAACAATGGATTGCGGTCCTACCTCAGCAGTGTTGGATCATTTATGTGCCAGGCATTGGACAGGAGTTGGAGGAACGAAAACAAATAAAGCACAGTCCCTGCCCGCAAGGATTTCAGTCAAGTAGGGTACACAGACGAGTGAAGATAATTAGAACATAATGCTGTTAAGCTCAATGATAAAAATACGCACAGAGTGGGAGCAAGGAAGAGAAGTTTCCAGCAAGATCCATGATTTCAAAGCAGTAGTCTTTACTGCACCCCAAATGCATCACTTTCATTCTGTGAGGATTTGGGGGTAGTCTGGATTCCTCTAATAGACTTCTGACACATGGTCGCGAAGGAAAGAGCTGGTGATAAATATATTAACTGAAATATGATCACTCATAATCAGAGAAGCGTCAAAATAAAAAGAAACCCATGCAGAAACACGGGAGAGAGAGTTTGAGGAGAGGACAGTAGGCTGCGTCAGACAGAGGCAAGGTCAAGGAAAATAAAAACTGAAAGGTTTGCTGGATCTGGCAGTAAAACCCTTCACTACAGTGATGGAAACAAGAAGCCAGTCTCAAAGACGCGGGTAAAAAGGAAAGAAAACAGCAGGCACAGACACTACTGAAGGCGCAAAGTTATCTCAACGGAGCGTCGACAGAGACAGCGCGGGAGGGGCATACGCCTCAAGGACGGTAGGCCTTCCCATGGGGTAGAGCTGAAAGTGGGGCTCTCCAGTCCGAAACCTGGGTTCACGTTCCAGCAGCAGAGCCACGTAAGGAAATTCAGCCACTCCAAGCCTCTGCAGAAAGGATAATCATGGCACCTACCTCGCAGAAAAAACACCTAGCACCAAGTAGACACTGCGTGTAGACTCTGGTATGGAGTCAGAGCAACTACTATATTTCATCGTTTCTGAAACTCCTATTTTCACATTTCTGAAATCCTAGTTTGTCAGCACATAAAATAATGCCTCATCTTCCAATCACTGTTTTCTGAGATTTAATGAGCAAATCAGTCCCTAACCCTAACCCTGGAGCAGTTGAGTAACTAGCTTAGCTTTATGCAAACTGGCTAATGAAGAAGTGTTAAAGTGAACATTTTGCTTCAATACATAGGGGGTTAACAAAAAAGAATTCATGTGACAACCAGAACAGAATTAATAAGAATGTTGACACATTGTGAAAAACGTAATCAGTGTCGCTGAATAATTTGTGTAGAAATTGTTAAATGGGAAGCTAATATTCTGTGTGAACTCTCACCGAAAACATAATAAAAAAAAAACCTTCTGGGTCCTTTCTACTCAAAACATGGTCCCCAAACCAGGAGCAGCATCAATTTCAGCTTCACCCGGGAGCTTGCTAGAAATGCAGAATCTCAGGCTCCACCCCAGGCCCGTCTATCTGGAATTCTCATTTTTGACATGGTCTCTAGGTTATCTGTGTGCATACTCAAGTTTGAGAAGCACTGTTCTCTCCTTCTCCCTAATTATCATCCAGACCCAAATTTTGCTTAGCAAGCTGAGAGTTGGGACAAATGCAAGATAGAGGAAAAGTGAAGGACCGTGTCCCCTTCTTCCCCTACAAGCAGCCAGCTTGGGAGATGGGGAAAGAAAATGAAATGTTATATTAATTTAACGGTAATAGGTCAAATTACATTGTAAATTGTCAGAGCTTTTATTTGTTCCCTAGGATAGGCATTCTAACTGATGAATTGAGATTGTGTTTGCAACTTAAAGCGATTAGGACACTATTATTACCTCAGAGCAGCAAAAACAGCCATGGGTCAGCCAGAGTTTTCATCCAGCAGCCGTCGAAGATTACTTCCACTGAATAAAGTTAATAAGGAAAATGGGAGAAGAAATAAAGTTGTGTCTTCGTCACAGGCCACATCCTACACATCATGCTCGTTCAGCTTACCAGTTACATATCGACTAACCTACAAACTTCACATAGTCTCCCCAAATTCCAAGGGCTATAGAAACAACCGCTACTACAATACAGACGACGGGTGCTGGGTTTCATTTCCAAATCCCACTTTCTTTTTCACCTTAAAAAGAAATTTGAGCCGCTACTTGTCTAAATTGGTGGTGTTCTCAATGATTTAGATACAGACACAAAAAGTAGCAGAAGATCAAATGAACGCACAGACTGAATAAAACAAGAGAAGATAAAGCAAGATGTTTCTCTTCCTTTGCCACAATCCCCAGATGTCAGCAGCTGTGTGAGCCTCCACCAAAGACTCCAGGGAAGAACCTGCTCTTTTCTTCATCCTCAGCTGTCACAGTCAGAAGGGAAACAGAAAATTCTCAAACGTTCCCACATGGCAAATAGTCAAGTGTTAGGGTGTTTTCCCAGGACTTGGGGTTTCAGGTTCAAACTCTAAGAAAAAAAATTTACACAAGGGACAAAACCAGAGGGAAAAATAAGGATGACAGATGAAGGAGAGTTGATAAGAAGAGAAAGGAGAAAGATACAATCAAGAGTCAAGAGAACAACCCATGTAAGGCATAACTGGTCTCTATTCACCTAGAGCAACAGAGAAAGAAGGAAAGTCAGGAATAGGAGGAGGATGTGGAATGTGTAGCTCATTGCTTCCATTGCCATGAGACCAGAAGAACTGGATGGTGCCCAGCTACCATTACTGAACATTTTGATTGAAGATTCTATAGAAGAATCCTAATCAAAAGGGGGAAAACGTAGAACAGAATTTCAAATTCTCAGGGACTCCGAACTTTTGAATCCATGAAGGCTGGATGAACCCCTGAAACTATTGCCCTGAGATAATCTTTAAACCTTAAACCAAAAATATCCCTTGAAGTCTTTGTAAAACCAAACAATAGTTAAGCTTAACTAGTAAAGAATGTCTACCTTGAGTACTGTGCCCTTTTAAGATCTATCTACATGGAATCAAAATGACAACAGTAACTCAAAAGATTAGATAGGAAACTTAGGGGGCAGTGAGTTTATGTAAACGGGGGAGGAACAAGTCAGAAAAAGAGGGTGAGAATGGCTGCACAACTTGAAGAATGTAATCAATGTCACCAAATTGTACATCTAAAAACTGTTGAACTAGTGTAAGTTTTGCTGCATGTATTCTCAGTAACAACAACAAAGTAAAAAAAGAGTCAAAAGAACAAAAATAAAAGGCATCAACTTACTTTCAGGGTTTGAAGTGAAAGAGGAGAAAACAAGAAAATAAAGGCAGAGTGTTTTTATTTTGTTTTGTTTTTTAGTTAAAGAAACATTCCTTGTTTATTCAGTAACAATTGCCAACCTAATCTAGTATATGTGTGTGTGTACATATATATGTATGCATAGATAGATAGCTGCAATCGAGTTGACTCCAATTCGTGGCGACCTTATATACAACAGAACCAACAGAACCAAACGTTGTCCAGTCTTATGTCATCCTCACAACCGCTGGCATGTTTGAGTCTATTGTTGTGGCCACTGTGTCGATCTATCTCCCCGAGGGTCTCCCTCTAAAGCACCACACATGATGGCCTCCTCTAGCTACTGATCCCTCCTGATGACATGTCCAAAGCAAGCCAGCTGGGCAGCATTCTGCTGTGATTCATAAGGTTTTTTTTTTTTTAATAATATATTTTATTTTTGTTGTTATTGTTGAGAAAATACACAGAGAAAACATACACCAATTCAAGTTTTTACACGTACAATTCAGTGACACTAATTACGTTTTTCGAGGTGTGCCTTTCTGGCCCTCCTTCTCTGAGTTGATCCCTCACCATTAACATAAACTCTCTAAAGGCAGAGATTTTTTAAAAGAAATAGATCGAAGTGTAAACTGGAGGGACACTTAAGTTCTAGAATATAAGTAAATTACTGTGATATTATGTGAAACTTCTAAATGCTTCTCATTGTTTCTTCTTGAAATCCTGATTAACTGGTAGATCACAGTTCACAGCTTATTAGCTGCTTTTTATCCATTCAAAATAACACATGAGGAAAACTTGGCTCTAGGCTGTTAGCAGGGAGCCCTGGTGGCACAAAGGTTAAGCACTGCTCACCAGAAGTTTGTCAGTTCGACCCCACCCAGCAGCTCTTCGGGAGAAAGACCTGGAGATCTGTTTCCGTAAAGATTACAGCCAAGAAAACCCTCTGGGTCAGTTCTACTCTGTCACGTGGGCTCACTATGAATCGGAATCGACTCGACGGCATCCAACAACAGGCTGTGAACAGTCTCCAAAGAAAATCTCAGAAGCTTATAAACTGGGGAAGAGGAGGTTATGCTCCCAAGTCTGCTACTGAAAATCGTGAATCCCAATAATTACTTTGAAAATCATGGAGTGGTTCTTTGCTATGGTGATGGCTAAAATCTCACCATTTATCTCTGTCTAAATCTGGGACACCTGGCTACCCCGACCTTGTTGACTAGGCAGAGCATGAATCACAGGCTAGGGAGCTATGAGCAATGAAAGGCGCAAGGTTATGAAAACGTACGGCCTTCCCAACAAAACCAAGTTACTACTTCTACGTACACTGTTCTATTTTCACATCGTCTCCCAACCACCTCCTTCATGGTTTGAATTCAGGAAAAGGCAACTTTGACACATTCGTTACTTTTAGCTAAAAAACATTTTTAAAATAGCACTCAAAAAAGTGACAAAAACCTCAATTTCTCCCAATAAAAAATATTACTTATCAAACAACTGGTTTATTATTAAAACTTTTTTCAAGAAATTGGCCCTTGGTCCAGCTGATTAGTTTCTCTGAATCCTGTGGAAATCGTATGCATCAAAAAATCAGAAGTGGATAATTGGAAAAAATGGTAATAGGTAAAATATTTTCTATTTTAATGTCGGAAAGTAGAAACATATGAAGACTGAATGGAAAGGTAAATTACAGAATTGAATATATAGTATGATTTCACCCTTTTTAAAACTCTAACAGCTTTACAGAGAGAGAAAGAAAGAGATGAGCAGCTGACAGTGGTTTGGGAGAATACCTACTGAACTCGTAATAAAGGTCACCCCTACTGTGTTTACTACTTTATGAATCAGTTGCCATCAAGTCGACTCCAACTCATGGGGATCTGACTCATGGCGACCCCATGGTATCAGAGTAGAATTGGGCTCTGTAGGCGTTTTTAATGACTGATTTTTTGGAAGTAGATTGTCAGGCCTTTCTTCCAAGGCAGACCTGAACCTCCAACCTTTCAGTCAGCAGCCAAGTGCACCAGCCAAGGACTCCATACTCCCTAACATTTGGGATTTCTTTTCTTTTCTTTTTTTAACAAGCAGTCATTGCAACCTTTGACCTCACAGCTGAGGAAGAGAATTAACGACACCGTATGAGGGACCTAACACCGTTCCCAGCACAGCAGATGCTCCATGCTCGGAGGATATGGGCTTCATTGGCTTATTATATTTTATAAAACCAAGGAGTTAAAAATTAGTATTTAGACTGAAATGCCATTGTGGGTGATCATTTATTTTTATGTATATATGAAAACCTTTACAAAATAAATAAAAGTAAGGACCTTGAAAAAAAGAATTTTTATTAAAACAATCTTGCACTATATAATGAACCCCATTAATAATAATCGAGTGTTACAACACTCTACTCCTTTGACATTTATTGAATTTTACCAGCAGATCGTTATACAAAATAAAATCCTGAAAACAGTCTGTTTCTTATATCATAAGCCCAACTCAAGTACAATAAAAATCAATAGTGTGAAAAATAAAGCTCCAAATACTGCAATTTAAATGATAACAGAAGATAGCAAAAACTGAAGCCATGAACCCCATCATTTTCTCATCCACACACCTCCATGTGTATCAGTATCTGCAGTCACCTCGCCATACCTCCCTCCAGGCTCAGATCCTGCTTTTTCTCTAATTATCACCCCTGCTTTTCCTTTCCTCATTTCTTCTTCTAAACTCTGTCAAAAATCTTAAAAAAAAAAAAAAAAAAAAACCCTTTCCTTCAGCCATGTAGGAGTCACTGGGTGGTGGAAACAGCTAATGAGCTCAGCTGCTAATTGAAAGACTGGAGGTTCAAGTCCACCCAGAGGTGCCTCAGAAGAAAGACCTAGTGATCTACTTCTGAAAAATCAGCCATTAAAAACGCTCTGGAGCACAGTTCTCCTCGGACACATGTGGGGTCTGTGAGTCAGAGTCCACTCAACAGCGACAGGTTTTCAGCCATGTAAGCCCTTCTACCTACCTCCGTGTATCTCTTTCCCATCATTGCCAACTTTCTCAGGAGAATTAATCTCTAATTCCTATGACAGTTCACTCTTTATCTCACTGTAGTAAGGCACTCCATCCCAACACGCCCATGCCACTCCACAAAGGTGACTCCATTGTCCAGCCCAATCACACACTCACGACCTTGCTAGGACCCTGGGTCTTTCTGCTATACATGACACCGCCATCCACCTCATTCTCCTTGAAACTGTCGTTTTTTAATTCCTCCATCACAGCTTTCTCTTTCCAGCTCCCTAACTGCTCCTCCATTTCATTTGCCAACTCAACTCCTCTGCCTCTGACCACTGTAAGTGACATTTCCTGGGTGTGTGTTATTCCAGCTGACAACGATGTCAGTGACCCACTGAATTACCATTCAAGACACACTCCCAACAACCTGCTCCGGCCTTGGGGTGCTGGAGTCCACTGTGTTGCACTAAGACCTGGAAGTGCTCGGGAATTCACATCCCTCAAAGGGCAGCCATTAGCCATAGCTGACAGGTTTAGGATTACATACGCTCGTTCCTTGTCCCCAGTCAGGGACCCCACATCTCTGAGTGGGGAGCTGCACTGTCTCCAGAGCTGGGGTTTGGGGCAAAGTCATCCTCTGTGGAACTTTGTTAACATGATACCCTTGCTTGGCTTCCCTCCCTGCCCCGCCCCACCTTCCTCCTCACCTGCTTGTCTGTGAAATCACTGTTACGTGGTTCCTCACCTCTGGTACCACTGCTGGGGGACCCAACCTCAGAGAGCTGTTGGAAGTCGACCCTCAGGCTCCCCACTCTCCCTGGGGACTTATATTCATGCTCACGACTCCACCTCCTACCTACATCCTGACAACTCCTGAACAGTCACATCATGCTCTATCCTCTGTCTTGAGCTGAGACCTGTGTTCTGAACTGTCTACAGGGAAACCTCAACCTACATGCCCCCCCGATAACTCAAACGCAACACATGCCCAAAACTGAACCCACCATCTGGCACCAGTTGCCTCTTCTTGTATCCTCTTCTTATGAAAGACTAGCACAGACATCCTCCCACTGATACCAGCCAGGAACCAAGGACTAAACCGCAGACCTCTCCTTCCCTCAGCCTTCACATCCAACAGCAACCAAATCCTGTCCATTCTCATTCCTTGATACCTGCCAGTTCCTTTATCAATTCCTTTATCTCTTTCTCAGCTTCCACTGCCTTGGTTCAGGTCCTCATTAGCTCTGGCCCACACTCTTGCAATGGGGAGGCAGGACAGTGTAGTACTGTATATACAGTGTGGGATAGCTCAGCTTCCGGAGCCACAATGGCGAGTTCAAATCCTGGCTCTCCCACTCACTACCTGTGGAATGCTGGGCAAATTATGCATCCTGCATGTGCCTCAGTTTCCTCATCTGTAAGAAGGGAATGATATTATTATCTATCTCCATAGGGTTGTTGTTTGGTTTCAATGTAAATTAATAAAGAATTGATGCATTTGAATTATGCTGTTGGCGAAGAATACTGAATTGTGGTGTGATGGATCACTTTTATATGGCTTTTCTCTTCATGGTCCTATAATTATCACTAAATGATTGGATAGGACTATGCAAATAAGGTGCTTGTGGCCCACCAAGGTGATGGGACAGCTTACTGGTAATATAAATAAGGCACATGGCACCTGGTGGGGGTGGGACTATGCAAATAAGGTGTATGAAACCCTAATGAGGGGATTGGTCAGTTTTGCCACCTGCTAGGCTTAAAATGAGCCATCCCAGAGGCGGAAAGGGGGGACCTCACTACTACCAAGAAGAAGGGACAAGAGCAGAGTGTGTCCTTTGGACCCAGGATCCCTGCGCTGAGACCCTCGTAGATCCAGGAGACAGAAAGAGAGAGCTGTAACACCAAATACAGCAAGATGGCAAGAAGCAGTGGCAGAGAAATGGTGGCAGCAGAGGCAGCAGAACCAGGAGACCGCGAGGAGACAGCATGGTGATCTTCCTGGCCCATGGAGCAAGAAAACTGAGCACCTTCAAGTAGGAGGCTGGAGAAGTGGGGTGCCTCCAGGCACATGGCAGAGCTAGGCTCACCGACTCATGGAGCAAGACCGCTGAGTGCCTTCGGGCAGGAGGCTTGCTGGCAGAGTAGGGTGCCTATGGGTACTTGTCAGCAGAGCTAGGCTTGCTGACCCATGGAGTGAGAGAGCTGAGTGCCTTCAGGCCGAGGCTTACTGGTAGAGTGGGGTGCCTCCAGGCACTTATTGGCAGAGCTAAAGAGCTTTGTAACACTTGCACAAGCAGGGCAGGGGCTGGGCTGAGGAGCCGAGAGGCCGAGGGCCAGAGAGAAAGGCCTGCCTGCAAGTAGAGCTGAGAAGAGGATGTCCTGATCCAAGATCTGTATCCTGAGTCCCTCCTGATCCTAAATTATAACTTGTTACTTCCGTAATAAACTGTACTAACTATGAGTATGGTCTGTGAGTTCTGTGACCACCACGTTTGCACGAATATACCATGGACTGCCAGAAGAATGAACAAGTCTGTCTTGGAAGAATGCAACCAGAATGCTCCTTAAAGCAAAGATGGTGAGACTTCATCTCATGCACTTTGGACATGTTATCAGGAAGGACCAGTCCCTGGAGAAGGACATCATGCTCGGTAAACTAGAGGGGCAGCAAAAAAGAGGAACACCGTCAACGAGATGTACTGACACAGCGGTTGCAACAATGGGCTCAGATATAGCAACAGCTGTGAGAATGGTGCAGAACTGGGCAGTGTTTCGTTCTGTTGTACATGGGGTCGCTATGAGGTGGAACCAACTCGATGGCACCTAACAACAACAAAATGCTTAGAGCAGTGTCGGGCACTTAGTGTTAAAATATATATATTTATATCATTACTGTTTTTATTGCATCCCAATTAGTTTATGGCAGCAAGACTAGTTTACAGCACCAACTAGTAATGGGGATGGGATTCCCAGTTTATTCCATACCAAGTCGGGAGAGGCCCAATACTTGGGCCTGGCTGAGCCTCAAAGAGCAGGACCTCAGCAACTCTAACACACATATCAACCCTAGCACCCCTTTATCCCTTCAGAGCCACCAAAGGGTTTCCAGGAATCATATGAAATTGCCATTCCTGTAAGTCAAAAAGAGTTGAATATTATAATTTCATATGGTTCAGTCTGATACTTTAATATAATATAGAGAAATGAGATGTGCTCAAACAAGAAAAACGCTTTATCTTTAAATCTGTTTTGTTATCTGTGGTTCTATTAAAAAAAAACAAGAAAACATTTAAACACAGAAGAAAACATTCTTTGATGGTTACAAGGGTGGGGAGGGAGAGAGGGGAATTCAGTAACTAGATAGTAGACAAGAATCATCTTGGGCAAAGGGAAGGACAACACACAATACAGGGGAAGTCAGCACAACTGGACTAAACCAAAAGCTAAGAAGTTTCCTGAACACAATCAAACACTTTGAGGGACAGAGTAGCTAGGGCTGGGATCTGGGGACCATGGTTTTGGGGGACATCTAGGTCAATTGGCATAATAAAACTTATTAAGAAAATGTTCTGCATCCCACTTTGGTGAGTGGCGTCTGGGGTCTTAAAACCTTGCGAGCAGCCATCTAAGATGCATCAATTGGTCCCAACCCACTTGGAGCAAAGGAGAATGAAGAACACCAAAGACACAATAAAAATATTAGCCCAAGAGACAAAAGGGCCACATAAACCAGAGACTGCATCATTCTGAGACCAGAAAAAACTAGATGGTGCCCGACTACCACCAATGACCACCCTGACAGGGAACACAACAGAGAGTCCCTGACTGAGAGGGAGAAAAGTGAAGAGCAGAAATCAAATTTACATAAAAAGACCAGACTAAATGGTCTGACTGAGACTAGAGGAACCCCAGAAGACATGGCTCCCAGACACTCCGTTAACTCAGAACTAAAACCATTCCCAAAGCCCACTCTTCAGACAAAGATTAGACTGGACTATAAAACATAAAATAATACTCATGAAGCGTGTGCTTCTTAGTTCAAGCAACTACACAAGACCAAACGTGCAGCTCCTGACCAGAGGTGAGATGAAAAGGCAGAAACAGACAGGAGCTGACTGAATGGACATGGGAAACCCAGGGTGGAAAAGGGGAGTGTGCTGTCACATTACAGGGATTGCAACTAATGCCACATAACAATATGTGTGTACATTTTTGTATGAGAAATTAACTTGAGCTGTAAACTTTCACCTAAAGCACAATTTTAAAAAAAAAAACTGATTAAAAAAAGAAAGAAGCTTTAAAAAGTGGTCCTTCTTCTTTAAACAATTTTAAGATTCTTCAAGGCCATACTCCAGTAGCTATATGTCATATTTCATCTTTGCCAAGAGCTGGATGCTTGTTCACCAGCATCCTTAGTACCATCAGGGAAGCTCAGGTCTGAACTTCTGCTGCTCCAGTCTTCACAGAGCAGCTTCCCTGCATCTGTGCCAGGATACCTGTAACCACCAGCTGCTTGATTTTAACCCCTGGATCATGGAATTTTTAGATTCTAAACTCAACTTGAACACTGAAACTCTTAATGGAAATGCTTCTGCCTGCAGATGTTCTGCAAAGCTGATGACAGCCCGGTTTTTGCCAGCACAGCCACGTCAGCAGGTTTTTGGGTCTCTTGACAGTGTATGTGGCAAAGAGCATGGCAGCCATTGCTGCAGAAACTCTTCATCTCCCACAAAGGGAAGGGTGACAAATGCACTTCTAGCCCGAGTGCAGCAGATGCAGGCTGGATGTTCAAACAACCAGATGTTCCAATCCTGTAAAGACAGCTTTGTTTTCATCATTATGTGCTGTGAGCTCCCACCCATCCAAAGTTCAAAGTCAGTCCACAGACATGTTTAAGTGCTCTCCCTGTGCGTTTCTCTCATGCTTCTTCCAACCCAGGTCCCCAGGTGCCTGTGGAAGGTTCCACAAGGCATTTTAGAGAATTAGAAGAGTAAGTCAAACAAGAGTAATAGGTCTAGGGACTGCACAGAAAGAGGTAAAGCAAGCCTCTTGGCTTGGGAAATGTCAAAGAGTTGAGGTGAGGAAGATTCCGTCCCCATCTCAAAGGCTGGTGAGTTAGGACAGACAGAAGCCAGGACAGAAGTGGTGACACCAATGCTAGTGATCTCACTTCAGTGCCAGACTAACAACGGGGAGATTGGGTGGCAACAACAAACCTCAGAAGGTTTGGCCCAGCCGGCCCACACCATCAGAAGAGATGGCAGCAGGGGACCCTTGTGTTCACAGCCCCATATTAGGGTCAACAGCACCACAGTGAGAACCCCGCTGAGAACATATGAGTCACACCAAAAACCAGGGAAAAGAGACCAGGCATTCCATGGAAGCCACAGAATAAAGACTATTGTCATCACTGTTTTTTATTTTTAATTATTTCTTTCCCTTCTGATTTGAGGGGGCTCCTGACTGCTAGAGTCTGGAACTTCCCAGCCCATGTGCCACAACACACTGATGTACAGCAAATGGGTTACATGGATGCCATATATGGATCCTCTCAGACTTCAGAATGCTTATACCCCAGGGCTCCCTGATGTACACCCGCTTATCAGATCATTGCCAGGCTGCTAACCAAAAGGTCGGCAGTTCGAATCCACCAGCTGCTCCTTGGAAGACTTATAGGGCAGTTCTAGTCTGTCCACTAGGGTCACTATGAGTTGGAATTGACTCAACAGAAACAGATTTGGTTTTGGTTTATCATATTACTGAAGGAGCACTGGTGGCACAATGGTTAAGCGCTCAACTGTGAACTAAAAGGTCAATGATTCAAACCCACCAGAGGCTCAGAGAAAGAAAAGACCTAGTGATCCACTCCCCTAAAGATTACAGCCCAGGAAACCCTACGGGGAAGTTCTACTCTGTCATATAGGGTCACCATGAGTCAGAATCAACTCAACAATAACAGGTTATTGGAAGGATCCCTGGGTGGCACAAATGGTTTGTGCTTGACTACTAACCAACAATATGCCCAGAGGTGCCTCAGAAGAAAGGCCTGGTGATCTGCTTCTGAAAAACCAACCATTGAAAACCCTAGGAAGCACAGTTCTACTCTGACACACATGGGGTTGCCATGAGTCAGAATCGACTCTACAGCAACTGGTTGGTTGGCTGGTATCTGATTACTAGTTACTCCTTCAAAAACACAAAAACAAATAAAGTGGGATGGATTTCTGATGAGACTATTGAACAGGAGTTGCCAAATTTTCCTGTAAAGAGCTAGATAGTAAATACTTTAGGCTTTGGAGGCCAAGAAGCAAGAGAGGATGCTATGTAGGTACCTACGTAACAAGAGAGAAAACAAATTTCCATAAATATTTGACTGACAAAATTCAAAGGCTAGGCAGAGCCTGGGGAACCAGAGTCCTCAAGCCAGTCACCTCTGGCTAGAAAGGACAACACTCCTGATCTGCCTATGACTGAGGGGAGTCGCAGACACAGGACATTCAGTTTTAGAATCAGGAATGTCCTGGACAAGCCAGGACAAGTTGGTCACCCTGCCTCTGGCCTTTGTCATTTGCCCCAGTGTTCCAAACAAATTTATTATCTATATGTGCCAGGACAAGACAAAGATTGGGAAGCTTTGATCTAGTTTATAATGAGACATATAGCATATTAACTTCAAGGTAAAGTACAGACAAAAACTGTACTCAAAGTAGAATCACCTGAAACCCACAGCCACTCATCCTGCAAGTGAACCACTGCTGGGGCTGCCTGAGGGGCACTGAGAGCCGCACATCCCAGGTCCAAGCACGTTTCAGTGCCGCCTGTAGTCCAAGCGTGTTTTAGCACCACCTGTAGTCCAAGCGCGTTTTAGCACCACTTTCAGTCCAAGCACGTTTTAGCGCCACCTGTAGTCCAAGCGCGTTTTAGCGCCACTTTCAGTCCAAGCACGTTTTAGCGCCACCTATAGTCCAAGCGCGTTTTAGCGCCACTTTCAGTCCAAGCACGTTTTAGCGCCACCTGTAGTCCAAGCACGTTTTAGTGCCTGTCTTAGTCATCTAGTGCTGCTGTAACAGAAATACCACAAGTGGATGGTGCCTTAGTCATCTAGTGCTGCTATAAGAGAAACACCACAAGTGGATGGGTTTAACAAAGAGAAATCTATTCTCTCACGGTCTAGGTTGCTACAAGTCCAAATTCAGTTTCCAGCTCCAGCGGAAGGCTTTCCCTCTCAGTCAGTTCTGGGGGAAGGTCCTTGTCATCAATCTTCCCCTCGTCAAAGAGCTTCCCAGCACAGGGACCCCAGGTCCAAATGACGCGCTCTGCTCCTGGCACTGTTTTCTTGGTCATAGGAGGTCCCCTGTCTCTCTGCTCGCTTCTCTCTTTTATATCTCGAGAGACTGACTTAAGACACAACCTAATCTTGTAGGTTGAGTGCTGCCACATTAACATAACTGCCCCTAATCCCACCTCATTAGCATCGTAGAGGCAGGATTTACCACAGGCAGGAAAATCATACGACAAAATGGTGGAGCATCACAATACTGGGAATCGTGGCCTAGCCAAGTTTACAGACATTTTGGAGGGACACAATTCAATTCATAACACAGCCCAAAATGTCAATAGCATTGAAAGGAAATCCTGTCTTATTATTACTCTCAAGTCTCGGTAACATTCATCCTCTACAGTCCTCGTTCACTAATGTCCCAAGACAGGGAGCTTTCTGTTCACCAGAAACTCTCTTGGGAAGAGCACAGTAGGTGTTGGGAAGAAATATTGTGACTGAGGCAACAAGACCACAAACAGGAACATGGTAGCAAATGTCTTCCTAGGAAGTGAGGGCCCTGTTCACTGGTGAACCTTTTGTTTTATGGGGCCTCTAGATGAGATGAGGCCAGATGTTGCCCAGAAAAGGGAAAGAAGAAAGAGACCCTGGGACCAAAGCAACCATGAGAGGGCTTTGGGGGACAGCAAACAGGTCTACAGTGGATTTTTAAAAGTAGTTTGTGACGGAGCATGTGATTTAAATCCCCTCCTCTGCCTTTCCTACAAAGTCCTCTACCTCAATCACTGGTCATGCTACACAAACACAAAGATGTTTGCTGATTTGTTTCTAATGACCTAAAGAGATTCTGATTCTGCATCCAGGTTGACCCAGAGATGGATCACAGAAATGACGAAATTAGACTACTAGGAACGTCTGGGTACGGTTAGTGTTCCTCTGCTTTTACAAAGGCCTCACTAAATCTTGAACCTCTCCTCTCATTTTAGAAGAGATTCAGTTGGCCTGGGAATTATCTTTTCTCTGAAAACACTCTCAGACATGCCTTACAAAGCAAACACTGCTCCTATGTTTCATTTCTACAACTGCCCCAAACCCTGAATTGCAATGAATAATGCGTGTTTTCTTTTTTATTTATAAGTAAAATATAAGGTGAGGGTAGCCAGGGTGATGCACCCAACGAAACAGCGAGGCTGAAGCTACTTCACAGCAAAGCTGCACAAAAGGGAAATGCCAAATGGCTTCACCACTCCTGGAGAGCTGGCAGAACATAAACACCTGCATCCTGTAGCATGGGGCTTTGGAAAGATCTCAGTGGAAGGAGTCTGAGTTCTGTCTGAAGCCCCTAGTGCCTGGCTTCCACCTTCCTCAGATCAACACTCTAAGTTACACCTGGCCCAAAAGGCTGTGGTCTGAAAAGAAGGAAAGGCATTTAAAAGAAGCCAGATATGTGAGACAGATGTTTCTGCAGGAAAATCTGACTGGATTTAGCTAAATAATCCATGAAACATAGCACATAACTATTTACAAAACACTTCCCTGGCAATCCGTGGAGACACTTGCTGTCAGCTGGTCTCGCAGTAAAATGAGTCAGGTGGGCAGGAGCTTGGAGAGAAGACGGTGGCAGCAGCACCTGGCGTTAGTGTCGACAAGTCAGGGAAAACATTAGCGATCGAAAACTTCTAGAATGCCAACACCAACCCCACCCTGATGGCAGGCCTGTGAAAGGTGGGAACCTTCCAGGATGCAGAGAAGGACTTGCTGGGGGCAGAAAAATGCATGAGAACAGGGTAGGTGGAGACAGTGGAAAGAGGCCTTGTTGAATTCTCCTTGGAAGCTGTGATGCACACTAACTCCACCGCCGACATTTCCCAATCGATTTGGGCAGGGGCAGGAGACTTTGGTACGTACCTGATTCATCAGACTAAGGGGGGTGGGGGGAGAGCCTAACTAAATAAGAACCCCAAGGCATAAGATACATCCAGTTGTCAACTCCGAGTTGTCAGGGGTATTGTCAGGCAAACACACATTTGCTGCAGTTCGCTAACCTGAGGCACCTGTTGGTCTGGCTAATTCCACTGTCTAAACTTGAGACAGACGAGAGGCTTTCCTTCTGGGCTACTAGTATGTTCATCTCACCAGCAGGATGTCACCTGTGCCAGGTGGGGAGAACAGCAGGAAGCCACTCCACACTGCAGCGAAGTCCACATCCTGCAGGAGACTGGGAGGTGCGCATCCAGGAGCATAACTTCAAACCCCAGGGAAAATCAGGCATCACAGGGAAACCTGAAATACAAGAGAGGGTTTTTTAAAACCCCTCTCAGTGCTAATTAATCATTCCTTTTCAAGCACGAATGCTCCAGGCCTAGAGCTCTCTGTTCATATGGAACAGAACAAAGAAGGTTGGTTGTTTATTCAAAATTCATAAAGCTCCTGAGGTAGAAATGTAGAAGGAACTATGATGCTAGCTGGGACCTGGACCAATGCTGCATGGTGCAGTGACCAGCTGCCAGGAGACTCAGGAGCTACTTCTGCTTCCACACTAACCCTGAGTTCTAGCCCTTAACTTCCTCACCTGTGAAGTGAGGGTGGGATGGTTGCTGCTGCATTTCATATTTGCTGGAATTGGCCACCTGGTTGGTAGTCTGTGAGGATTCTGAGACTGAGACTGGTTTCAAAGGTAACTGATTAGTGATGTCTGCAGCACACACAGGGTTAAGAAACACTGACAAACAATTCACATATGTGGAAGTCTTTTCTGGAGCTGCAGATCTACAGACTATGATTTATGTGCTTTAGCACAACACAGTCTGGACAGCTGCCTTCTACTGGCCTCCACTGCTTCTGATGGCAAGTCAGCTGTCAATCTACTGAGATTCCCTTGTACGTGATGAATCCTTTTTTCTCTTGCTGCTCTCAAAATTGTATCTTTGTCTTCAACTCAGCATTTTTACTATGATGTGTCTGGGTCTGATTGTCTGTTTCCCTGATCTTTCTGTTGAACTGATTGCCTCAGTTTGGTATTACACCCTGTCCTGATGGCACAGTGGCTAAGCGGCTCAGCTGCTAACCAAAAGGTAGGCAGTTTGAACCCACGAGCCGTTCCCTGGGAGAAAGATTTATGGCCTTGGAAACCCTCTGGGACAGTTCTACTATGTCCTATAGGGTCCTTATGAGTCACAATCAACTCGACAGCAATGGGTTAAGAACCAAACTCTGTTGCCATGGAGTCGATTCTGACTCATGGTGACCTCATGTGTTACAGAGTAGAACTGCTCCATAGGGTTTTCTTGGCTGCAACCTTTATGGAAGGAGTTTGCCAGGCCTTTCTTCCGCAGAGGCAGTGGGTGGGTTCAAACCAGTGACCTTTAGGTCAGCGCCCAGTTGCAAACTGCTTGCACCGCCCGGGGACCCGCCCTCAGCCCTTAGGTTCACTAGTCACCACCGATTGCTACACTGCTTCTCACAATGCTCTTGGGAAGTGGTTTTTGAGGCCAGTCGTTGAGGTTTGTTTTGAACCAGGCAGGCTCTTCTTAGCTGTCTCTTTCCCTGCTTCTCTTGGATGAACCATCTGGTCTATGGTTTCTCTTGTTGCTCTTTGTTCCTCTTAATTAAGAGGAGCTATTGTCTTCAAAGAAGCCCTGGTGGCACAGTGGTTAAAGGACTTGGCTGCTAACCAAAAGGTCAGCAGTTCGAACTGTGAAACAGCACTCTAAAACTGAGGCGCTTGGCGAAACTAAAATGGTTGACACGGGTCTGAGTCAGACTCCATTTTGTTTTAAACCCCTACTGCTGCTTGTGAAGTCTGTGCACCACTTTCAGGTAAACAAGTCTAGTTTTGCAAACAAATGTGGTTATGCTTGCTTGACCATGATCCCAGGAAGTGAATGCAGATTGTTTTGGTGGGGGAGGGGGGGTGCTTACCCTCAGGAAAATGAGTTTGAAAATAGACTAACCGATAATGAAGAAAGACCTGTTTGTGTCACGACAGCCTTATGGTATAAACACCCTGCATTCCTCTGTGAACATCAGAGCACTCTGTAATTTTACTCAGTGCTGCCCAACTCGAGTTGTATTCCTCAATAAAACTCTCATTTCTCTCCAAGCAGAGTTAGTGTTTTTTACACTTTTGACAGAACCCACCAGGCACTCCATGGGAGAAAGACATGGCAGTCTGTGTCTGTAAAGATTGTTGTTGTTGTTATTGTTAGGTGCCCTCAAGTTGGTTTCGATTCATAGCGACCCCGTGTACAACAGAACAAAACACGGCCCGGTCCTGCGCCATCCTCACAATTATTATGCTTAAGCCCACTGTTGCAGCCACTGCGTCAATCCATCTCGTTGAGGGTCTTCCTCTCTTTCGCTGACCCTCTACTTCACCAAGCATGATGTCCTTCTCCAGGGACTGGTCCCTCCTGATAACATGTCCAAAGTAGGTGAGATGAAGCCTCACCATCCTTGCTTCTAAGGAGCACTCTGGCTGTACTTCTTCCAAGACAGACTTGTTCGTTCTTCTGGCAGTTCATGGTATATTCAATGTTCTTCACTAACACCATAATTTAAATGCATCAATTTTTCTTCAGTCTTCCTTATTCATTGTCCAACTGTAAAGATTATAGCCTTGGAAACCCTTTGGGGCAGTTCTACTCTGTGCTATAGGGTCGTTCGCTATGAGTTGGAATCAACTCAAGAACAGTGGGTATTCTGACAGGGAACACAACAGGGAGTCCCTGATGGAGCAGGAGAAAGGTGGGGTGCAGAACTCAAATTCTAGTAAGAAGACCAGACTTAATGATCTGACTGAGACTAGAGGAATACGTGAAAGCATGGCCCCCAGATTCTCTATCAGCCCAGAACTAAAACAATTTCCGAGGTCAGCTCTTCAGACAGGGATTCGACTGGACTGTGAGACATAAAGTGATACTCGTGAGGAGTGTGCCTCTTAGCTCAAGTAGATACAAGAGACTAAACGGGCAGCTTCTGTCCGGAGGTGAGACGGGAAGGCAGAGAGGGTTAGGAGATGGTTGAATGGACATGGGGAATGAGGGGTGGAAAGGAGGAGAGTGCTGTCATAGTATGGGGAGAGCAATTAGGGTCACATAACAATGTATGTATAAATTTTTGTATGGGAAACTAACTTGAAATATAAACTTCATTTAAACTACAACAATAAAAAAAAAAAGAAAAAAAGAACAGTGGGTATTGTTTTCAAAAATGCCCTTAGACTTGAACTTCTCCCACACTCTGTTTCAAATACAGTCAGTTCCTTTGGGAGAGCTGTGAACTCTCTGTTCTTATAGACTGTCTCTCCCCCGGGCAAAATCTCGGAGCCACTACTCTGGTAACTGGGTGCTGAGCAACGGTGTAACCTCTGGTCTTCTCGGCTTGCTTCTCCTTATATGGAAACTCTGCCCTATGAGCAAGCTGGGGCAAGGGCCATTGGGGCCCCAGGATTCTCAACCTTTCAAGCCTGGGGTACTACCTTCATCCTTTGAGTAGGGGCTGGGTGGAAGAAGTGAGTCCTTGAACTCTAGGCCACACTCACCAGGAATTTAGCCCCTGCACCTTGGTGAGAAATGCCGACAGCCTGCCCCTCCAGGGAGATGCTGGTTCCCTTGGCTGGGAGCTGAAAGGGTGGGAGGTGTCTTCCCAGCCACGCCTGCCCAGAGAGGAGCTTCCATCGAGCTCAACGGGGAGGTGCCCCAGACTCTCACTGTTCTGAGTTTTACTAGCTTTTCTTAAGTAAATGTTCCTTCATTTGCAGTGTGCCCTTGCAACAATTTCCACAGTCCTTAAATAGGTTTTTTCCATGTTTACCAGTTGCACTGTTTCAGGGTGGGTCTGTGAAACTCCTCACCCTGTCATCCTGGAAGTGAAACCTGACAGCTGCCTTCTTATCTTAAAAAAACACGCTTAGATTTGCTGTCATTGCATCTTTACTACAAGCTGTCACCTCTAGCTTTCTAGACCCAACACCTGACCCACAGGTGCCTGTTGTTACATAGTCAAAACTGACTAGCGGGCAAGTACAGATCTATACCATTTTGTGGAATATCCATTTTGTGGAAAGGTCTGTGTCACCTGGGGCTCTTAATCACTGTTGAACCACAGTATTCTTGCAGGAACATTTTCTTGCATACCAATTTCCTCACCTTTTGTTAGATTTTGTTGCTGCACGTAACTCCCAGATTTGGCTGTCTCCAAATGACTAACAGGTTTAGCCGAAGGCAAATGCCAGTGAGTAACTCATGGTTTCTCTTACTTTGTTTACCCCTAAATGTTGTTTAAGAAAGGTAAATTGCAAAAGTAAAGCTATTTTTTGCATCCTTTTTTTGCTGCATTTGACTCAGAACTACCATGAGGCCAAAATGTTCTGTGAATGCACACGAATCAAACCCCACAAGGCCAAGGTTAAATCAAGCTGATGGACATAGTCAAATGAACTGAGGACAACAGCAGTCAGACCAAGTGTGGTGATAAAGCTGTATGGTACTTTGCATTATTTCTCTACCATTCAGCAGGCAGCATGTCCCACAAAACACACTGGGGCTGTTTCTAAAGGACTTCAAGATGAGTTTAGACTGCCTCGCGGTTTAGAGTTTAAAAGGTAGTAGGAGAACTGTTGAAGTCTAGTGACAAATCTGCAACTGTGACAGAGGCTACAGTCTGGGTATCACACTCACAGTCCATCCCAGCTCTGGGAAGTAGGCTGATTTTCACCATCAGTAAAATAATCTGGCAGAAACAATGACCCTAAAATGCCTGACAAGAACCAGTAAATACACATTGTAGAGCAATTCTGTATAAGTCTACTTATATGATGCCCTGTCTACTTCATCAGACATGCTGTTGTGTGCTGTCAAGTCGATTCCGACTCATAGCAACCCTTAAAAATAGAAAGCCTAGGATGACGTTTATCCTGTAGACGAATTTGAGAAGGACTGGCAAATTTCACAATTTCCCTGTGAAGAAGGTAGCATTATTTTGTAGATGAAAGAATTAAGGTCTAGGTAACTTGCCCCTTTGTCATACAGCTAGAAGAGGGAGGGGTCAGGGATCTGTGCCCGTACTTCCCCAGAGCTGTCCTGCATATACGCAGAAGGGATTTCCCCAAGCCCCACAGAGCCATTCTCCAGGAGTCCGGGTGATTATTATGAGACGACTGTGCACGACCCTTGTGTGTCACTCAGCTTGCCTGTGACTTGGTGTCTTAATCTGTAAAAGGGAGATAATGATAGGACCTACCTCAGGGCTTCTGTGAAGATTCAGTCGGTTAATACACATAAAATGCTTATTTCAAGGCCACCGCACAGTAAGTTAGCATTAAAACGTCAGCCCTTATAACTGGCTGTGTGACCACACAAAGCTTCCCAACAGCACAGTGGGCTTTGACTTCAGGGAGAAGTGCACTAGGCTTTGGGGACTGTTGTTGCTGTGTGCCACATGTGAGGGCTGCAGGACAGACATCTATACAAGATACAGTTGGAACTCAGAGGAGGAAGTCAAACTCTCTGGCTGAGGAGAGAAAAAGAGATACCTTCACAGAGTAGAAATCACGAACTGAGTTCACATTTCTAAGAGCTAAAGAATTCTGTCCCTCCTAGGCCTTTATCAGTTGCCCCCAATAAGTATCCAGCTGCCCACAGACCACCGCTCACCTCAAAATCAGCAGGAGCCCAGACTAGAAGGCCATCAGGTGCTCTCACCCCACAGCCAGATGGGGCTAAGAGACAGTCTTCCAATGTCTTGTGCCTCGGGGCAAAACACCAGAACTCAAGTTTCTTATAACACTATCAAACTTAGGTTCTCAAATCTGCCCTGCCCCCTCCCCCCCAAAAAAGAAACCCATTGCCATTGAGTCGATTCCAACTCATAGTGACCGTACAGGACAGAGGAGAACTGCCCCATAGGGTTTCCAAGGCTGTGATCTTTACGGAAGCAGACTGCCACATCTTTCTCCCACAGAGTAGCTTGTGGGTTTGAACCATGGACCTTTTGGTTAGCAGTCGAGCCCTTTAACCACTGTGCCACCAGGGCTGCTTTAACAGTAGGCATAGAGGAGGTAAACAGAGCATTCCTGAGTGGTGGCTGCTGGGGACTGACTTGGCAGCACACGACAGCAACATGCCTGCTGTTACACCAGCCACAGCGTAAAGGAAGAGGTAAAACTCCGAGAAGCGGAGAAGGACATCGGCGCTAACAATGACAGGAGAGGCAGCAGTTTGGGCCAACTGGTTTCAAAACAGTGGTGACTCCTTCTCAAACCTGACGGACGTGGAAAAACATTATAATGGGACTGAGCAAACATAAAATACAGGAAGCTGGTTAACTAAAGTACTGAAGCCAAGCTGATTCATTAATCTTTGACCTAGAAATCATCTTCTTTTTATTGGGACTCATTTTAACAAGGCAGTGGACTGACGGATTATCAGGGCAAACAGGAAGAGCTGCTTTTTGGTTTTAGTAACACTATATCTGTTGCTTGTTAACGAACAACGAAAAACCAATTCCCATATCTGCATCCCTAATCCAAACTCAAAACAGCACAATCATCACCTTCTCTACACTCTGACGGCATCTTCATCTTTGCTATAAATTTCTTTACAAACTACCTTTGAAGAAAGTTATTTCCCCCATGTCTTATAGATGCTGTAATGAGGTCAGGTTACCTAGGTTCTAAATGCAGCTCTACCCCTCGCCACTGTGGGTAAGCATCGTGGGGCCCAATTCTCTAATCTGCAAAATAACGTCTTTATGCAAGATGACTTCTAACGTTACTCCCAGCTCTACCGCTCTGTGATAAATGGCCTGCTTAAAAATTCAGAAACAGTCAGGAGCTAAGGTACTTTGTACTAGAACTGAATGAAATGTAGAGAGATTGTAAGGAGTTGAGGAGAGAGAAGCGTTTGTGCTGAAAAGCTGCTCTTTTCTCTGAAAGAAGTGTGCATTCAGTTTTCCTGGGCTGGGAAAAGGCCTGCTGCAGGAGCGGTGAATGGAGAGACAGGAGAGAGACAGCCGCCTGCTCCACTGAGGGTTAAAAACCGTTCAGTTACGTATTCAACATCCAATTCAATCTGATGAGGTTTTTGGCTAATCAAACCTTAAGCCTAATTTTAAAAATTAGGCTCCAATTTGTCACATTTCACACACAGAGCCTGGAAAACAAAACATACAACCTAGTTTCTCTCAGTATCTACCCAGAGCTTGGTTTTGCCATCACATTAAACCCAAACCAAACCCACTGCCGTCGAGTTGATTCCAACTCACGGCGACCCCACGTGTTACAGGCTAGAACTGAGCTCCACGGGATTTTCTTGGCTGTCAGCTTTACAAAAATTTATCGCCAGGGCTTTCTTCCATGGTGACAGTGGGTGGGTTGTTGGCAGCCAATCACCAACCATTTCTGCCACCAGGGGCTGTCTTCACATTGGTCCTCTTGACTGATGGCAACGGACTCAAAGATGTCTCCCTTCACCCCCTGTGATGGATTGCTCAGCTGAGCCCACAAAGGAGATGTTTCTTAACCTCCTCCTTAGAAATGTTTTCTTTGTTTTTATTGCAATCTGTCTTTGTCTGGAAAGGTCTGGTACACCCTTCTTTAAGATGCCTCTGCAGGCAACCAGAGCCTCTCTTGATTCATGGCCTCTGTCCTGAACCCTACAGCCCAGCCCACTTCTCATTCAACCTATTCCCACTCTACCAGCTCTGCCAATAAACAGCGTTCTGCTTCCTATTTGACCCATAATGTGGCTTTCCCCTATGGCAAATGGCCCTTGACTGAAGAAAGGAATCCTCAACCCTGCTGTAGCCTTATAAATGGAAAACACAAGAGCCCTCCAAAAATTAAGAATACCTGCTCTGCTAATGGAGATTATTCACAGGAATAGTGTCTAGTGAATACTTTTTGATGCAGAAAAGTTAAAAATCAATGAAAGGAAGATAAAACATTAATGATGATATACCTGCCTTTGCCCACTCTTCTGTATCTTTATGTTCTGAGAAACTATCCTTTCATTTGACTAAAAAACATTATTGCAAAATTAGATCAATAAAATTAGAGTTTGATTTGCATCATTTTCTACTAACTAATATTTTGAGGAACCTTGGTCATTTAAAGCTCACCAAGCACAATTTTGGAGAAATACAAGGACCTACTGACAGCTCAGCTGATCCAAGCCATGCTAATTATCTCTGCACCAGGCTGCTAACAAGTGGTCTGTTCATTTTTTCAAAACAAGGGTGCTGAAGAGGTAATGTTCACCACGCAGGTGCTCTTTATCTTGGGAAGCAGCAGCAGGCACACTCCTCTGACCGTCAGCCCTCGGCTGCACCTGTGAACACCGTGATATCCAGGAATGCTACAGTCACTCATCAAGGAGGGTCCACACCTTCCTCTGAAAGTCTAGGTCACCTCGAAACTGCCCCAGGTCAAAGCAGATGATGTCGTCTGCTGCTCATGCTAAAACAGAGGTAGCAGTGTGTAATGACATGAAAACATAGGTAAGAGTAGGGAGACCTGGGTTCTAGGCCCACCTCTGCCTTTCACTGGACGTGTAATGTTGAGCAAGTCTGTGAGCCTCTGTGAGTCTCGATTTCTTCATCTGTCCTTTGTTGTCCTAAACCAAAAGAAACCAAACGCATTGCTGTCAAGTCTATTCCAACCCATAGTGACCCTATGGGACAGAGCAGAACTGCCCCATAGGGTTTCCAAGAAGCGGCTGGTGGATTTAACTGCCGACCTTTTGGTGAGCAGCCATGGCTCACCGTGGTTCTTAGCCACCGCACCACCAGGGCTCCTGTCGTTGTCCTAGGGCAGCCATAATACGTGCCCTAGAGACCTCGCAGGATCGCTGTGTGCCTCAAGTGAGAGAAGTGTATGCAAGTGTTTTGAAAACTTTAGATCTCTATACAAATGCCGAGTTACAGTCACCACCGAGTGAAACCTCCCAGTATTTGAGGAGATAGTTATTAGTTTCAAAGATTTTCGTATACTAGACTATCTGCCCCGACTCCTGGGTGTCTAATCCGAAATAGCTTCTTGACACTTCATTGATGGAAAATATCCCAAGTCATCCTTATAAACAAGTTCGTGTCACTATTGTTTTCTTTTATATAGTTTCCCCCCTTATTATGGATTGAATTCTGTCACCAAAAAATTCATGTTGTAAAGCCTAACCTCTGCGCCTGTGGTTATAATCTCATTTGGGAATGGGTTTTCTGTTATGTTAATGAGGCAGGATTAGTGTAGGCTCTGTCTTGAGTCGATCTCTTACAGGAGATAAAAGGAGATTAGGCAAGCAGAGATGGGAAAGATGGATGCCAAGCCACGTGGAAATCTCCAAGGAACCAAGAAACACAAGCCGAAGAGACAAGAACCTTCCCCCAGAGCCGACAGAGAGAGAAAGCCTTCTCCTAGAGCTGGTGCCCTGAATTCAGACTTCTAGCCTCCTAAGCTGTGAGAAAACATATTTCTGTTTGTTAAAGCCACCCACATGTGGTATTTCTGTTATAGCAGCACTAGATAACTAAAACACCCCTCAACCCATGCAGGTAAACCCACTGCCTTCTATTAGTAGGGAGAAGAGTAGGGATGGGAGGAAGGAGGGCAGAAGAAAGAGTAAAGCCACTTCTTTTCGTATTTCCATTACAGATTTTACCCAGAATCTGTTTTAAGCTCCTTAGCTTCTCCTATTGGTGGAAATATTTCCAGTTCCAGCTTTTGTCACTGCCTTGGAGACAGATCACCCCAGCCGACAGGCTGATCCCATGGTTATCAGTAGCCCCAGCAGGCTCATCCACCTGCTTGTATTGTCTTTCATAGCCATCCAAATTGCCACTGTAAGGTCGGCCAAAGAGATGCCCAGCCTTTCTCTGCATTTCAGCAGGGGCCTCCTCCATGCCCTCCTCTGCCCACCAGTCCCAGGCTTGGGTCTGGAGCCTCAGGCCCTTGTTTTCCATCCAGCACACACAAGCCCTATTATTTATTTTGCTTCTCCCTAGCAGTGGAGCAAATATCAGCTCCCATATTTACACAATTCCTGTCCTGCAGTTCAGAGCTAAAGAATATCTAATCTTTCTGGCAGGATCTTTCTGATCTTTAAATGGAAAGTCCAGAGTGACTTTGGTGTAGTCAGTAATTAGCCCTGAAGTCACCAGCTTCATTTGTCCGTTTTACTCTTACAATCAGGGTGACGGGAGTGTCCTCCTGGCAGTGAGCCAGCCCTTCCAGTATCATGGCTCTGTCTTCAGTAAGCATGCAGTTTGGGGTTTGCAATGAGGGCCCCGGTGACCCTACAGCACCCTCCAGAGGTTAGATATTCCTATCGCATTTTTGGAAGGTTACTATTTTGTTTCCCTGTGGGCAAACTCCAGGATACCAGATTCTTAGGCAAATAAAAGGTTATCAAAAATAAGTCCTCAGAAAATGCAGGACAGAATTTCAAATTCCCATGGACTCCAGAGTTCCTGGAGCCATGAAGGTTGGATGAACCCCTGAAACTATTGCCCTGAGATAATCTTTAAACATTAAACCAAAAATATCCCCTGAAGTCTTCCTAAAGCCAAGTAATAGTTTAGCTTAACTAGTAAAAAATGTCTGCCCTGAGCGTTATGCTCTTTTATGGGATCAAATTGACAATAGCAACTTAAGAGATTGGATAGGAATCTTAGGGGCAGTGAATTTGTTAATGGGGGAGGAACATTCAGAAAAGGAGGGGGAGAACGGTTGCACAACCTGAAGAATGTGATCAATGTCACTCAACTGTACATGGAGAAACTGCTGAACTGGTGCGTGTTTTGCTGTGTAGATTCTCAACAACAAAATTAATAAAATTATATTTCAAAAAGAAGCTTAAGGGAATTGGTAAAGTTATCTCAGAAAGTTGATACAATAAAAGACACCCAGCCTTGAAAAAGAGTGAGTCCCTGAGCAGCACGTGGGCAAACGTACCTCACTTTGTTCTTAATGGCTGTTTCCCAAAAGAACAGCCTGTCTTTCTTATGTGACTGTTGTCCATGGCAACTTCCTCCCCACCGAGAGTCACAGCAGCCCACAGCTGGCCCAGGAAAACCCATAACCATTGTCACCAAGTCGCTCTTTCAAGCAGCCCAGACAATCACTGGCCACACGAGCTTTCTCAGTCCTTCGGTAATGGGGAAGGGTCTTTGGAGAGGCCGATGAGAACAGCTCATTCAGGACTTTTGGGGTCAGTTTGGGAAAACAGATCAAAATATTTCACAAGGCAGCAGAACAAGCCATGAAAAACTGTATACTTCAGCACAAAGCCAGGGCTGAAATTTCCCTGCAGTAACGTTGGTGCACATTTCGGAAGACTACAGGGAAAGCACTAAGAAATGATTTTCTTGCTCCAAGAATAATTTGTCCTCAGGTAGGGCTGAAAGTCTGGGCAGTGTCTCATCATAGAGCCTCCTGGGAATGATTATGAAACAAAATAAGCTACATTCATGCCCTCATTCACCATTCAACAAGTGTTTACTGAACACCTACTACATGCCAGGCTGTATGGGGGCTCAGTGGAGTGTCCAAAGGTGAATAAGTCCTAGCTCCCAAGCAAAAGGGATTTTGGCCAACTGGTTGAAGAAGGAAAATATCAGCATTAGCAGCCTCAGCATAATAAACCAAAACACCAGACGCATTGCTGTCGAGTCGATTTTGACCCATAGCGACTCTATATAGTTCCTATCTATTAAGTGCTAGGAACTAAGCTACATATCCATATTTAATCCTCCCAGCAACGCTGCCAGGAGGTTTAGATCATTTAAGTGAGACTCAGAGACTTCTGGCAAACTGGCCAGCACATACACAGCTAGTGTGTGGCAGAGTCAAGACTCAAACCGAGACCAATCTGGCTCCAAAGCCCATGACCTGATGGGCACCATCAGATACACTTGCAGGAAGGACACTGGCAGTAATAAAAAGAGAAAAACTACATCTCAGACTGTCTAATTTGGGGCGTCAGAAACCACGTTCACCTAAACATGGTGGTGTCACTGTAACCCACATTTAACATACAGACTGCCTTAACCTGAGAATGAGCCCAGCAGTTTACCTCAGCGTCTTGTGCCCACCCATAATTTTAGTAAAAGTTACGCATTAGATTATGGGTCTTTACATCTCTGGATGGGATACTTCATCCTGACGTGTCCTGAGGCGATCAGCCCTCTCGTCCAGCATGGGGCTAAGTGTTCAGTCCACCTACCTCCCTGCTCCCCTTTCTCTTTCCTAGGGGAAACCTTGGACCTGTGGTTCATGTGGCATTACTACACCCCCTTCACCAAAACACGACCTAATCCAGTTTACCAGACTATTCTATCCCCATTGACCTCAGAGCTTGGCTCAGACATGAGCATGGAACCCAAGCCAGACCAATCAGTCTTCCCTGTGACTTTTGTGCCAGAGCTACTAGGGAGAGAATCTCTTGCCACTGGGTGTTAAACTGGAAGGGTACGAGTCCAGGGTTCCATCTGCCATCTTGCTCAGCACAAAGAGCGAGCTGAGAGACACAGCGAGGACACTCTAACATCACAGAGCCCCTGAACGGCCACACAGCTGAAGCTCACCATACACCTGGATTTCTCAGTTTAGACAGCGACATGCCCTCTTTCCATAACACACTCACCATTTCTCAAGCTGAAAGAACTAAAGAAAAAATTCAAGCCTCGAGCTGCAATACTGAAGGAGTCTATGGGCAAAATATTAAACGATGCAGGAAGCATCAGAAGATGGAAGGAACACACAGAGTCACTGTACCAAAAAGAACTGGTCGACGTTCAACCATTTCAAGAGGTAAGATATGATCAGGAACGGACGGTACTGAAGGAAGAAGTCTAAACTATAATGAAGGCACTGGCCAAAAACAAGGCTCCAGGATTTGACGGAATACCAACTGAGAAGTCTGAACAAACAGATGCAGCGCTGGAAGTGCTCACTTGTCCATGCCAAGAAATTTGGAAGACAGCTACCTGGCCAACTGACTGTAACAGATCCATATTTATGCCTATTCCCAAGAAAGGTGATCCAACCGAATGTGGAAATACCTAAACATCATTAATATCACATGCAAGCAAAATTTTGCCGACGATCATTCAAAAGTGGCTGCAGCAGTATATCAACAGGGAACTGCCAGAAATTCAAGCCGGATTTAGAAGAGGACATGGAACCAGGGATAGCATTGCTGATGTCAGATGGATTCTGGCTGAAAGCAGAGAATACCAGAAAGATGGTTACCTGTGTTTTATTGACTATGCTAAGGCATTCGACTGTGTGGATCCTAACAAATTATGGATAACGTTGCAGAGAATGGGAATTCCCGAACACTTAATTGTGCTCATGAGGACAACATGGATCAAGACACAGTCGTTTGAACAGAACCAGGGGATACCGCATGGTTTAAAGTCAGGAAAGGTGTGTGTCAGGGTTGTATCCTTTCACCATACCTATTCAATCTGTATGCTGAAGAAAAATCCAAGAAGCTGGACTCCATGAAGAAGAACAGGGCATCAGTACTGGAGGAAGACTCATTAACAACTTGCGTTATGCAGATGACACAACCTTGCTTGCTAAAAATGAAGAGGACTTGAAGCACTTACTGATGAAGATCAAAGACTACAGCCTTCGGTATGGATTACACCTCAACATAAAGAAAAATCCTCACAACTGGACCAATAAGCAACTTCATGACAAATGGAGAAAAGATTAAGGTTGTCAAGGATTTCATTTTACTTGGATCCACAATCAACACTCATGGAAGCAGCAGTCAAGAAATCAAAAGACGCACCGCACTGGGCAAATCTGCTGCAAAAGGCCTCTTTAAAGTGTTGAAAAGCAAAGATGTCACCTTGAGGACTAAGGTGCGCCTGACCCAAGCCATGGTGTTTTCAATCGCCTCATACGCATGGGAAAGCTAGACAATGAATAAGGAAGACCAACGAAGAACTGATGCCTTTGAATTGCGGTGCTGACAAAGAATACTGAACGTACCATGGACTGCCAGAAGAACAAACAAATCTGTCTTGGAAGAAGTACAGCCAGAATGCTCCTTAGAAATAACGATGGCGAGACTACGTCTCACATACTCTGGACACGTTATCAGGAGGGATCAGTCCCTGGAGAAGGACATCATGCTTGGTAAAGTAGAGAGTCTAAGACAAAGAGGAAGACCCTCAGTGAGATGGATGACACAGTGGCTGCAACAGTGAGCTCAAAGAGCAACAACTGTGGAGGTGGCGAAGGACCGGGCAGTGTTTCGTTCTGTTGTACATGGGGTCGCTAGGAGTCAGAACTGACTCGAAGGCACCTAACAACAACAACAACACTTTGCGATGGGTTTCTGCCACTATCAACCACAAAAATTCTCACCAGTACATTAAGGCAGTTGTTTACAGACTTCTTTGATTGTGTGTACCCCACTGCTAAAAAATCTTGCTCACCCTCGATATATGTATATTTATTTACCACATGCTTGCATTGCTGTACTAACATATTATCTACATTAAAAAGCAAATTCACAAAAAAAGATATTATAAAAGGATGACTAAAAACTAAATAAGAAAAGCATTAATGTTCTTTCCGAACCCCTTTGGATTGTCTTGCAAATTCCCTGAATAGCCACATCCCACTTTGAGAACGCTGCATCGAAGAACAGTACCAACCTAAAGGTCCACAAACTGAAGCCACATTAGAAGGCTATTCTTCAGAATGACAGATGTTCCGTCAAGCATCTAACTGAAACCCTCCACAAACCCTCAGAACCAGATACTCCTAGTACAGGCAGATGCTAGATCATCCGTTTTGAATTACATACTTAAATTGCAAATATCTCACAAAGAAAACCATTCTAAAAAGCAACATCGAGAATTCTATGGAAAGGGAAAATGATCTAAAGTAGAATTCTGAGCCGTGAACTATGTCTACTGTCTTCTACACAGAGAGCAAAGGAAGGAAAGCTGTTCAATCTCCTGAGTTCAGTGCTACAAGCAATCAACCAACAAGAAGAGTTGTAGTGAAGAAATACCCATCTTTGTACAGTAAAAGCCTCCTGAATGGAGTCAGGTGGGTGGGAGAGGTTGAGCAGTACTGAGAGGAAATACAGAGCTCGAGTATGAGAAAATGAAGCCGTCTCCACTGGTGATGCAGTCTGCCGACTCACTTTGCTGAACGGGTGGGTGATGCACATCAGTGGTAAAGATAAAAGTCATCAGATCTTGGGAGACTGGGGGATTTAGAGGGCATGCTGACTCATTAAAATAAAGTTGATAACAGCAAACATTCAGTATATTTTGCTACACCATGATAAGCTCTATATATGCATCAACTATAAAAACAATATTATTATCCCCAATTTACAGATGTGAAGACTGAGAGTGACAGAGGTGAAATAACTCACCAAGTTCAGAGTCAAGATTCAACAGAACTGTGTGACTTCAAAGCTGTGCTATATTAGAGCTTTCACTTTTGAAGCAGCTCTCTCTCCTCTAGGTTGTCCTGGCTCCAATCCCTCTCAACCTGGATCCAGGATCTCATCTCTGGATCTTTGCTGGCTACAGCCCACTTAACCCCTTTACTGACATCCTGCATTTCTGAGTCTCTCCGCTGGGAAGCACAGCACCTTTTACGTCTCTCAACAAGGAATCCTGATTTTATGACTCTTTGCTGCCCCCACCTGACGACCAGTACAGATGCCATCTCTTCAGCCTAATTAATCCCTTGACAGTGCTGTCCAGTAAATCACACAGGTAGTTTCAGCTTTCCTACAGGCCACATTAACAAAGTAAAAAGAAAGGGTAAAATTAATTTTAATAACATATTTTATTAAACATGGTATTTCCAAACTATTATGCTTTAAATACTATATATTTTGCATTTTTTCCCACACTATTTCTAAAATCTGATATTTTACATTTTACAGGAAATCATAATTGGACTAGCTACATTTCAAGTGCTCAATCACCATGTGTGAATAGTGGGCTACCATACTGGACGGCTGGACCTTAGACCCTAAATCAACTCTTCCTGTCTGATGAGATTAGTAAAATGATTCCCAACTGGAGATGAACTGGCATTACCAAATTTTAATGCTTGGCTAATGTGTTCCACCAAATCAAACTGGATTACAATAGAAGTATATCACTTGAGAGGCAATCTGATATAATGTAGAGTTGTTGTTGTTAGGTGCCGTCAAGTAGGTTCCAACTCACAGCGTCCCTATGTACAACAGTCCAGTCCTGCGCCATCCTCACAATTACTGCTGTTTGAGCCCACCGTTGCAACCACTGTGTCAATCCATCTCGTTGAGGGTCTTCCTCTTTTTCACCGACCCTCTGCTCTACCAAGCATGATATCCTTCTCCAGGGACTGGTCCCTCCTGATAACATGTCCAAATATGTGAGACAACGTCTCACCATCCTCACTTCTAAGGAGCATTCTGGCTATACTTCTTCCAAGACAGATTTGTTCGTTCTTCTGGCAGTCCATGGTATATTCAATATTCTTCGCCAACACCATAATTCAAAGGTATCAATTCTTCTTAATAATGTAGAGAGTACAGGCTTTATAGTTAGATGGTCTAAAGTTCAAATCCCAGCAACAGATAAATGGATCTTCAATAATGGGTTCTTTGTAATGGTGAGAAATTAAACATTCATTTAAATGTCTATCAATACAGAAATGGATAAACAAATTGTGGTATATTCCCATGATGGAATATTATACATACATCATTTAAGTGAATGAACTAGATCTACATGTATGCATAACATGGATATAACTGAAAATAAAATTAAGTAAAAAAAAAAAATGAGATACAATAGGCTACCTTCATTATGAAAGCATTTAAAAGTTTAAATACATGCAAAATGATGTGATGCACTGTTTGTGGATATCCACCAATGAAGTAAAAATATATGTCTGGAAGGTTATATACATCCACTTCAGAATAGTGGTTCTCTGGGGATGGAGGGAGGGCAAGAAGGGAGAGAGATGGGAGGGGAATGCAGAACGGGAGACTTCCACAGTGTTTGCAGTGATTTATTGAGGAGGAGGAGGAGAAAAACATTCTAAAACAAAACCTTAGGCAGTTAACAAATGACCGCATGTCAGGGATCCCTTGCCTAAAGGACACTGTTTGTTCAGCCTCTTATTAGTTCTGAGGAGGCAAAGCAAGCAAGTGCATTTTCTAATCGAGAGTTTCTTGACGAGCTCCAATCAGAAAATCTATTTCCCAAGGCAGCCCATCTCCCCAGGAAGCAAACCAGTACTTCAACACCACTGGGTTGACGAAGGCTGGAGAAGCACAAAGGGGCAGCTACCGAAGACCGACCTCACCGCCTAGACAAGTCTGGAAAGAAACCACGGCCTGCACACCCTGATGATTTAGTGTAAACAGAGCGTGACACAAGCTGCCTCCACAGTTTCCTCGGTCTGCAGGATTTCTACCCAGAGCTGTACACGGAATAAGAAATTTTAGTCAGTGCAAAGTTAATTGTCATGGAGGCATTTGGAATTTAACACAGTGCTTACAGAGGATTTATTCCTGGACATATTTTTATCAACGTCTCCTCACCCATCTGTGCTTCTGCAGTGAAGCTCCTAATGCTAAAGTCCTATGACTATTGCCGTTTGTTTCATTATAACACGCAAAACCGCGTATTTTGTTCTGCCTGATCCCAGTTCCATTTAAACACTAATGAAATGGGAAATAAATTAATGTGATGCAAGTGCTGATGGAATCATCACAAACTGGCACTTACCTGCAGACGTAAACCATTCACTAATGAATTAATTGTACTCTTTTTTATTTGGGGGAGAACATTTGATGTAATCAAGTGGAGTGCACACACTTTCGTGGGCACCAACAAATGGGAATGGTACAATAATGGCAGTAAGTTAATTTCAAGCTCCTCTAGCACAGGATATGCAGGCTCTAATTAGAAAAATAAGGAGTAGAGTGAAAGAGAACACACAGGATTTGCCTTGCCCACTTGAGAGTGCCTTGTCTTCCAAGGTAATGTGACTTTTAATCTCCCTGATGAACACCACGTGCCTTTCAAGTAACAGAAATCTTAGATGGCTGTCAATGTTTCTGCAGAGACCACAATAGCCTCTCACAACTCCAACTGATGTCACTGGCCTTGGTTTCCCTGCAGGTAAGACTGGGGGCTCATTAAAGGTATTTTATGGCTAATTATTACTTCCACAGTGGGCTTAAGAAGCAGCAGCTAAACTAGCAAGCGCATTCAGACTCATAAACCACAATATTCTAAGCCTTAGAGACAATTAACCACACCTCAACTTTTTAGGCGACAAGCCTGGATTGGCCCTACCAGGGTAGAGTTTTCAGCACCTGAGACATTTGCTGTGCACCCAGCCTGCCTTTCTGGACCTGTGCTGAGGGGCGGAAGAGGCCCCTGCTGGCTTCCTTATAATGGAATGCGTGAACTTCTAGGAACACGTAGCTGAAAACATGGAACAGATGATTTCCCTGTGTAGGCACACCCCAAAATTAAGCAGACAAGGACTGTGATGGAAGTAAACCAGGACCAGGCCTGAGCCAGGGTCCATCAGAACACAGCCATCACAGACAGAGGGGGCCAGGTCTGCACACGCCAGAGAGCAGCAGAAAAAGGAAACGCCTGAACTTTTCAAGGAAAAACATTCCCAGCTGAGAGAATGAGTCCAAAATCCACCACCGTTTTAATAGTTTCCTTTTGCATTTTTGTTTCTAATTGCAAAGCTATACTTCCTCACTTAAAAAAAAAGTCAGAATACAGTAGTCCCCCCTTATCTGAGGGGGATGCATTCCAAGACCCCAAGTGGATGCCTGAAACCACGGATAGTACCGGACCCTACGTACACTGTTTTTTCCTATACATACATACCTGTGATAAAGTTTAATCTATAAATCAGGCACAGGAAGAGATTAATGATAACTGGTAATGAAACAACAATTATTGAGTAAAATAAGGGTTACCTGAACACAAGTGCTGCGATACCTCGACAGGTGACCTCGTAACCGAGATGGCTGCTAACGGGCAGGTAGCGTATACAGCGTGGATACCCTGGACTAGGGGATGAGTCACCTCCCGGGTGGGGCAGAGCAGGATGGTGCGAGATTTCATCAAGCTACTCAGAATAGCACACAATTTAAAACTCATGAATTGTTTATTTCTGGAATTTTCCATTTAATATTTTCAGACTACGGTTGACCGCAGGTAAGTGAAATGCGGAAAGCAGAACCACAGAAAATGGGGGACGACCTTAAACACAAAGAACTAAAAACACACCCATGATGCTGTTCATCCTACTCAATGCTGCATGTAATCATTCAAGAGCAGGGTTTCTCAGCCTAAGCACTTCTGACATTTTGGACCAAGTAACTCTTTGCTGTGGGGGCTCTCCTGTAGGAGCAGCATCCTTGGCCTCTACTCATAGATACCAGTAGTAGCACCACAGCCCTGCCCCCACTGTGACAACCAAAACTGTCTCCAGACAGCGCCGTGGGTCCCCTGAGGAAACAATCGCCCCTCGCTGAACACCACTGTTTTAGAGGAATCTTAAGACTTTCACTTAATACACCGTAAGCACCCTTCTGTGTCATTAGGAACGTTTCTGAAACACCTCTTTTAATGGCTGCACAGCGTCCATTATCTGATGCATGGCAACTTACGGGGGGTTCCAGGGTAGTGCAAACAGTTAACGCGCTCAGTGGCTGTGATGGTTAAGGCTGCGTGTCCACTTGGCTGGGCCATGATTCTCTGTGGTTTGGCAGGTATGATGGAGTTTGGCAGTCGTACAATGATGTAATCACCTCCATGAGGAGATATGATATAATGTAATCTCCTCCATGATGGGATCTGCTACGAGCAGCTAATCAGTTGAAAGGGAGTTTCCTTGGGGGTGTGGCATGCATCCAATATATATATACACAGACTTCCTGGCAAATGTCCCTGGCTTTTGCTCTGGTCTGGATCCTGCATTCGGCTCATCATCACCTGACCTCTGGTTCTTGGGACTTGAGCCAGCGGCCTGCCGTCTGACCTGCCAATCCTGGGTTCATCAGCCTCTGCAGCTACCTGAGTCAGGAGAAGCCTCCAGCCTGACACCTGACCCAAGGACTTGGGACTTGCCAGCCTCTACAACCATGTGAGCCATTTCCTTGAGATAAATCTCTCCCCCTCCCATCTCTCTCTCTCTCTCTCTCTCTATATATATATATATACACACACATACATATATATATACAAACGTATATATACATACACATACATATATATATATATATACACACACACACATACATACATATATACATACGCTTCACTGGTTTTGCTTCTCTAGAGAACCCAAGACAGTTGTTAACCAAAAGGTTAAAGGTTCAAGTTCATCCAGAGGTGCCTCAGAAGAAAGGTCTGGTGGTCTACTTCCAAACAATCAGCCATTGAAAACACTGTGGAGCACAGTTCTACTCTGACACACAGGGGGGGTCATGGTTTGAATTATGTTCCCCAAAAAATGTGTGTATCAATTTGGCTAGGCCATGATTCCTAGTACTGTGTGATTTTTCTGTATGTTGTAAACCTGCCTCTATGATGTTAATGAGGGAGGATGGGTGGCAGTTGTGTTAGTGAGGCAGGACCTGATCTATAGGACTGGATTGTGTCCTGAGGCAATCTCTTGAGATATAAAAGATACAAGTGAGCAGTGAGACAGGGGGACCTCATACCATCAAGAACGCAGTGCCGGAAGCAGAGCACGTCCTTTGGACCGGGGTCCCTGGGCCGAGAAGCTCCTAGTCCGGGGGAACGCTGATGAGAAAGCCAAGAGAGAGAGAAAGCCTTCTCCTGGAGCTGACACCTTGCGTTTGGACTTTTAGCCTACTTTGACTATGAGGAAATACACTTCTCTTCATTAAAACCATCCACTTGTGGTATTTCTGTCGTAGCAGCACTGGATGACTAAGGCGTGGGGTTTCCATGAGTCAGAGTTGACTCAATGGCAACTGGTTAATTTATTTTACCAGTCTTTGTTTTTGACATCGTGCTAAAATATGATGAACATCCTTACATGTATATATTTGGACAAATAATTATTTCCTTAGACTATATTTCTATATGAGAATTACTGGTACAAAGGTTTTTGTTTTGTTCATGTCATTTTCTTTTAAAGCTTTTGATATGCTCTTGTATCAATCTCTATGATTGGTGTCACCCTTTGTGACATTCTCTCCCACTCTACTCCATGAATGCAGGGATTTCCATCTTTTCTGCTCATTACAATACCCCACTCAGGATCTAGAACACCGCCGGGCACACAGTAGCAGCTCAGCAATATACAGAGTGGACGACTGAATGAATGGCAGTTAAAATTTCAGATTGCAAGTGTTTCGTTAACTTACCTTATCCACCTTATCTAAAAAGAGCACATACAAAGTTGATCCTGAAGTAATAAATAGGCTATAAAGTACTGTTGTGTGGATCCTGGGTCCAAAGGACGTTGGCTCTTCTTCCTTGGTGTTACTGAGATCGTCTCTCATCTGGAGGTGGCTCTCTTTGAAGCCTATCGGGATGGCAAAACTGACCAACCCCTGGGTGGGCCACAACTGCCTTATCCGCACTGCCCCACCTAATCCCATGGGTGGGCCACAACTGCTTATCCACACTGCCCCACCTAATCCCCTGGGTGGGCCACAACTGTCTTATCCGCGCTGCCCCACCTAATCACCTGGATAGGCCACAACTGTCTTATCCACACTGCCCCACCTAATCCCCTGGGTGGGCCACAACTGTCTTATCTGCACTGCCCCACCTAATCCTCTGGGTGGGCCACAACTGCTTATCCACACCGCCCTACCCAATCACCTGGGTGGGAGCTACAAGACCACAGCGAGAAAAGCCATACGAAAGCGAACCATGGCAGCACAGAGTCCATGGCTTGGGGTCAAACCAAAGTATATACACTTTACCGGATACACTGAACAAAGCAAGCATTTAGAAGTTGGCACTCAGAAAACAAAAGTTTCTCCAACTACTAAGGGCCTGGCCCCTGTATTCTGATTGGTTAACATTCCTTTGGTAAAGCAGTCCTCCTTGGCGTGACGGATTCTCCCCCAATTAGTTCTCCAGCTTTCTTTCTGGATTCTGTGGTCCTGAAGTAACGGACTATTCACATCAGCAAAGCAAGTTCTGAGGGAAACTTTTTAAGAAATCTGCCAAAACCAGCCTCTGCTGTCTTCCCTGGATTCCTTGACGTGTGAACGCTCCAGCCAGACCCAGAAATGCAAGTGGGAATGGCCTATCACCATTAGACAGCAACCTAAACAGCAAAATCGGGAATGCTGCCTGAAGCGGGAAGGCTCTCCAGCAAGCCTTGCTAACCTGCAGGTGTGACCCTGACGAGTCACAGACAGGAGGTTTTCAACCTTAGTATACCTCTCAGCTCTCTGTTAACTCATTCTCTGTATCTTTCAAGTTGGTTACATAAAAACAGACTAAAGTAAATTTAGCACATGGCTACACGTTCGTTTCCCATTTAGTCGACACTCATTGGGCACCTTCCATGCACCAGGCATGTAATACACACCTGGCATAAAATATAAACAGTGCCTGCACGCTTTAAGATTATGACGGAAACTGGGCTAGAAGGGAAGAGGATGTCTATCAGTCAAGAGTTTTAGTTTCAAACTTTGGTAAAAAGAAGGGTTGCCAGAGTTGATTCCAACTCACGGCAAGCCGTTTCAGGGGAGAACTGCACTTCCCAGGGTTCTCAAGGCTGTGACCCTCCAAAAGCAGACCAAGAGGCCTGTCTTCTGCGGCACCTCTGGTGGGTTCGTGGGTTCGCATTGTTCACCCGTCAGTTAGTAGCCTGTGCTGAACTGTCTGCGCCACCACCAATCAACGAAGAGTCTAGGCAATCAGACTCCAGGGAAGGTCACATGGGAGAAATACCACTTCCAGCCTCCACGTGAGGTAGACAGCTTCAGAACCTAAGGAGTGCTCACGCAGAAGGGCTGAAGTCAGAGGCTCACCCCAAGGCACCAGAAGGTAGTAGAGATCCTTACGCTTAGAATGCAAGGATACATTCTTGTTAAGAAAAGGGTCACTTCTCCTTTAAGAATGATTCAAATCAACATGAGGCTGATTCACTCAGTATAAAGACGTGGCGGGTAGGATCTGTGGGTCACTTTTTCAATTCTTCCATATGCCAGTGAAGAAATACACACTTTGGAAAATTCTTACAAGTCCTTGAAATTGAAATTTTTTAAGTAATGCCTTTTTCTACTTGTTTTTTCAATACTTTTAACTCAGCAAGCTGCCATGTTAACTTTTACAAAGTAGTCTTCATTCAATTATCAGAATTTACACCATAAATCTATGAATGATTAAAGTCTAATGTCTTTTTCTAGATATCTATTTAAAATGTAAGCTAAAGGATGGGGGGGCGGGGATGGAATAACTTCCCTTATACCATACACTATCTCTTAAACTACCTTTTATATCTCTTAAAATTACATGCTATAATCATTTTTTAAACCACTACCTGAGAGAAGCCAAAAACATATTTCCCCTCCTCACTCTTCACACCAGACTGGGGAATAAAATGCTCCTCCTAATAACTGAACTTCACTCATGACTTAAAGGCTAAAGTTAACATTTTAAATCACATACGTTTCTGTCTTTGTGGACTAAGTATACTGCACTCACTTTAAACACAGCTATCCCCAAAGCAGGAGCCCTGGTGGTGCAGTGGTTAAGAGCTCGGCTGCTAACCGTAAGGTCAGCAGTTTGAATCCGCTAGCCGCTCCTTAGAAACCCTATGGGGCAGTTCTCCTCTGCCCTTTAGGGTCATTATGGTCACTATGAGCCGGAATCAACTCAGACAGCAACAGGTTTGTTTTTTTCTTTACCCCAAAGCAAGGAACCCTGGTGGAACAAAGGTTAAGCGCTCAGCTGATAACCAAAAGGTCATCAGTTCAAACATACAAGCTGCTCCAGAGGAGAAAAAGAGCTGTAAAGATTACAGTCTAGGAAATCCTATGGGGCAGCTCTACTCTGTCCTATTGGGGTACTATGACTAGAGATCGACTCAAGAGCACACAGCAACAACAGTCCCCAAAGCCTAGTGTGGTCACACAGCCAGTTATAAGGGCTGACGTTTTAATGCTAACTTACTGTGCGGTGGCCTTGAAATAAGCATTTTACGTGTATTAACTGACTGAATCTTCACAGAAGCCCTGAGGTAGGTCCTATCATTATCTCCCTTTTACAGATTAAGACACCAAGTCACAGGCAAGCTGAGTGACAGACAAGGGTCGTGCACAGTCATCTCATAATAATCACCCGGACTCCTGGAGAATGGATCTGTGGGGCTTGGGGAAATCCCTTCTGCGTATATGCAGGACAGCTCTGGGGAAGTACGGGCACAGATCCCTGACCCCTCCCTCTTCTAGCTGTGTGACAAAGGGGCAAGTTACCTAGACTTCAATTCTTCCATCTATAAAATAATGCTATCTTCTTCACAGGCAAAGGGGCAAGTTACCTAGACTTTACTTTTTCTATTAAATAATGTTATCTTCTTCACAGGGAAATTGTGAAACTGGCCAGTCCTTCTCAAATGCCTATCTACAGATGAACACCAACACCTTCCTAGGCTTTCTATTTTTAAGAAATGAGAAAACTTTAAATGTGAGGGATTATTCCTACAATCTTACAAGAATGTATAAGGTATATGTACAAGAAAATTCTTTTCCATGACTGCCAATCCTATATTGTTCTTAAAAAAAATTAGAGAATACGAAAGTTCTGTGTAGTGTCTGGAAAATTTTGCACCTTTGTGCTGTGCTGACAGGCTAGCATAAGCCTCAGCCAGACAAGCTGAAACAAGAGGACCCTGAAAGTATTGTACCACGTCACCCCTGAGGCAACACTGTAAAAGGATAAGTCACCTCGGTGATCCTGGCTAAGCTTACAGAGTTGTCAGGATAAAACTGTGGCGTTTATACTCATATTGTTTATAATGAGATCTGGGGTCTGAAAATGCTATGAAACTGTCAGAGAGCCGTCTGGATGCTACACCTGAGATGCAACATCACTCTCCAGGTCAACCCAGTTTTCCCAAACTGATGATCTGAAGGCAAAAGCATCATGTTCACTAACTAGCAAGACAGAAAACTTGTTTCCTAAGAGTATGTAATGTCAAACATTGTTATATTAAATACAAATATGGTATGGAATGAAAAATTCCCAAGAACGTTTACAAATGTCTTTCACGGCATATATCATTTACCTTGATCTTCACAGCAGTTAACGCTGCTTACAAATAAACTGTATTTTACAAATAAGAACACAGAGGCAGAACCACACTGGAATTCAGGTCTTCTCATACTCTGTCCAGTCAAAATTCACGATTACTTCATAATTACATAACCCTAAAAATTTGTAATCTAAATTCTGCCCTAAAAACACCAATATAAAACTGGCAGATTTACTTAATATTCTTAATATATTTCAAGTTGTGAGCAACGTAAAAACACAGAAACATGAAGTATTAAGTACATACAGGTAGTCCTCAGCTTAGGACACGTCTGAGTTACAATGAACGAACCATGCTTACGACTGTTTTTGTTGTTTGTTTCTGTAGGTGGCATCCTTAGTCGTACGTACTACATACAATGCTGTAGCACATAATTTGCTGATGTTACTATTCTCAGATGTTCACTCCCAGGTGTTCAAAGATCAGATACTGACAATAAAAGACAATAATAATGAAAACTGAGGGGGGAAAAAAACGAGGGTATTCAACTTACATCAGAACCAAGTTACGACAGTCACTGGAACGGAACTCCACCGTAAGTCGGGAATTACCTGGACTTCTCTTTAATTAAATACAGCTTACTCAAGTACTATGTATGGGGGAAGCTATTTCCTCCCAAGTAATAGATACTGCACAGCTTTGCTTAGTACTTTTAAGTAATATGTAGGTACCTACTTCAGAAATGATTTCATTTTATGTGTAAATAGCAGAAACTCTACACAAAAATTCTATTTTCCAAAAACAGTTATAAGCTTTTTTAAAGAAAACCACGCAATAAATTTTAAAAGGCAATGGGATCCCTCTCCTTCTAACTCAATGCCAAGCTGGAAAAATAAAGCTTGTTCTACCAGGAATGTCAAGTTAAAACTGAATATTCTAATGTGGAAATGAACAGAATTTAGTGCCATTTCTATTCAGCTCTCACCTCCAACTTCCACAACTGGCTAGCAGAAAGTTAAACGAAGTCAGAACAGTTCAACATAATTAGGCTTCCATCTACGAGGCTACTATGCTCTTCTAAGCTGCTATTAAACCTAAACGGGAGATCTTGAAAACAAAATAAAAGATATCGTATGAGGCCAATTTTCACATAGACTGTCAGTTCCTTGTTATATCCCCCCTTCTATATCATTAATAAAGGAAGTAATTTACTGCAAAGAAAATTTTATTTTCTATATCATTAGCCATGAATTTTGTCACTACAGAAAGGCGTGTAGTGCCATTATGCAAATGCAGACCATTTTATGCTCACAGTTCACTTCTGTAATTATAAACAGAATTTTCGTGATTTACATAAGTATATCTATCAGTGAAGGTTTAACACTGAGATATAATCAAACATCCGTAACACCTGATGTTTTACAGATAGTAATGGAAGAGACATGTACTTTTAATCACATCTGAGTGACCTTATATAAAAAATAAATCAATCATTCAGAAGTTCCAAATCTTCAAAGGAGTTTTTAAATGCACATCTAGAAACGGTTACAGTGAGATTTTTAAGACACATCTTCCATATCCACATCCTCTTGTAATTTCTGTACCATTTTGTCTTCCAGCTGTTTTCCTTTGCCTTAGGAAAAAAAAAAAATTATCAATTCATTGTCACCTTGCAGAAGTCATACTAACATTTTATAAAGGATCTTGAATGATTTAGAACAATATTAGCTATTTCTAAGAAAGGTAAAGATAATAACAGCAAAACTTATATAGGGCTCATGATATCCCATGCATCAAGTAAGCACTTCACAAGTATTTGCTCATCTCATCTTCACTGCAACTCCCATTTTACAGATGAGAAAACTGAGGCACAGAGACAGACCCAAGGTCACTCAGCTAGTAAATCTAGTGAAGTCAAAGAGCTGGGATTTAAACTCTGGCATTCTATGGCCAGGGTCCCTGCACTGAACACTCTACTACCTTCCTCAAAGAGGGTCACCTCAAAAGTTAGGTAACAATGCTCACTCCTGTTCTTTTCTAGGTGCCAGTTCATATCATCTACACATGAAACGCTTTATATGCATTCTCCAGGGATTTATCTACTTTGTTTCAATAGAATTTGGTGCAAAACTAACCTAGGTTTTTCACAAATCTACTCAACGTGTGGTTACAAAATTCGGCCTTTATTAAGGTTGACATGGAATCAAGTTTTCAACTAAATCTCACCAAAATTTCTTCTCTTTTATATAATCTGCCTAAGTTAGTAAATTATGTAACAGACTGTACTTGGTACTGGCTGAGTAAGACAGGTTTCCTAGCACTTCACAAAGGAAATCATGCACATGAACTGCCCAAATTATTGAATAACAAGAAGTTACACAAGCACAAAGAGAAGGATTAAATATAAAACAGTTCTCAAATTTTAGTGCCCATCAGAGTCCACTGGAAAGCTAATAAAGAACACAAGGCCCAAATACAAAGGACCCAGCCCTCTGAAGTTTCACGAAGATCCCAACTAATTGTGTTACCAACCAAAGTCTGAAAACCACTAATACATAATCCTTTAATCAAGACAGGTGTGAGGCAAAATCACCTTATGAAATTATTACTTAAATCATTTTGCTTAACTTGGAGAGCTAACTTGTGTACCACAAGATTTTATGAGGAGGGGAAAGAAACACCACATACAGCAGCCTGACTGGGAGATACACTGGATGAACTGCGTTTGATAAATCAAGTCACACATCACAAAGGTACTATGAGAGATTAACATTTAAATGAAAAAGACCCTTAAAAGTTAGGTGACACCCAATTACACAGATCACAGAAGGCTGGATTTTTATCTCCCCACTTAAAGCAAAGAATCCCCGCGCTACGCAGTACTTACCTGCAAGGGGAGCCCGGATAAGATGGATGTTTTGCTTGACTTCTTTGATGTCCTGAACTTTCTGTAGCTCTTTATTTTTCTTTAACCTAGAATCAGGCACATCAAGCCAAAAGTTCAGTCACTAAAGCTTCTTTAAGAGACATTAATTCACAATGTGGTTATTAAGTTTCACTAATTTAGTCACACACATAGGGAATGGAAACTAGGTGGTTGCCCTTCTGTTCCCCTCCCCACCATTCCATCCAGAGCAGAAGCATCATCAAATAACAAAGTCTCTCTGTTCTCTAAAATTACTCACAAAAAAGCAATATCTTACATTTATTCCCAAATTTAAGGTAAAGCCACCTGTTGATCCCTTACAGATGCATGTTTTCTTAACAACTCAAACTCATGATTTTCTAGTTTCTAATTAACTCACATGAGATTTCTACACTATCGACTTCTTCATTCACTGTACCGTAGTGCCTAGTCCAACAACTGGGACAAAACGGGAGCTCATATATATTTACTGAGTGAATGAAGAAATAGGATTGAATGAAGAAAAGAATTAACAAACCTCAGAAATCAACTTCTATGATACACACTACAGTGCTCTATCTCATAAAACAATCTCAAATTGTTGAAGTGCCTAGATCTTTTTTAAATGATTCAGTAATTACAAGAGCACAAAACACTGAAAGTCATTCAATAAAAATGCTAACAGACTAGTTGTCACACATTTAGGCCTCTCTTCTGTAATGCTTTAACATTTTTTTGTTAATCAGAAAGCTGCTGGCACCTGCTTCGTCTCTATGACAGACTTCCACAGTAATTACACTGAAAACTATTACCCTAACTGTGAATAGCCAACTCCAGGTGGGGGGATGAAAAGTACAAGATGAGTCTTAAACATCTCGTTAGGCACAAAGCAAGAAAGCACTGGAAGAACAATGAGGACCAGGAGCATGCCTGATGATGCTCCCACGGGTCAACCTGGGCACTTAGGGTATCGCAACAGACAAGAGTAAAGAATTACAGCCCACTGAATGCCACAAGACCCATGGACACACACAGACATGATATGAATGAACGAATGAAACAAAGGGAGAAAAGAAAGCCCTTTCTTACATGAGAAACCCAACTAATAAAAGTACAAAAAATGATAGAGAAAAACGATCTGGCAGCAATCACAACAGTAATCAATTCAGGAAAGACTCTCTCCAAACAATGCTAAAACCAGTGGGTACAAGTCTGAAGAACAACAGGCTCTTTGCAGAGTCTCAATGTATCTCCCCCAAGCTATGTATTAATGAAAAAGGGGGCAAAAATGGTAACTTTCCAGTGGAGAACTCTGGCAGACACAATCTTAATCAGGTGACCAAAGTTACCATCACCAACATGGGGACAGCATGTGCTTCCTGATATGATGCACTGAGAAGGATGCACTGTCACGCTGGGGTACTCCTGCCACAGGTACTCCACCTGAACCTCATCCTGAGGAAAACATCAGACACAACTGAGAAACATCCTGTAAAAATAACTGACCTACACTCCTCAAAAATGTCACTGTCTTGGCTGCCCCTCACCCATCGTCACCATAGGGTAGCCTGCAGCTTCTTTCCTGTATCTGGAGAGCTAGAACATTTGTGTTCATCACCAGGCTTGGAAGCTTTTGCTTTCTTTGGGCATGGGAATTACTTAGGAATCTGTCCCCTACATATCCTGATAGTTTATTGCTGATAGTCCTGACCTGTTTCCTCCCAAGTCTGATAATCTGTTTCTCATCCACACTCAGAGAAAAAAAATCCAAGACAAAAGCAAGAGTGCTGTGTCGTTTACCCAGTGCCAGTAAAACATATCTTTTTCAATTGGATCAGTTTCTAAATGGAATGAAACTGCCCAGGTGGAAACCCTCCTTCCCATCAGGCACCTTCACAATCCTTCGCTTAGACTCCCCAGTGGAAGTGTGACGGCAAACCGTAACTCTCACTGTGGCGGTTGCCGCAGTAAGTCTCAGCCTGTCGCTATGAATGCTCATCTTATGACTGAGGGTATCATAATATTTGAATTCAGGCAGAAGTACAGTTGTCACCTGAAAAGGGAGTAGATGTGGAAGGGAGTTTGGGGAGGGGAGGGAAGTAGGGAAAGAGAGGCTAAAGAATGAGGGTGGTAGTAGCTTTAGCGATGTTGATGAGCCACATTTCCTGAGCAGATCTGTAGCATTTGCTGTTGACCTCTTTTGAGATGAACTTTCCCATAGGACCTGCCAGACAGCACTGAGACATGGAGAAAATTCAGACAGAAAATGGCTCACCTTGATAGGGAAAGGGGAGTGACTGTGTTTTAAATTAAACTTGCTTTATCCAAAAAAAAAAAAGAAAAAAAGTCACTGTCATGTAAGATAAAGATGAGAAACCGTTCCAGACTAAAGTGGTCTAAAGAGATATGATCACTAAATGCAACGCAGGAGCCAGGGTTTTCTTCTGCTATGGGCATTACTGGAACAATTGGCATAATCTAAATCAGGCTGGTAGACTTTGTAATAGTACTGTGTCAATGTAATTTCCTGGATTTGATAACTATATTAGAATTATGTAAGAGGGTTCTTATTTTTAGGATATACACACTGAGGTATACGTAAGAGGAAAAGGACATCATGCCTCAAACATACTATGCACAGAAAGAAACAAAGATAAAGTAAATGTGGTAAAATGATAATATATACAATAATTCTTTGTAACATTCTTGCAAGTTTTTGTTAAGTCTGAAATTATGTCAAAATAAAAATTGGGGGGGAAAAAAAACAACAAAAAAAACTACTGCCTCTAGATTTCTACCAGTAACTATTTTTCCGAGAGTTACTTTACACAAGATTCATACCTGTTCATTATAAATGTAGCCTGGCGCTTCTGTTTGATCTCTTCAACTCTCTTCATTGCTTCAACTACAAAAAAAAAACATAAAAGTTAGCAGCAAATTTATCCACATACAAGCAGTATGATTCTAACCAAAAAATATTTTAACAAAGTATTTTCTATTCCGAGTGCCTGATTCAGAAATGTATTTAAACGAAAAAAATTCATTGCAAAGACAAACCCTACTGAAATGGGTGAAGAAGGTATGTACTCTTGCTTGACATCACTATTGACTTACTTTCTCTATCACAAATATCACTTCTCTCGTGTTTACTTAGCAAAAGCCTTCATTTCTACTAAATTTTCCTTCTACTTTAAACCAGTCCCATGGTTTCAATTTTTATTCTACAGAGAACTTGGATTAAATGCAACTAATACCGTCCTTAGCTTGTAATCTCCATAAAGACAGCACCTTTCTGGTCACGATCACCACTTTTTCTTTAAGTGCCTGGGTTATGGTCAGCACTTAAGTAAATACTGGTAGAACAAACCAATCATCAATCAATCTTGCCATCATCCCAACCACTAAAATAAAACTATTTTGGAAAATGTGTACAGGAGCTTATCTTGGCTAAAAGTGAGCTCTGGATCGACATCAGCAATGTCTACTGTAAGACAAACCACACATTGAATTTTAAACTTTCTAATATATACATTAAAAAAAGTAAAAACAGATGAAATTAATTTTAATGATTTATTTTGTTAAACCCAATATATTCCAAATATTTCATTTCAACATGTAATCAATAAAAAAGAATATTAATGCAGTATTTGCATTCTTGCTTTTTACTAAGTCTTCAGAGCCTGGCGTGTATGTTACATTTACAGCACACCTCAATTCAGACACACTTCAAGTGCTCAGCAGCCAACACGGCTTGTGGCTACTGTATTGTCAGCGAAACTCCCAATCTAGCTCCTTAAAGGATATGGTGGTCTGCCAATTTGAGGAATTACAGTATCACATGGTCTGAAAGTATCTCCTTACAATATACTTATTACATACAAAGGGTAAAACAGCAACTCTGCAGTGGAGAAATGTGGCAGACACCATTGTAACCAACGATCGGAGTAAACATCACCAGTCATGGACTGACAGCAGGCGCCACCTCGCGGGATGCACTGACTCAGCATCACCGCTGTGATGGCCCTGCCGAGGTGCGTCACCTGAGCCTACCCAACTGCGGTTTCACACCGAATACCTGGCCCGTGTTCTTCAAAAACGCCAACGTTATAAAATGTAAAGAAGACTCAGCAGCTGGTCCAGGTTAAGACACGAAAGAGAGATGGCATGTACTGTTCTTATCACCCTCGCTATAAAGGATATTACTGGGACAACTGGAGAAGTCTGAATAGGTTGAAATTAGATAAAATTGTATCAATACTAATTTCCTGATTTTAATAATTGCACTATTGAGGGATAAAGGAGCATTGTGTATGCAACTGACTCTTAAATCATTCAGAAAAAGATTATACAAGCTAAGGAAGGAAGGGAAGGGGAGAGGGAGGGAGGGAAGGTGAGAGGGTATATTTAACAAAATGTTAACATTTGGGAAATGTGGATGAAGGATACCCAAGAAGTCTATTTCTGCAACTTTTCTGTGAGTCTGAAATTATGTCAAAATAAAAACATTTTTAAAAAGTGTAGTCTGGGGACCAGTAACATCATCACCACCTGGGAACTGTTTAGAAATGCAGAATCTTAGGCCCCACCCAGACCTAATGTATCAGAATTTGCATTTTGACAAGATCACCAACAGGTTCCATGAGGTCTCTAGTATTAAAATGACATTTGTATGGATAACTCTAAGAAAGCATCAATTCTAAATCTGTACATGCTCTAAGTTTAGAATAATATCAACTCGACAGCAACAGGTTCCTATTCCCAGAGCCCTGGTGGCACAGTGCTTAAGGGCCCAGCTGCTAAACAAAGGTCGGCAGTTCGAATCCACCAGCCACTCCTTGGAAACCCTATGGGGCAGTTCTACTCTGTCCTATAGGGTCACTATGAGTAGGAACCAAATGGACAGCAGTGGGTTTGGGATTCAAAAAAAAGTAGTAAGGCCAAGTTCTACTACTCAGAACTATTTCCACATCTTAAAGTTATTCAGTAGGGAAATAAACACACAAGTGGCAGGTAAATATTTTCCACAGAATAATATGCTGTATTTCCAAACATTCTGTAAGACCAAAAACACTTTAATATAAGCATCATCTAACAAATATTAAAAAATGATCTACAATACAGACAGATGTGAGGGATTAAAACAACAAACTTCTTGCTTTCAAAGTTCTCCTACTGCTGTTTCCGTCTACATCCATCAGCATGTTAACAAACGTCACCCAATCCACATCCACCCGTAATCCAATAATCCAACTAATGAATATAAAACTACTGTCAATAGATTCTTACAGACAAGATAATACTGGAATACTGGGGATGTGGAGAATCAACAAATCTCTCTGGAGAGGAATATATTATTTCTGGAACACTACTGGCGCAGTGGTTAAAGCACTTGGCTGCTACCAAAATGTCGGTGGTTCGAACCCACCAGCCGCTCTGCAGGAGAAAGATGTGGCAGTCTGCTTCCATAAAAAGTTACAGCCTTGGAAACCTATGGGGGAGTTCTACTCTGTCATTATGAGTCGAGACTGACTCAACGGCAGTGGGGTTTTTTTTGGTTAACTGAGAATAACTTTTTTAAATTAATTATGCAAGCCAGCAGGAAACATTTTTAAGTTTCAGATGGCTCTCAGGCTGTCCACCTAGCAGATCTTCTTTAAAAAGTCTATTTTTAGGATCCCAATATGAAAGGGTAACAATCTGTTCAGGGGAGAAAAAAATCAATAGAGCACTGCTTCTTACAGAATTTACAGATGTACAAATGAGTGGGGCAAGGGAATCAGGCTCTGTGATAATAATACCTGGACCAATTACCATCTCACAGAAACAATAAAATAGGAGAACTCAGTAAAATGCACCTAGAGGGCACAGACTATGTGTGCCTTGTTTATCTTTGTATTCCCAAGACAAATGAGGTACTGCCAGAGTCGGTGCTTAATAAATGTGTGCTGAACTAAAATAAATTAAGAAAACATTATTGCTAAAATAATATGAAGTCTAAACACAGCTGTATAACATGCAACTGGTGCAGAGAGTCCTAAAAACAACTAAATATCCACGTGACTGAATGGGTTCTGCAGCTCAGATTCACCATCAAGCCACTCACCCACAAGAAGCAGCTATAAACTATGTAGAAACCCCCTGGAGATGCTCTCTTCAGGTAGTTACAGAAAACAATCAAAGGTCAAAAGGAGGTAAAACTGAATGCGGTCCAGAAATGATTCAGAACTTTCCAAAATGTGAAAACATCCAGAAATCGAAAAAACAGTGTCTCGACAAGGGTGCTTTTGGATTATTCTATAAAGTTATTAATCTCTTCAGAAATCCTTGATTTTTAATCAGTGTTATTTGTTTGCCAAATAAACTCAATGAATCAACTGCTTTTCAGAACTTAACTGTTCCTCTAACTACAAAACAGGAAGTAAAGAGAAAGTCTTTATTAAAAAAGAATTATCTGGTCTAACTAGTCACACAGCTGCAAATTTCTTGGGTCCAAGACGTAACAGGTATAAAGGAGCATCGCTGCCACATTTATGTAATCAGAAAAGAAAAAAGAGGCGGAAGGTTTAGGGCTATGTGGAAAAGGCAATCCAAACCTGAACTCTGATACACGTTCAGTAGGATAAACAAAGCTTTGCTAGGTGCCGTCAAGTCACTTTTGACTCACAGTGACAGAGGAGAACTGTTCCATAAGGTTTTCTAGGCTGTAATCCTTACGGGAGCAGATCACCAGGTCTTTCTCCTACAGAGATGCTGGGTGAGTCTGAACCACTAACCTTTCGGTTAGCAGCCCAGCGGTTAAGCACTGGGCCAGCAGGCTCCTGAAACAACGCTCAAGAGGGTGTCAAATACTACTACAAAGGTCCACAAGTTTTCCATTCCTCCCTGAGGTCCTGTGACTGACCGAGGAGAAGGTGTTCAAAGACAGGCTCCGTGATCTAACGGGAGGGCACTAAGGTCCAGGAATTCTAAACCTTGGGGACTTCTAGTTGACAAACCATTATCACTCTCGCAGCCAGTATGAGAAACAGCTAAAGGCTGCATAAGGGAGCCATGGGGGACAGAGAAAGCTGAAGGCCTCAGACACACAGGCATATAAGTCTACAAGCAGCTTAAGCGACCTAAGTTTTACTTTATTAAAGTCGCAGTCTCCTTCAGGAAAAAGACAAAAACTAAATACGATTGCCTTTAACTTCAGTAGCCTGTAGCTTAAGGAGTCCAGTGGTACAGTGGTTAAGCACTTGGTCGCTAACCCAAAGGTCAGCAGTTCAAACCTACCAAAAGCTCCACAGGAGAAAAGACCTGGTGACCTGCTTCTGTAAAGACTACATTCTTAGAAACCCTACAGGGTAGTTCTATGCTGTCCGATAGGGTCACTAGGAGTCAGAATCGACTCAGTGGGAATGGAGGTAGCTTCATTAAATCAAGCACTTAGAAGAAATTCTGTTAGAAATTTAATTCTCACCTGAATAGCTGTATTTTTTAATTTTACATAGGCACTAAAATTTATAAGCTGTTAGAATGCACTCTTTACATCCCTGAAGTGGTCTATTCTTGTAATATATGTTGGGTTTTGTGTATATATTGACTATGCCACACACTCCACCAAAAAATTCTTTTTTTTTCCTTCAGATTTTTGGATGCTTATATATCTCTGTGTGGACACTTCAAATAATAGCAAATTTAATAATTACACTGTATTTATAACAGATATGCCAGCCAATTCTCAAGAAAAGTTGGGACAGCTTAGAACAAAAGACACAAATATTAACCATTAAAGCAAGGGTAAAATAATAAAAGCCAAGCAATAAAAATGAGAAGAAAACTCATATTTAAACAACAACTGACATCAGAGTTAAGGTAATATCCCAAGCCAGCTCCTCCTGACAATTCCTGGTATTCTCTTGTGACTTACTGGTTTTATTCCACAGCTCTCGCTGGTATTTGACAGGTTCACTTCTACGTTTTTCAAATTCAAATGAATTATCCTGTAGAGGGAACAGACAGAAACATATATATATATACATATACATACACACACACACACACACACACACACACGTGGTTTAAGAGAGCTAGAATGGTACCATTTCTTAAAACTTAAGTCTCCTTTTCACGGGAGTTCAGAGTGTCACACCACACATACACGCTAAGATTCCCCTCCAGGGTGATCTCACAAAATATAGGTTTTCAAAACCTTTTCTCCTTTACATCCTCTGTGTACAAGACACCCCTACTGTAAACATCTCTCCGTATGAGCGATTCTCAAAGGGAGGAGAAGGGAGAGTATCGTCCCCATTCCTAGAATGGCATATAACAATCACAGGAATTATAAATAAACTAATTCCATTCTGAGATGAGACTCAGCCAGAAAACTTGGTATTACGTTGAACAGTATGAAATTGCCATTGTTCTTAGATTAAAAACAGTCAAATATCAAGAATTTTCCTATGATTCATCCTAAACGCCTGTTACAGCAAAGAAGTCTGAAACCATACATCTTCAAATAAACGAGTGCTAGCCTGAGGTTCTTCACGTCTCCTCCAAATGTGGATACCAGTTCTCATAGTTGGTATTTTGACAGTTAATGATCCCATTAATCCTAAAACATGTAAATTAATTTTGAAAAAACCACAAGTTTCTTGGGAAAACCACAGGTATTGGTTGGTTTTCACATCCGCCTGACACAGGCACAAGGAGGGCACTCACTCTGGATTCAGCTCTTCCATTTACTCGCACCTGCCTCTGTCAGGGGGCTGGAAACTCAGTAATGACCAGGTAACCCTTCACCACTGAATGGCCCTGGCTGACATCCTTCCTTCCTTCACCCAGCTGCCACCTGCCCTTGAGGTGCTATGCTTCTTCTCATCCAGACTGAAAATTATTTGTTACAATAATTGTGATTTGGCCTTGCATCTTGACCGAAAATTTCCTTAAGATCACTGAAAACCTCTGTTTTAAGAAGCCAGGAAAGGGCTTCACGGCAAATGCCTACAGATCCCGCCCTTCAGCAGGAGAGGTAGGAAAGAGGCCTTGGGGGAGGAGAAGGTCACGGAGGAAGAGGTCAGTTTAAAGACCCTCCCCCACAAAGGCGACCTGTGCAGCTGCTTTCATCTCCTCCCTTTACAGGCGTCAGACATGGACAAGCTTCAGCAGATCCCTACACCAGTTCAGTACAGCAATACGACAACGGGGCTCACCCCATGGAGCTCCCTCACCCCGACTGCCCACTAGTCCTCCTCACACCAACACTACTCGTTTCTCTGCTCTCAAACAGTCGTGCTAAGGAAACCTAGAAACTGATACATGAGTCTGTTACAAACCTTATCTGAGCACTCACTGCTGATCAGAAATTCTTTAATTCACCCCTTAACTTCCCCTCAAAAGCCTTGTGCAGAATTTCCAACTTCACACATTTTAATGATTTTCTCCTCTCTTTGCGAGAACTAAAAATGGTTTTGAAGAATAAGAGAAATCACTTCTACAAACTACATGGAGAATTTTTTTCTCCTTTCTCCAGAATTACGGTTTTCAGGATCAGGTGAGAATAGGATTATTTCCATAACCAAATACAAATAAATTACTAATCAATCATGTTACAGGATGCCTTGTGACAGTTCGTTAAATCACATATTCCAAAAAAAACTAAAATTTTGGAAAATGTGAACACTATGCTCGTAGCTGACGATACTCACCACTGTAAGTTCTTTACCAGCTGCTTTCCGGAATGCTTTAGTCCACCTGACCTTGCGAGGATTGCGCTTCTTTTTAAAGTTTTTATGACATTTGGACTTACAGAATCTGAACACCTACGAGAAAAATAAAATAGTGAACAGTCACCATTAAAAGTTTTTCTATTACAAATGTTACTCCCCCATCAGACAAAAAACAACGTAAAGTCTGAGAAGTGCCAACAGTTCTCACACACAATTCCTTCTACCTACTGGCAACCTCATTTAGAAACATGGGATGTGTCCGAGTAAATGCAAACCAAACTCTGGCCGTCAGCCGTCATCCCAAACAAAGGCCGACAGCCCCTCAAATAGGATTAAATACCGCTAATCATTTCTTACAGAATAACAATAAAACCTTAAATAAAGGGAGTAATTTTAAGGAAAGTCATTTCACTCTCTTTCCAATTCAGGGTAAATTTTCAAAATTCACTTTCTATATATCTCAGCGGGGATAAAAGTTTCAAACAGCCATTTGGGAATCTCCTTTGATTATTTCCATCTTTCTTGTGAAAAGCACAAAATAATTTCAAAAGTGACTAAAACTGGCAATAAATCTGTTTTCTAAACTATGTATTCAAAGATCTACCCAGAAGATCCATTACTGCTTTAACTCTCCTCCTTTATACTGAAAGATCTGATCCTTTAATAGTGATCCCTGAATGTGTGCCTGGAATGGCTTACTCCAAACCAAACCAAACCCACTGCCGTGGAGTCGATTCCGACTCATAGCGACCCTACTGGACAGAGTAGAAGGAGCGGCTGGTGGATTCAAACTGCTGACCTCTTGGTTAGCAGTCAGGCCCTTAACCACTGTACCACTACTATATACGTCTAAAATGCACTATTTTGTACTTCATAATGTGTTATTAAGGAGTCCTGGTGGCACAATGGTTAAGAGCTTGGCTGCTAAAACAAATGCCAGCATTTTGAATCTGCTCAGCGGCTCCATGGAAAAGACCTGGTGATCTGCTCCCATAAAGATTTACAGCCTCAGAAACTCTATGGGGAAGTTCTACTCTGTCATATGAAGTTGCTACAAGTCAGAATCAACTTCAAGGCACACAACATGTTATTACGCATAATAATTTGTGTGTATGTTACTGGGGGAAATCTAAAGGGAAAAAGTAATTATTTGAGGTTTATGGATCTTGACAAAAAAAATAAACACGAATTTTCACATGTAGAAGGCATGACCCGTAACAAAACAGGTCAAAACGAACACTTTAACATTTCAAACCAAGTACGCCTGTGGAACGGAGCCCTGGTGACACAATAGTTACGCATTTGGCTGCTAACCCAAAGGCTGGCAGTTTGAACCAACCTACCCACCAGCTCCGTGGGAGAAAGACCTGGCTCCTGTAAAGATTACAGCCAGAAAACCCTATGGGGCAGTTCTACTCTGTCACATCGGGTCACTAAGAGTGGAAAATCGATTCATCAGCATCCAACAACAGCATGCCTGTGGGTATACCACATGCCATGATATTTTTCACTTGAATGTGTGGATCATAACAAATTATGGATAACACTGCTTAAGAACGAGAATTACAGAACACTTAATTGTGCTCATGCGGAACCTGTACACTGACCAAGAGGCAGTCGGTCAAACAGAACAAGGGAATACTGCATGGTTTAAAATCAGGAAAGGTGTGCATCAGGGTTGTATCCTTTTACCATACTTATTTAATCTGTATGCTGAGCAAATAATCCGAGAAGCTAGACTATTATGAAGAACACAGTATCAGGTTTGGAGTAAGACTCATTAATAACCTGAGACAGGCAGATGACACAACTCTGCTTGCTGAAAGTGAAGATTTGAAGCACTTACTGGTGAAGATCAAAGACTATAGCCTTCAGTATAGATTACACCTTAAGATAAAGAAAACTAAAATCCTCATAACTGGACCAATAAGCAACATCATGATAAATGGAGAAAAGACTGAAGTTGTCAAGGATTTCATTTTACTTGGATCCACCATCAACACCCATGGAAGCAGCAGCCAAGAAATCAAAACACATTTCATTGGGCAAATCTGTTGCAAAAGATCTCCTTAAAATGTTAAAGAGATGTTTCTTTAAAGAGGAAGGTGCACCTGACCCAAGCCATGGTGTTTTCAATCACCTCATATGCATATGAAAGCTGGACAATGAATAAGGAAGATCGAAGAATTGTCACCTTTGAATTATGGTGCAGGTGAAGAATACTGAATATACCATGGACTGCCAGAAGAAGAAACAAATCTGTTATCCGTTTTGGAAGAAGTACAACCAGAATGCTCATTAGAAGCAAGAACGGCGAGACTATGTCTCACATACTTTGGATATGTTACTAGGAGGAACCAGTCCCCAGAGAGGGACACCGTGTTTGGTAAAGTAGAGGGTCAGTGAAAAAGAGGAAGACCCTCGACAAGATGGACTGACACAGTGGCTGCAACATGGGCTCAAGCATAGCAATGACTGGGAGGATGGTGCAAGACCAGGCAGTGTTATATTCTCTTGTACACAGGGTCACTATGAGTCAGAATCGACTCGACGGCACCTAACGGCAATGATACTTTTCATTTTATGTATACTTTGTTCTGTGGGGAATTTCAAGCAAGTCACTATACACACCAGGACACAGTTCTCTTAGAAACAAACCAGTTTAATCTGATCTAGAACCACAACTCCTGGAAAGCCTTCTCCTAAAAGATGTGAGTGAAAGTAAGTTTATACTCTTGATTTATACTCTTTAATTTCAAAGACCAGAAAATATAAAAACTACTGTAGTCTTATGGAGTAACCTGCTATCAAATCATTATCAGTAAACTGTATTATTACTTTGAATATTTTCAGCCAAAGTACTACTATTTCTTTAAGGAAAAGCCTCGTAAATTTAATACGTACTAGAGCAGTGGATAAGAGCTATGGCTGCTAACCAAAAGGTCAGCAGTTAGAATCCACCAGGCACTCCTTGGAAACAGTTCTACTCTGTCCTGTAGGGTCACCATGAGTCAGGATGGACTCAACAGCAATAGGTTTGGTTAGACAATCCCTAGGTAAATCTCCATGTCTGAGATCTACCTAATGAGACAGTTGAACTTGTCCTGGGTCTCCTCAATTCCAGTCAGAGCCAATGGGTAGTTACAGAAATGTCTGCTTGAACTCCATATATAATAGGTGATACCTAAAAAGTACAACAGACCGGAGTCACTGAAGACGTGAAGAGGATTCTATCAGTGAATAAAGGAACATCTACTACGTGCCTGATGTTATACTAGGTGCTAGAGACAGAAGGATAAAACATGGTACCCCACCTTGAGAAACTCAGTCTAGTAGTAATGTGATAGCCTCATTTTGCAAAAAAGAGAGCACAAGATCATACTAGATATAAACAATGGGATGAAACTATACACAATAATCATGTATAAAGTAATACGGAACACATATGAGGAAGCGGTTTCTACAGTGGAGTAAGTGGTAGATGCATTATGTGTGAGGCCAAGTTCATGGCTCAAATTTCCCTTTTAATCTAGTCCTGTATCATCCTCCTCAGTCTTCAGCATCTAAGCAATACTATCTAATACCTCGATTCATCTAATACTTCGGCCTCATAGTTCTTCAACCTTTCTTAGTTCACTGATTCAACACACTTATTAAGCACTCGTTAAATGTGTTTTGCCTGTTTGCAAAGCACGTGAAAATACGGGGCACTAGTACTAATTCTGCTCTTAAAAAGCGATCTAAGAAGGCTAAGAGGGTCTCTGGGAAACAGTTTCTAAAGCTAAGAAACTAGTGACAGAAAAACCAGTTCCCACTGCCGTCGAGTCGACTCCGACTCACAGCGACCCCACAGGACAGAGTAGAGCTGCCCCACAGGGTTTCCAAGGGGCGGCTGGGGGATTTGAACTGCCAACCTTTTGGTTAGCAACCTGACCCCTTAACCACTGTGCCAAAGACTAGTTAGGAGACTATAAAAATGAGAACTACCTATCTGAAACCATGGTAGGAGGGCAGAAAGAGCAAGGACATCACTATCCTTGTGGCGGCTGAATTGATACGACTTGATAATGAGATACAGAAGATGAAAGACTCAAAGATGACAAGATTCTAGCAGAAATGTCTAAGCAGATGACTGTTGTTAATTCATAGGGTAAAAAGATTTGAGGTAATAAGGAATTCTCTTCCAGCAGGTTCAGTGTTAGGTATAAGCAGGATTTCCCTGTCCAGTTGAAAATTCAGATTTGGACCTAAGGAGATACAGATCTGAGAAACCTCAACATAGGAAAAAATGAGATACTTGTTCTTCATCAGTAATTCAATGCCTCTACCTCTTATTTCCCCAATCAACTGTTCCAGACCCATGATTCTTCATTAGACCAAGCTGGCTCACAGACAGTTCAACACTGTCCTTGCTAGCCACACCTCACCATCTAGAACTTCCAGTGTCTGATAGATCAATACTCAACTCTAGACACGTTCCACAATCTATTGTTCTCATTCCAATACACAGTTGAAAAGTCCTGGTGGGCAATAATCATAAAATCATGATGACCAGATGATCTACAATGCCATATTGTCCACTGTGAACCAGACCCTAACTTGGCAATCCTTTGGTTCATTTCTTATACATGTCTTATGTTCCTGAGATTTATTCAAAATCTTCCGTATGCTCTTTTAAGTTCACAGCTTTGGGCACTCACTTTCAGCAGGAGCCCCTGTTCCTAATTTAATGAGGTCACTGCCTTCAGACTAGAGATATAAAGGATTGAAAAAGGAACTGTAATTCTTCAGTGTCAAAATCACCTTATTAAATATACAGATTCCCAGCCTCTTCCTCGACTCCCCGAGATTCTAACTCAGCAGAAGAATTTGTATTTTTAACAAGCACCCAGTGAACTGGAAACCCTGGTGGCATAGTGGCACCAACAGCTATGGCTGCTCACCAAGAGGTCTGCAGTTCGAATCCACCAGGCATTCCTTGGAAACCCTATGGGGCAGTTCCACCCTATCCTATAGGGTCGCTATGAGTCGGAATCGACTCGACGGCAACGAGTTTGGTTATGGTTACTACTTTTTTGGTACCCAGTGAATTCAGAAGCAAATGTAAGAGGTCAAATTTGTGTTTAAAAAAAAAAAGAGAGAGAGAGGGAGAAGTGGAAATTCATATATTACTCACAGTCTTTCACAACCAGGCCCAACATCTATTTAACTACAACCCTATTACATTTGTATTTAGACTCCTAGCCTCTATTATCTACAATCCATTAACCACTTAACCAGAGATGTAATTACTTCCTCTCCCGCCTTTGTTCAAACTGTCCACTTTCCCTCCATCTATCATAGCCTCTCCTCTCTTTCTTACTCAAATTTCAAGACCCAGAACAAATGTCACCTCCTTTCTGAGTCTTTTCGTATACGACGCTCCCGAAGTCACCTCCAAGAATTTAATACCTCCTCAGCTGTGTCCCCTAACACCTCACACGTGCACACATGACTCTTTTACTACTACACCAAATACTGACATTTCTTCCGACCTCCGCACTGCGCACAGACGCGTCCTAGTCGCCCCTCGGGACACGGACCTTACCAGGGTGCCTGACTGGGCATGCGCTAGACAGAGGTTCCGGGGTTCAAGGGTGGCCCACGAGAGGGGCCGGGCAGGCTACCGGAACCCCAGCGTCTCCAGACTCCGACCAGATTCACTCCTGAACCTGACGAACAAAGGTGGCCCGGTGACCAGTCCCTTCGGCGCGCTCGCGAGAGGAAGGCCCAGGCCGGCGTTCCCCGCAAAGCCACCCTCCTGGGAGCATCGCTGGGACCCGGCTGCACCCCGAGAGGCGGAGAGAGCGGGGACCCGGCGGGCAAGGCCCCGGGCCTACGGACCCGCGCTGGCCTCAGACGCCTCACCTTGCAGTCGTTGCGGACGAACATCATGCCGTGGCCCGGGTAGATGGGCCCCGAACAGAAATAACATTTCTCGATACGCATGTTGACCTGCTGTGGGTACCCACCGGCGAAACGCCGAGCTTGAGAGGAAGTGACGTAGCCCCGTCCCAGGAAGTCACTCGTCCCCGTCTCTGACCCGAGCAAAGGCCAGCGTCCTTCGCTCGTGGGGGCTCCTGGGAGTCGGCGGGAAGGTGACAGCGCCTCCTGGCGGCCCGGTGGGCAAACTCCCCGCCACCTCCCCCGGCTGCCGTGTGGCGCAGGCGCAGAGCCGCGGACGAGGTTTGGGTTTCGGCCCGGCCTCCAGCCCGAGTTCATACGGGGTCATCGTGAGTCGGAGCGTACACAACCGCAACGCACAGGGTTTGGCTTTTTTTAACCATATGGTGTATGTCCACATTTAAACCTGTTGCCATCCTGCCGATTCCGACTCCTAGCGAACCCTTCATCCACGCTGACGCCTATCCTATATACTTAGGCTTGGGAGGCTCTCCACGTGGGCTGCTCCCTTAGGAACTCCCTTAGCCCCGCGGACTCCCAGCCCGAGCCGAGCCGCCGGCGAAGCGGCGAGGACGCCGCCCGACTGCGACCCGGGGCCCTTGGCTCTGGGGCTCGAGGACTTCAACAACCAAACCTAACCCGCTGCCGTGGGGGCGATGCCTCCTCGGCGACCCTGGAGGACGGGGGCGGTTCGCGACGACACGGCGCTGCGCGCGGCTTCGCCCCTTCCCCGTTAAGCGCTAAACGTGGTGAAAACTCTTCCACAGGGAACACGTGCCCTCGCCTGACCGCCCAGGTTTCTCCCGGTTTACGCCCTCACCAACCAATAGGACGCCTGTTCCACCCTACCCTTGTCGGACCGCAGAGCTCGGCTGCTCACCGAAACGCCGCCAGTTCGAATCCAGCAGCCGCTCCTTCTACGCTGTCCTGTAGGCCCGCTGGGAGTCCAAATCGACTCGACGGCAGCGGGTTTTGGTTTTTGAGGGGAAAAGGTTTTTCACTATTATTTTAACTTAGATTTTAGTTGTGAGTGAAGAATATTTACAAATGTTTGAAATCTGTTTTTTCTAAGTTGCCTGTGTATGTCCTCTACACAGTTTGCTATGGTGTAGATTTTTAACAGCGTTTCACGTATTGAGCAAGTTCACCCTTTTCTGGCGTATATTTACAAGCTATTCCCCAATTTATCAATATTTTAAACTTTCTTACGGTTTTTTTCCATGCAGAAATACTTTGTTAGTAAGGCATCCTTTTCCCTCACTAGTTCAAAATGCCACTTCTCTGTGGGTTTGCCTCTGGACTCTTTGTTCCGCTGATTTATCTATGTATGCGCCAGTTCCCGGATGTTTAAATTATGTAATTTTTAAATAACTAGGTTTATCCCTAGTGCTCCTCCCTCTGTCTTCATTGCTCTTTTTATTCAGGGTTTCTCTGGCTTTTTTTCACTTTGGAAATACTTTTTGTTCCATATTTTGGATACTTCATTTTTCTTGTCTAATCACTTGACTAGTCATTTCAGAGCAATGTTAAATAGCAGAGGCACATGCCAGAAATTTGAATAATGTCTGCCCAACACATCATTGTCAACCAAGAGACTGAAAATTATTTTATCCTTCTTAATCTTTTCCCTCTCCTATCCCCTTCAACGGGGCTCCTTGGAACCTCTATGGGGCAGTTCTACTCTGTCGTATAGGGTCGCTGTGAGTCAGAATCGACTGGACGGCAACGGGTTTGGGTATTTTTTTTTTTTTATCCCCTTCAACGATTATTGGCAGTACTCACCGATCTTCCCAAGCCCTTTGCACATTCCCCCCTCCTCCCAACTCGCTTTTATCTTGCTACTTCACCAAGAAATTTCCTACCCTTCCCATCCCGCTGTATCCTCTCACCTCCAATGTCAGAGGCTGCATTGCCCTGTGTGTGTTAATCCCACACCCTAAGTCTTCATCTGAAACTTTGTTCCCTTCCACCTATGACCATACTCAGTGCTTCACTTTGGGCTGTACGGGCGCATAACCAGCCTGTAGAACTTTTTAAATTTTTCAGTTGTTATAATGGAATACAGGGTTGACGAGATTCAGGGATCGCTAGTAACCCTGCAATGTCTTGGGTGGAGCAAATAGTTTCTGCTCAACCACTAACCTACAGGTTGGCAGTTCAAGCCTAAAGGCTGCCGTGGAGTGGACTCCAGCTGTGTCAGAGTGGAACTGTGCTCCACGGGGCTCTCAGTGGCTGATTTTTCAGAAGCAGATCACCAGGCCTTTTTCTGAGCTGCCTCTGGGTGGACTGGAACCTCCAACCTTTTCCCTAGCTGCTAAGTGTGTTAACCATTTTCACCACCCAGGGACTCCATTTATACAGAGTAGTCAGTCAAGTCCTTTGGGATGTGACATTTGAACAGTCTTGAAGAAAAAGGAGGTGGGGTCATACAGATACATGGAAGAATAGCATTCTAGACAGAGGGAACAGCAAATGCAGAAGCCCTGAGGAAAGAACACACTTGACCTTCCCGAGGATGCCAGTGTGCCTCTGGAGGAGTGAGCGAGGTGGATATAAGATCAGAAAGGCCCTCTCCCCACCCTCTCCCTCCTCATCCAATCAGTGACTACACTCTTCCCAATGTCTCTTGCATCCATACCTTCAAGGCCCAGCCCCGCTTTAGTTCAATCCCTTACCATCCTTGTTTTATTCATCTGAGATTGCCTGGTACAACATTTCCCACACTGTAGGTGCTCAATAAATGTTTGATAACATATTTGAATTACTTTCTCCAGAATACGTTGTTTTGGCTGGCCATTCAGTTAACACTTAATGGAATTTGTACCCCTGAATTTGGTTTCCTTCAGTAGAATTAAAACTTTCTTTCCCGAGGACCGTTATGACCACTTGTTTCAAACTTTACTGTGATGGGAAACAAAGTTACAGTCCACACAAACTTGACTAGACAGCTTTTTATTATAAGCTTAATTGGCACAAGGTCCACTGAAGATACACTTCACTTTCTACACAGGCTTGTGAACAGAAAAAAATACATTGATACACAAAATATATTGTACTTCAATATCAAATTTAAGTAGATGATTTCCAAAGAGAGTACAGGTTTTTTATTTCAATAATTAAAGGTGGTTCTTGTGTGTGCAGTGTATCATGTACACATTTAACTGGATATGTTTAAGGCCAATGGGATCTGTAGCTCATTACTCATTTGGTTCTTAAAAACGAAAACACGCAACTACTCTCTTATTTTTAACTACCATATAAAAGATGCCCTGATATATAGCTGTAAAATTGTGATCCATTCCTCTGAAGTCTTATGGCAGTCTGAGAAGGCACTGCTGTGTGGTTATGACCCTGATCTTGAATCTGAATCCTTTAATCATTAGAATACACAATTCAGATGCATAGGGCACAGTGAGTTCTTTAGTATATAAAATAAGCTGCCATTTCAAAGACAGAAATGGGAAAAATCTTATGACCACAGTTAAGTCTGTTATGGGGGTGGTGGGAGGGGTAGTGGCAAAAAGCAAGATAGGTGCTCAATAAAAACCCATTTCAAAATTATTGTATAAAAGTAATTATTTTCTATCATACTTGTAATTTTCTAATTACAGTTCTACCAAACATTTACTGCCACAAAATACATTTATTTTTATTCTCTATTTAAATTATAAGTAGTGGTGTTTCTTCCAAAATAGCCATTAAGCTCTCTGGAAATATTAATCTACTTTATTTAAACCACTGTAATAAATAAGAATTTTCCCCTAAATGAAATATCTTTGAACTTTATAAACAAATGCCATAAAGCATGTTTTAAAATCACCTTCCATTTGGCAAGAAGGCACTTTGGCAATGCAGCAGAAGTAATGACTTTGGCAAGACTCAGCACGTACAGTCAATGCCTGTGATGTTGATGGAAAATACCGCCTATAAACACTTCATTGTTATTACACTGAACCAGAGTACAAATGTGACTGCTGAAATACAAACATCCATCTTCCACCAAACAGCAGACATTTAATGTAATCCAAAAGTAATTCCTTCAATGCCATCAATGTAAAAATAAAACAAATGGCAAATAGCCATACAGAACCTGGTGGTGAAGACAGAGGACTGGTAGTTTACAAGCTAATTGAAACTGCAGTCTGAGGACGCCAGACCCACGTTATAAATAGAAAAAAAAAAGAAGCTAAACATTTGCTTATCACAAATCACTGCAACACAAGCATCAGCTGTACTCATGTGTGGCCAGCACATAGGCCGACGGTAAATGCACAGATCACAGTGAACTGAAGCCGTAAAATCTGGTTCCCTGACCTCTCATTCAACCCTTCAGAGCAATGGGAGTATGGTAGGGAACCAGAGACCCCACTTCATTGCTCACACTACATGAAACCACCCCTGCCCCTGGCTCCGCAAGCCCTCTCCCACAAAATAGAAGAGTCACAATGAGTGCACCGTTGGTCAATTCAGTTCAGCCAGGGTCTGTCGATTCAGCCATAACTCGTCCCGTGTTCGTGTGAAAGGGAAAGCTTACGTAAAATTAACACTGCCCAACGGCACTGAACTGATGTGTGTGTATTCTTGTCTAACGCTCAAGTGGATTCCACAGCATTTTAGAAGTTCGCCTATGGTACACGGAGGGTTTTTTAAATTTGGATTCAAGACTGATAGCTTTAAAATTGCATCTAAGATCTTGAATGTGAGACCGTAGCCCTTGAGGCAGGTGACAGTTATCCTCAGCCACTCGACGTAATAAATGCACTCTTCTGTGGCTGCAAAATCCCTGAACCATCAACTGCCGTGGGCTAAGGTTTTATTAAGGCACTCTTGGCTCTGTGAAATCTTCCTCCTAACTCTCAGGCTGAAACTTAAAGAAATATTTACAAAGCTCCAGGAAATTAGTTTTAGAACTGGATGCTTGCTTGATAGGTCTAAGTAGGATAGTGAGAAGCAGTTCTTGCCCAATGCTCGTGGATCTCTCGCTGTGCTATGGATCAACCACAGAGGAGACCACAGACACAGGCCGCTTGAATGACTGTGCGGCTGGCTTGACTTTTCAACAGCCACATGTCCCCTTCTCCTTTTCTTCACTTAACTGATGTGTGGAGGTGTGGCCATTGGAACGCACCACTCCTTCAGGGATCCAGGACTTGTCCACACACCGTTCCATTCGCTTCATTATCAGGTCCAGGAGCGTCTCGATCGCCTGGCTTATGTTTGCACCATTGGAGGCACTAGTTTCAAAGTAGGGGATTCTGGAAGACAGAGACCACCCAGGTGACCAATGTGGAGGGAGAGGACAGAGACCTTTGCCCTTGATTATTCACTTAGGAAGTAAGGAGAGTACAAACATATTAGATGATTAAAAAAAAAAATTTTTACCACACCAGGGTACATTAAAAAGTGAGACAATAAAATAAGGTAATTCACATCGCATTCTTAACAGAAATGGAAAACTTCTAGAAATTTTATAAATTTTAGGCTTTGCAAAAGACCCATTCTCTTTTTCTTCTACTTCTGACCAACTGTGTAACTCCGTGCCTCTGTGAATCTGGCTCTCAGTATTTTGCAGTCAGGATGAAGTGAGTTAATGTCTAAAGCACCTAGAGCAGAACCTGACACACAGTAAATGCTTGATGAATGTTCCTTATTTCCACGGAAATGGGTTAGGTTACAAAATTTTGTTTGTAATTTTGTTGTTTAACACTCAGAATATATCATCCCATAGAAAAATGTCACTGGATCATTTAAAGTCATGGATCCAAAAGACCTTAGCAACACTGTTTTGTTAGGTGCCATCCAGTAGAGCTGCCCCATAGGGTTTCCTCGGCTGTAATCTTTATGGGAGCAGATCACCAGGTCTTTCTCCCACAGAGTGGCTGGGTGGGTTCGAACAGCCAACCTTTCTGTTAGCAGGTAAGAGCTTAACTGTTGAGCCACCAGGGCTCCTTACTTCACTTTTAAACCTTAAGCTCCCAGACTAGCCTACGAAAGTCTATTTCATCCATGCTGTAGGTGGTCTGTAAAATCCATAGTACTGCCCTAAATTCTGGTATCTGGGACCATGCTTCCCTACAGCAGAGACGGCTCACTCAGGCCTGTCCTAGCCAAAGTGCTTCACACCCCAAAGCATTTGCCTGCTTTACTGCTCATCAAACTCCTCATTCCCCAAGGATCTTCACTAACTGCTGGGAGAAAAAGGATCTTACTTTACTGTCGTTGTTGTTGTATGCCTTCGAGTCGACTCCGACTCATAGTGACCCTATAGGACAGAGTAGAAATGTCCCATAGGGTTTCCAAGGCTGAAATCTTTACAGAAGGAGATCGCCAGGTCTTTTCTCCCTCAGAGCTGCTGGGTGGGTTTGAACCATCAACCTTCAGTTAGCAGCTGAGCATTTAACCACTGTGCCACCAGGGCTCCTTCCAGATTAATGCCAAGGTATAAATGACTGAGGCCTCTAGCAGAGCTATGAGCTGCTGTCCAGTGTTTATTAAGGTAAATACTTAATTGGCAGAATTTCAGGGTCTAGGAGTTAAGTTATAAACTTCTAAGTCAATTAGATTAAAAGATGTACACTATTAACAAAATATAATTGAGATTTATAACTCCAAATTCAGGTAACAAACTTCTATCTTTCAATTAAAAGTGTATTTTCCTGTTATATGTGAATCTCTAAGTCACATGACCTGGAGTCAGGTTAACAACCTTCAAATCTTTAGCTATTCATTCAGAGTCCTCTGAGCAATCGAGGCAATACGGTTTTTGTTCCTACAGGAATAAATGAGTGCTGTGGTAGCATTCCAGGAGCGCTGGTGGCCAAGTGGTGAAGGGCTCAGGCTGCTAACCAAAAGGTCAGCAGCTTGAATCCACCAGCCGCTCCTTGGAAACCCCATGGGGCAGTTCTGCTCTGCCCATAGGGTCGCTGTGAGTCGGAATTGACTCGACGGCACACAGCAACAACGTGGTAGGTTCACTCCACTCCCAGCTCTTTGAGACGCCACAGGAAAGTGAACGAGATGAAATCCGCACAGAGAGAAGACCCTGAATTAACACTTTCCTTCTTTAAAGATGTGATGCCCCAGAGACAAAAATGTGCCTGGCGCTTGTGTTTGCAATGTGGACTGCTCTGCCTGCCCCCAGGGCATAGGAAGTCCAGTGAATAGTACTAAAAACGCTTCTATGTGCCTACGTTCCTGATGTTTGTTCTAGAAGGAATTTGCTGCTAGTATATCTGAACACTTTTATTAAACATGTTATACATCTTTTTAAAACAATATAAAAATATCTCACCATTTGGGGCTGGAGACAGACGTAAGGATAAATGAGGGAATAATGTGTAGTCATTAAGATTCTGGGCTGTAGAGCCAAACTACCCATCTCCTGACTCCCAGCTCTGGGACCTCCCCCTCCAGTCTGTAAAGAGGAGTAACGGACTCACGGAGTCGTGGCAAGGGAGAAATGAGATCATACATGTGAAGTACTTAGCACAAGCCTAGCACCCAACAACTACTCAGTAAACTTTTGTCTAATGGATTTTTTTTTCTTCTCTAAAAAATATTCTGTTTTTCCTAAAATTTAGTAGGCAATAATGTAGTAATCTCAGCTTAGAACTCAAGAGGATCATCAACTGCCCTCTTTTAACTATAGAAAGAATGGTATTGTACCCTCTGTCCACATGGGGGTGCTAATGTGGCATGGCCAGGGAGCCATATTGCCAAACAGAACTTTCTATGCAGCTAATTAATTGTCTTCTCAGTCTATAAATGACCGTTTAATGGGCATTTGGAGCATGTGTAGACCACCAATTTTGGTATGCTCTTACAAAACAGATTAATCGCAAATTTTAAAAAAAGTTAAATGAACAAAATGATAAACAGCTTCAAATCAATGAGAGGGCATTAGAATTTGTAGTTTTTCACCAAGATATCTTCCCCAGTTCACGCTCTAGGTCAGGTTCCACACTCAGCTGGCTACTTCCTTATTATTTATCTCACAAATTTAGAAGATGCTAACACCCAGTTAGAAGTTGCCAGGAATAACCACAAGTGTGTGTCTGATGGTCTGTCAGATGGTTCTGGATATTGGGCTTACATGTGGATCCAGAAGTTGTGGAGAAACTTCTCACTACAGACTACTTTTCATAGTCTGTTGGATTCTACATGAATAAGTATTGTCAGGAAAGGGCTGGAATGCTGACTGTTTCAACCTCTGAGATTGTGGCTAATGAAATCTAGCTCACCTGTTAGGTTGCACTGGGTTCTGGAAATCAGTGTTGTATGTCTGGTGGCAGTATATTTAACCATTGCACCTCAGGGCTCCTTTCTGACTAATACTGAGGTATAAATGATTACCTGATTTATTATTAACTTATTTCTAGAATAAGGGAAGGATGTCATAAGTTTGCCAAGAATCAAGCAATTAGAGATCCAGCTATGGATACCACATTGTCCGTGGTCTCTCTTTAGCATGGATTTCCCTGTGGTAAACCACTGGCACATTCCCCTCACCCCTGCACAGCACATCTGCTCGTGCTTTGTGCATAAACGATTTTGTCAAACTAGATAAGATACTGAACGTCCCACTAAACTAAGCCACTTGAAATCTCCCAAAATGATCTTTACTGATATTATAAATGTTGTAAATACATGTTTCTAACTCATCCTTCATTCCAGAGACCCGTGAATGCCTTCTTCATCAATGGCCGGCAGCCTCTGGTGGGAAAAAGTAGTTTTATACTTGCTGCCCATTTCTTGACACAGGACACGAAATACCTACATTCAGTTGCCATGCTTTGATTATTCTCAGTCTTCTCTAGTTCTCTCAACTCTGAATCAAGAACAAAAGACTTATTATGACCACCAACTATCCTCTGTGAACAAAGCAGAGTGTGGGCGGGCACTTAGATGAACAGCTTTTACTCACAGAGTAAAGTCCTTGCCGCTCCCTCCTGCTCATGCACCCTCAGTACCAATCCCAGAGCTCAGCCCCACCGACATCACAGCTGATACAATTAACTGTGCCCGACAACTCCTCCTCTCTCTGACATGGGTTTTCCCAGTGAGAAGTCACTGAGCACCTTTCCTTCACACATGCATGGCACATGTAGACAACTGGTTCACACTCTGTGCATAATAATTCTATCCAAATATACAGTCAAGAAAAGTATCTACGAGCATGCACCCTGATGGTAATGTAGCACCTACACGAGGGGTTCTCAAAGTGCTGTCCTGAACCAGCAGAATTGTAAATAGGTGGGCTTCACCCCGGACCTACTGAATCAGAAGCTCAGTGTAGGGAGCCAGACATCAGGTGATTCTGAGCTTTAACAATGTCATCTAAAAGAGATGTGTTCCCAGTGTGGCCTTCTACTTTCTCTTCTAATGTATTTGTCAGTGACTTTGTTGCTATTTTCAAAAGTGTCTCAGCAACAGTGTGAATTGTAGCAGTTTGTGTTGTGAGGAGTACAAATTTGAATAAGCCTCTGTGTTGGTCTCTTCTGACTTCATTGGTCACATTATCCAACACAGCATACTGGAAAGCATTATTCTGCACTTGTTCTGGGAAAACTCAAAGGGTTTACCAGACAGGTTACTGTGTTTTGTTAGGAAGTGACCTAAGAGCTTCGTGTTTAACCAAGTCTCATAGAAAAAAGAAAAAAAGCATGAGGAAGTAGGAACTAGTGGATTTTTAGTCTACTAAATATAAGTTTCCAGATATTCATCATCTTGCCTCCAATTTACTCAATTTTGGCTGCTTCCATCCCCAGCACACAGATTTATGTCCCATATTTGCACGGTAGCCTGTTCTTTTTTCAGCTTTGTAAAGTTTTTCTGAGTCAAGGTCTTTCATGTTACCATTTTCATCTCTGTACATTTCAATAAACCACTTTTGAACCAGTGATTAATTTTTATGAATTGAGGACAGAAGGCAGTACAATAGTAACCAAAAAAAGTGAAAATTTAGCAGAGAACATGCAAATGGTATGAAGAGGAGGGAAGAACTGTACACCATTTTCTGACTGTTAGCACACAGATGAGCTAACAGTCCTGACAGTGCGTATACAACCAATGAGAAAGTTACGATTACGAGGATGAAACCAGATGTCTGTGAAAAAATAATTCCACTGATATTTTGGATTTGTGAAATGCCCGTGTATCAAATGACTTGATCCTTTTTCCTCCAGAGCTGCCACACAGCCTAGAGAGCTTCACTTTACGCTTCCCAAATTCTAAGGAAATTCTCCAATTGTTTTGACTAGTCTTACCCGCTAATCCCTTCTCCCCTCACTTTAACACAAGTAAAAAACCTCAGACTAACTCCCTGTATGAAACCCTCTGCAAACGCTGTACGCTGTGCACAGATGAGGGCCAGTGCCTGCATTCCTGGGGTTCCCAATATGACGGAAGACAATGTAGGGCTCTTTGAGACCAGGTAGGCTGTGGAGTCCTGAGAACAGGACCGGAAGAGGCAAACAAGGGGCTGAAGAAGCCCAGAGGGGGAGGAGGTCAACCCTGCCTCTCCTGCAGTGCCTGAGAACACACTTGTTTGATCTAGCTAACTCCCCAGCCGCCCGATTTTTTGCCTTTACCAACACACTTCTCAAAAGCATGGTCTTGTCCCTGGTTTCCATTGCTTCATCACTCATTTCCTCCTTACCCCCTTGCAACCCAGCTCCCAGCTTCAACATTGCAGTATTCTCTGTGGTATTTGATCCCTCTCTCTTTCCCTCCCACTACAATACTTCTCAAGGGAGGCAGGGGAGCACATTAGAATTACCTGTGGGGTTTGTCAACCTCCACATCAGAATCACCTTAGTCTGTGTTCTCCACCACTGCCCGTCAAAATCACGTGGAGAGCTTTTAAAGACTACAAGGGCCCAGGCCCCCGACTTGTGATGGCTTTGTAATGTGTCAGCTGGGCTCCGTTGAACATTTCCCAGAACTCTCTTTCCAGTTAGGGCAGAGGCCACAAGAAATTCCGGGGAGATAGTGGGGGGAAGTGAGGCAGCAGCCTTTTGTGGCTCTTACATTTGCTGCTTATCCGCTGACTCATCTTGTTGGCCAGCTCCACCTTCCCCTGGATCCGCCTGCAGTTTCTCCACTCCTGGGCCAGGAGTGTGTGTTGAGCTCTGTGATGCAGGGCCCTGGCTTCTGCAGGACACCCGTACTACCAAGGTCAGAGACAACAAGAACGGCCTGGGGCTCCACTCCCTCCTGTGGGTCCCAGCTTGTTTTCTGGCTCTCCACGCTTTATATCCATCTTCCCTTCCTGACTACCTGGCCCGTGAACTTCCAGCTCCAGCATCAGACACAAAGACAGCCCCTCACAGAGATTGCTTAACCAGCTCCCACAACTGCCTGAGGTCAAATCCCCGCCTAACAAACCCCTTTCTATACAGGTGTGCTCTTCCGATTGACCCCTGATGCTACAATACCCCAGACCAACTACGTCAGAAGCACAGAGGTAGAAATGAGTATTTTTTAAAGGCTCCCAAGTGTTTCTACCGTGCAACCAGGGTTAAAAACCACCAACTCCAGGATGAAAACCTCCACATCCAGTTGCTACTCCTTGCCAGAGTAAGCCAGTATAACTGATAGGAATCTCCCGGAGCTAGAACTGAGGCAGATTTAAATCCTCTTCTGCCCCATCCTAGCTCTTCTGTGTATTTTCTCTGATTTACTCCTCCTTTTCCTCTTTCACGAATCTAGCACCCTACTCAGCTCAGACACCACTGCAATCTCCCTGTCTCTGGTCTTTCCTCCCTCCAACCCACCCCACCCACAGCCCAGGCTGATCTGGAAATGTACTCATAACACCCCTCCACGTTCAAAGACTTTCAGAAACTCACTGCCCCCTGGGGATCAAGGCTAATCTCCTTTCTTAGCATTACAAGGCCTCCAGAGTCAGGCTTCTCCCCACCCTGGCCAGCCTATCCCCTCACTTCCTTCCCAATATGAACCCTTATCCTGAGTACTTTCTGAATCTCCATCAGATGGAAAGGAAGAACAAAGCAGTGTTTACACAATGAGAAGGGAGACGGCCTGCCCTGGCCTCCTCCTCAAACCAAGGCCACTCACTGAGTAACAGGTACCACACCGCTCCATCTCTCCTTCCTCATCTCCCTGAGTAACAGCCCCACAAACCACACCCCTCCATCTCTCTCTCCTCATCTCCCTCAGTAACAGCCCCCACAAACCACACCGCTCCATCTCTCCCTCCTCACCTCCCTGAGTAACAGCCCCACAAACCACACCGCTCCATCTCTCCTTCCTCACCTCCCTGAGTAACAGCCTCCACAAACCACACCGCTCCATCTCTCTCTCCTCACCTCCCTGAGTAACAGCACCCACAAACCACACCCCTCCATCTCTCTCTCATCTCCCTGAGTAACAGCACCCACAAACCACACCACTCCATCTCTCTCTCCTCATCTCCCTGAGTAACAGCCCCACAAACCACACCCCTCCATCTCTCCTTCCTCACCTCCCTGAGTAACAGCCCCACAAACCACACCGCTCCACCTCTCCTTCCTCACCTCCCTGAGTAACAGCCCCACAAACCACACTGCTCCATCTCTCCTTCCTCACCTCCCTGAGTAACAGCCCCACAAACCACACCGCTCCACCTCTCCTTCCTCACCTCCCTGAGTAACAGCCCCACAAACCACACTGCTCCATCTCTCCTTCCTCACCTCCCTGAGTAACAGCCCCACAAACCACACCGCTCCACCTCTCCTTCCTCACCTCCCTGAGTAACAGCCCCACAAACCACACTGCTCCATCTCTCCTTCCTCACCTCCCTGAGTAACAGCCTCCACAAACCACACCGTTCCATCTCCCTCTAGTCATCTCCCTTCCCAACCATTGTGCTGCTCCCATCTATATTAAGGGTGATTAATACATACACATTTGGATTCTTCTTGTGTTAGAGGTAGAAAGTCTTCCTCAATAGCGTTGCCGCTGATACTTTCACAGAGGCAGCTGACCCTTCCTTTCATTCCCAGTTCATGCTGCTGCCACTGTGATCCTGTTCCCTGAGATCATTTTGCCGACCCTCGACCACAAGAACACAGCCTGAACCAAAAGGGATCCTCACACCCCTCTCCCAGCACAGAAGTTTGAAAGCCAGCCCCTGAGACAGCCAACAGGACTTCTTGTATACTGGAGCTCTCAACAACGGCCCGCAAACTGGCCTTCAAATTTCCTTGCTGAACATAGAAGATTTCTTCATTCCAGGAGTCTCCTGTTTGCATCTCAGGAAAAAGGCCTTCAGCATTCACCCTTGAAGCTATCTTTCCACAAGTTCTAAGAGACTGAGAAAATGGGGTTGAAACACTGCGTGAAGGTCCTCACCCCATGCCCTTTCTATGGCTCTCACTACCATATATCACACAAATATTATCATATAATATTATGCAAAGTAGGCATGTAATATTACCAAGAACTATGTCTGAATTTGTTGTTTTAATTTTTTACATTTGTACTTGCCCTTCAGGTGGAAATGTTGATATTCAGAATATTTTCTCCACAAAAATACTCACCCATATTTCTCGGCAAGTTCTTTGGCTTCCTCTTCTTTTACTACCCTCTGATCTTCCAGATCACTCTTATTTCCACACAACACTATGTCTGGGTTTTCACAATATGAGTGCATTTGTAGCTGGCCTATTAAGAAGATAAAAAATTGTTATAGGTAAATAATAATGTTTGTCAACATCAATGGACAATTTATGCCAAAGTGCTTTCCACTGTAAATGAATATACAGATACAAGGAACTGATATAACTTTCAAAGCATCAATATCCTCATCTGTAAAACTGAATGGATGGGAGAGATGCTGTCCTCAAACACATATTGCACCTTATTTCTATCATAGAGTATGTTCATATATTCACAGTGCACCCTCCAAAAGTGCACACACGATGGCGCTATCGTCAGAAGCACCACGCCATCCCTCCACAGCCAAGACTCGAAAAAGTAAGTCAGAGTCATATGTCAGTCCTGAAACCCTAAGCATCAAATGAAAAGATAAAGAACTCAGCCAAGCACCAAATGGAATAAGAAACTGACCGAGAACAGAGAGCAAGGAGAGATACATGCAGAGGTCCCCTATCAGCTACCGCAGCACAGATCCACCATCCTGGACTCCTATCGAAAATCAGCAAACAGGGGGTATGAGAAAGCAGCTTCATGGAGCTTCCAGCAGGAGACAGAACAACCGGTAACCAGCGATATAGGCTTTCCCACCCCGACCCTTCTTCACCTCCACTTAGCCTCCTCTGTTTCCCGCAGCCACAGTCTCTTGGCCGGGAAGCACCAGTTTCACCCCATTGTCGCTTGGATTCCACCCGCCCGCCCTGGCCGGCTCCCTGAGTGCCTTGTGTTGGCTGCTGGTGTTGCTTTTTTCCGCTTCTTTAGATTTCTTCCTTACCTCTCACCACCTCCCCCTCCTTTCTATCAAACACCTAAGTCCATGCACCATCTTTGCTTCTTCCTGAAAGGCTGTGAAACACCGCTCAACTGTGAAACTGCTTCCAGGCCCGTGCCGCCGTGCTGCTGGGACCCCCGGGGCTTTTTTGTTTGTTTGTTTGTTTGCTCTGATTTGTTCTGTTTTGATTTATTTGCTTTCTTTTTCTTTTCTCAGCTTGGGGGCCCTCTGCGGCCAGGCAGTACTGTGCGGCTTGGAAGCTACTCCCTTACTCTGCACAGGGACATCCCTGGGGGCATTTCTTTTTTCTTGTTTTTTTTTTTTTTTTTCATTTCTTTGTTTAGTTTTCTTCTCTCTCTTATTCCTTTTCTTTCTTCATTTCCAGTTTCTCAATTTATTCATTTTTTTCTTTTACCTTTTTTCTTCTTTTTTTTCATTTTTGTTTTTCCCCATTTCTCGGTCTCTCATCTCTCCACTCCAAAAGCAAGCTCCCCTAGCAGTCTTTTTTGTTTGTGTGTATGTCTTTGGATCCTGTTCCTCTCTCCTCTCTCTCGTCTTTCCCATACCCATCTTAGCTCCACACATCACAATCTACCCCCTCCTTC
>NW_004443966.1:1264462-1269103 GCF_000243295.1 Trichechus manatus latirostris
TCACCAAAAAAACGGTCCTCTAAGGTCGAGAAGGGAGAGTGTTGACATGTTATGGGGCTGTTAACCAATGTCATAAAACAATATGTGTACTGACTATTTAATGAGAAACTATTTGTTCTGTAAACCTTCATCTAAAGAACAATAAAAAAAAATTTAAATTAAAAAAAAAACAAAAGCACACACACACAAAATACACACACACGCAACACCTGGCTGTCTTTTGAGAAGAAATTTCACGGGTTTCCTAACGCTCATCACTAACATCAAAGCTCTGTTTTTCGTATCTTTTTTCACCACAGCAGTGACATTTTTAAAGCAACTGTCTGCCTATAAACTCACCTGTTTCTACGTGAAATTTTTTTTCATATGTTTCTATTATCCTAAGGCAGTATCAATTCATTTAAAACAAACAAGATGCAGGATTAAATGAGGACAGAAGACCAAGAATAAACAACCAATGATTCTGTCAGTAGAACCAAGAGGAATGGGGGCCCTAGTCCTTATTCCACAGTTCTTGTTTCTTTTGAGCTGACAATGTAAAATAGGCATAATTTTTTGAAACAATGAAATCAAACAAAAGAGCTCCAGTAAGCTAAATAGTGTAATCTTCCCAAGAAGAAAAATAAAGGCTTACTTTTTACTCATAACACCCCATAATGAAATTAAAGCAACCCAAACTTTCAAAATAAGACATACTTCAAAGTTTATGGCCTAATTTATTTTTTATCATGGTTAACCAGAAAAATGTTACATTTTAGTTCCTCACTATGGAGATATGTTCATTATATCTTATCAAGAGAAAGTCTAGTCTTCAAACATTTACTGGGCGTTAACCCAGGCCTGTTGCTTTGCTTGGAATTTTAGGACACTCTTTTGCCCTCAAGGGACAACTACAGTAGCAAGACTGGGGAGAAAACCCTTTGCTGTCAAGTTGATTCCAGCTCCTAATGACCCTATACCTGTTGCCTTTGAGTCAATTCTGACTCATAGTGAACCTACAGGACAGAGTAGAACTGCCCCTACAGGGTTTCCAAAGAGCGGCTGGTGGATTCGAACTGCCAGCCTTTGGTTAGCAGCCATAGCTCTTAACCACTGCACCACCAGGGCTTCTACATGACAGAGTAAAACTGCTCCCATAGAGCGTCCAAGGCTGTAATCTTTACAGAAATAGACTGCCACATCTTTCTCCCACAGAGCAGCTGGTGGATTCAAACCACTATCCTTTCGGTTAGTAGCCAAGCACTTCACCACTGCGCCACCAGGGCTCCTTCGACTAGGGGTAAGCCAGACCAGACTATTCACAGTTTCCAAGAAAAGCCATGCTCTTTCTTTCCTCTGAGCTGTTACACATGCAGTTCCCACACCTCCAGATTGCCACCACAATCTTCCTTCGGGGAATCCCTGCCCTTCCTTCAAGAGTTCCCGTCAAGGTCACCTCTCTTGTAGAATCTTTCTGTCTTGAGTGGCTCTGTGCGCTGATAATACCTAACACGTCCTTCATTGTGGGCACAAGCATGGACTCAAGACCCAGTGTGCCTGGCTTAACTCCTGGCTCTGCCATTTACTAGCTGTGTGGCCCTGGGGAAGTTTTTGACCTCTTTGTGCTTCAGTTTTCCAGTCCATAAATGGTGATACTGATAGTACCTATTTCACAGGGTTAAACGAATTAATTCAGTGACTCTCAAGGTAAAGTCCATCGAGCAGCAGCAGCAGCATCACCCAGAAACAAATGCAAATTCTCAGGTCCCACCCCAGACTTGCTGCATCAGAAACCCTGGGGGTAGGGCCCAGAAATCTGCGTTTTAACAAGCTTTCCAGGCGATTCTAACGCACACTCAAGTTTGAGACCCACTAGGTTAGTGTATTACAGCACTAAGAAGGGCTGCGGAAGTACTGACCAGTAAAAAGGATTAACAGTGGGTACTTATGGGAATCTGAAAAATATAATTATTGATTTTTTATTTTTATTTCCCTTTATTCTAAATTTTCAACAAAGGCTTGAATATTTATATTTTAAAAAGTAAATTAATCAATCCTTTAAAAAAATTTGGCCAAAGGGAAAAAGGCACACATACGACTAACTACAATGCCAGGCAGTATGTGATAAGGATCCTAAGAGGAATGAAAAACAATCTAATCCAACTAAAGTTATCACACAAAGCTTCATGGAAGACATTTTTGGCAGGTTTTAAAGAATATGTAGAACTCTAATCAGTTTAAAAAAAAATGAGAGTGGATGTGGGATGGCTTTCCAGAAAAAGGAAATGATAAGAGTAAAAACATAGCAGCAAAAACATGTAAGATGTAAACATGTAACTTGTTGGGCTCTTCACCATTTACGTGAGACCACAAAAGAAAAAGCTAGAAATTGGAGATTTTAAAGCTTCTGTAGAAAGTATGCCACCACTGGGTGAAGACTGACTTGCTGATTCCTCTGAACTCCTGGAGGACAGCTGGCTGAACGCAACTCTGCCCGATGCTGTCAGATTCCAGACTGAGCTCCACAAGACTCAGCTTGCCGTGCAGCCTCCCCAACAGTGGGCTCACCTTCCCATTCCTGCCCCCTTCTCAAAAGGGTCTGAGAGATTTGGGGACAAGGGGAAAGGGACCTGCGAGGCCACTCTGGAGAAGCAAAAGGTGACTACACACCCTCTCTCCTCTTTCTGAGCCAATTGGAAAAAAAAGTAGTAATAAAAAATTATTTTGGCAAAAAAAGGAAGAAATTAATAATCCCTGAAATACTCCAAATGCTGGCAAACAGAGGAAAAATAAAATGTATAGCTAATTAACAAATTTTTATTCCTAATTAAGATTTGATTTTACTACCACTGACACTGAACATTATACCTTTTTTTAAACCAGGGTGGAGAGTGAGGGAGTGGACACTTTCCACTGAAGATAAGAAATTTCCAGCAATACATATAAGGCTTTTTGTTTTCTTTAACTAACTGGGCAACATGGATTCTTTTACTCTCAGAGAAAAACAAAACAAAACACACACATATAATTTCACATAATTTTGCTCTTGAACTACCTACAAAGCACAAGGTTTAGCTAATGTGACTCAGAGCTTCAGTTCCTAGCTGTGAGAAACAGGTGGGCTGGTTACCTTGCAATGCTAAGATCCTAGGAGCACATCTCTACTGAGGATCCTCGTAAGCACCTGACTTGCATAAGCCCCAGAACTTGTACGGTGAGGCAAAGAGGATGTTGAGCAAGGGCTGAGAATAAGGGACTAGAAATAGCCACAACCATTAAGCTATAAGAAACATAACAAGACGTGCAACTCAGACAAGCATTGAACAAAGTGAGGCCTATCGAGCATAATTAAACTAGGGGTATGCGTATTTAAAGTGTTAAATAGCCCTTCCTCTCCTGCTAACCAGGTTAGTTAAGAAAGGCCACGAAAGGTCACTGAAGTCACAGCCTCTCCCACTCTCGGCTCCTGTCCTTAGACACATGAATTACTCTTTAGGGTTCAGCGTCCTCGTCCTACAATGAGGACACGCCTCTTGCCCTAACCTCCTCACGTGGGGGCTGCAGAGCTCAAATCATACAAAGTATATGAAAATGCTCTGAAAACCACAATGACCTACATAAATTACTTACTTACAAACTCATTTTAAGAAGAAGATTTTCCAGGCTTGCTGTTATTTGGTCAAGTGGCAGGATTCTAAACGACTGTTAACGAACCACTTACGAAGAGCTCTCCAAACAGCCAAGATGAAGTGCTGCAGATGGCGCTGGACACCAACCACATGTGCTAACATGGCTGTAGAGTCCCCAAGACAGGGCCCTCCTCACAGAGACTCTGATCCTAAAAGCGAAGGGAGGGGCCTCCACACACAGAGGAGGCCTGCAGCCGGAGTGTGATTTCCTAAGCCTTCAAGAGGTTTCTACGTCGTGCGGTGTATTTGTAAGACCCACAGACTGTGCAAGAATTGATAGCACACAGTAGGCATGCAGATACATAGAGGGTTAACTTCTTTAGTCTTCCATTTCCCCATCTGTCAAACAGGAGTAAAGAACCCCTCTGTGGACAACACGGATGACAAGATGACATGTGAACTATCGCCACGTACCTGGAGCACAGGACAGACCCAGCAGATCAAAGCTGGTGTTACTCGGTAAAGCAGAGTATTTCAGTTATCTTTCCCCCTAAAATAGGAATCTTGGTCTTTTAAATAGCATTTGTGCTAGGAGCTCCTCTCAAACAATTCACAACAGAAGTAGAATTTAAGAGGGCTTTTTATCGCAGGGAGAGGGGAGAGGAAGACAGAAACAGTAACACTTACTTATCCAGTTTCTGACATTGAGGAAGCTTTGCTCGTTAGTCAGATCAAACAGCAGCAGGAATCCCATCGCGTCTCTGAAGAACGCGGTCGTCAGGCTACGAAACCTAGAACAGAAGAGCAGACTGGTCACCCAGGCTACGGCCCACGCCTACGAGGCCACCAGCAGTGCACTCGGCTGGTCACCTAGGCTACGGCCCACGCCTACGAGGCCACCAGCAATGCCCTCAGCTGGTCACCCAGGCTACGGCCCACTCCTACGAGGCCACCAGCAATGCCCTCGGCTGGTCACCTAGCCTACGGCCCACGCCTACGAGGCCACCAGCAATGCCCTCGGCTGGTCACCTAG
>NW_004443966.1:1269338-1304906 GCF_000243295.1 Trichechus manatus latirostris
TGCCCTCGGCTGGTCACCCAGGCTACGGCCCACGCCTGAAATACAAGGCCACCAGCAGCGCCCTCAGCTGGTCACCTAGGCTACGGCCCACGCCTGAAATACAAGGCCACCAGCAATGCTCTCTGCCTCTTACAAAAGTCCATCAATTAGATGATGATATTCCAATAGTTTACAGCTGTAGTTATTTATCAATTATAGCTTAGGTGTTAAGACACCAGGTGATTCGAAAACTCAGCCCACTGGACAGGGATGAGGAGAACTAGCTCATGATCCCTTAGTCTCTGCCAAGAAGTGATTGCAGATTTGAGTCTATTAGGCCAAAAGCAGTGGTGCTTGCTGTGAATGTTTTCCTTCTTCTGTGAAAGCTTGACATTACAATGTGTTCCATGACCTTTTAGTCTCAGTCTCTACAGAAATATCTTATCTCTAATCGTCATTTCTTAGACATTAAGGCGGAAGTAGTATTGACTCAGTCCCTAGCCCTTGTTGGCACTTTCTTTGCCAAGGCCTCACCCTGCTGTCTGCCCCTCTCTCCCTCCACCAGTCTGTTCCCTCTCTCTTTGGCTGTTTGCAAAGCCTGCAACTGACATGCATAGGTGCCAGGGAAGAAAATACTGACTGGTATGAATTTGTCATCCAATTAGCTATGTTAGGTTTTTCTCATCTATTTTTAAACAACGTTTTACAAAAAGAGTCATTACCTTTTAGAGATACATACCAAAATATGTACAAATGAAATGATAAGATTTCTGGAATTTGCTTGGAAACAATTTGGGAGGTAAGAGGGAGTGAGGGGTATACATCGAATAAGGTTGACCGGGACTTGATAACTGTTGAAACTGGGTAACGGGAACATGGGTTCACTATACAATTCCCTCTACTATTGTATATATTTGAAGTTTCCATAATAAAAAAATTTAAAAATTTTTTTCAAGGAGGCTGTGAAAGAAAAACATAAGCTTTAGCTAACCAAATACAATTTTATATCATGGTTTCATGTGGTTTACTTGGGTCAAGCAACCTCTAACCACATAAATTTATTTCACCTGGATTTTCCACTAGGTTTCAACAACTGAGTAAAAATATTGCAGGGAACTTGGCAGCTTTTTCTTTGTGGCTTAGTAAACAGCAAAGAAAACGGAGAAAACAGAGACAAGTGTCCAAGTTATAAAAAAAGAAAGAAAAAAAAAAAACCCACAAGCAAGAAGGACCATTTTGAAAAGGATTCATTTTTCCTTTGACCTAGTATGAAATAAAGCTACCGTTATCATCTCAGACAGATACATTTGCTGTTAATTTGGCAGCATATCTTATTCAGGGCTGGCTTCTTCCTGCTCAGGTCACCGGGTGAAGACTGCAGCTGCTTTCCCCTTTCCTCCAATAAGAGCGCACAGGTGAAGCTCTCACCTCTCCTGCCCTGCTGTGTCCCACAGCTGCAGGTGGATTCTCTGACCTCTGCCAACAGCTCCATCGGGCCCATTGGCTCTGTACACCTGAAAGAGCAAAGTGAGAGGTAAAAAAGGGGAGCGTCTGAGACGGGCAAACTCGTCTCACCTCTCTGTTAGTGCAACTCCCCTAAGAATTCAAACTTCTAGAGAGAATGCCATCTCCAATACAACCTTGTTTGTATTTTATTTCAAACAATTGTTAGTTCGCTTTTCCTCAAAGTTTCCTCAGGTCACTGCTTTCAGGAAATATTACCTTTCTAAGGCTTTTCCCATTCCATCTTTAAAAAGTGCTCTTAAAACAATACTATGGGAAGCACTTCCAGGCTGGCAGGGTAAGGACCTCCAACAATCGTTTCCTCCATGAATCAATGAAAACACTGGCAAAAGTTGTCAAAATCAACTTTTTCAGAACTCTGGAAATTAACAAAGGCTTTACAACATCCCAAGGAGCACTTACTCAAGAAAAACAGCTAAATATAAGTAAAAACAGTAAGCTTTGTGGTGTTTTAAGGTCCCTAGGTGGTACAAATGGTTTGCACTCAACTGTTAACCTAAAGGTTGGCAGTTCGAACCCACTCAGAGGTACCATGGAACAAAAGCGCTGGCAATCTGCTCTGTTAAGATTACAGACAAGAAAACTCCATGGAGCAGTTCTACTCTGTAACACTTGGGGTCGCCATGAGTCATAATCAACTCTATAGCAACTAACAACAACCACAGCATGGCTATCCCTCTCTCCTTAGCTCCCTAGTAGCCTTGAAACCAACAGACTTACAATGATTGTAGCTGTGAAAACAATTAGACTAACAGTCACTGTAGGCGGTGACGACAGAATGGGTTTGGAGCTTCCCAAAAGTCCTATCCCAGAGAACTGTCACTTCCCAAAAGTCCTATCCCAGAGAACTGTCACTATTTGACCTGTCTAGAAGTTCCCTGAAAAGCTCCATTCTCAGGGCTTGTCTTTATTTGATCTGACTCAGGCTTCACGATGAGAACAACCCTATCTCTAGGGCATTTGTTGAAAACAATCAGCAGCAATTACTTAACATCACAGCTACCAGAGAAAGCAATAGCAGCTGGGGCTAACAAAAAGCTTACCAAAAAAGCTTAGGAAACAAAAGGTGGAAAATGAGATGCCTACAGAAGGCTCTGAAACTCTCCAAAATATTCCTGGGAATCTAAACAGCCACACATACGTACAGGGCTGTACACATGCCCAGGAAAGACCTGCAAAGGCCCTGATCTCTCACCTCTCACTGACCTTGAGGCTTTTCTCAAGCAGGAAGTGACTGCCTCCTAGAGCACTGAACACAGGCCCCAACATACACATAGAGTCCAGGCCCAAATGTCTTCACAAATGAAGAATTTACACCAATTCTTCACAAACTCTTCCAAAATAAAGAAAAGGAGGAAACACTTCCCAACTCATTCTATGAGGCCAGTATTACCTTGATAACAAGCCAGACAAAGATATCACAAGAAAAGTTTAAAACAAACAAATCTACTGAATATTCCTTCTGAATAGAGACCTAAAAATCCTTAACAAAACACTAGCGAACAGAATACAGAAGGGATTATACACCATGACCAAGTGGAATTTATGGCAGGAATGGCAAGGTTGGTTTAACATACAAAAAAAAAATCAATACAATACACTATATCCATAGAACAAAGAACTAAAACCACATGGTCATCTCAACAGATGCAGAAAAAAACCATCTGACAAAATCTAACACATTTCATGATAAAAACACTCAACAAACTAGGAATACAAGGGAACTTCCTCAATCTGACATCTACAAAAAACCCACATCTTAGACTCTACTTAATGGTGAAAGTCTGAATGCTTTCTCCTTAAGATCAGGAATAAGACAAGGATATCCACTCTCATCACTTCAGTACTGTACTGGATGTTCTCACCAGGGAAATTAAGCAAGAAAAAGAATAATAAAATAAAAGAAATTCAAATTGGAGAGGAAGAAGTAAAACTATCTCTATTCACAGATGACACAATCTTTCATACAGAAAACCCTAAGGAATCCATATACACCCATACACGAACTATTAGAACTAATAAATGAGTTCAGCAAGGTTGTAGTATGCAAGGTCAGTTTACAAAATAAATTGCATGTCTATACACTAGCAATAAAAATTAGAAAATAAAATAAAATACTTCCACTTATAATAGCATCAAAAATATTAAAATACTTAAGAATAAATTTAACAAAAGAAGTAGAAAACTTATACTCTAAAAACTATGAAACACTGTTGAAAGAAACGAAAGAAGATCTAAATAAATCAAAAAACATATTTTCTGTTTAAGGACTGAAAGATTTAATATTGTTAAAATGGCAATATTCCCCAAATTAATCTACTGACTCAATGTAATCCCTCTCAGAATCCCAGCTGTCTTCTTTGTAGAAATTGACAAGCTGATCCTAAAATTCATATAGAATTGCAAGGGACCCAGAATAGCCAAAACTGTCTTGAAAAAGGAGAACAAATTTGGAGGACTCACACTTCTCAATTTCAAAACTTAACACAAAGCTACAGTAACAACAACAAAAACAATGGTACTGGCATAAGGATAGACACATAGATTAATGAAATAGAAATGTCAAGTCCAGAAATAAATTCTGACATTTATGGTCAATTGATTTTCAAAAGAGCCCCAAGACCATCCAGTGGGAAAGAATATTCTTTTCAACAAATAGTGCTGGGACAAATGGATACCCAGATGCAAAAAATGAAGTTACTCACATCATATACAAAAATTAACTCAAAATGGATCATAAACCTAAATGCTAAGAGCTAAAACTATCTGCATACCATATATCTAAGAATTCTTATCCAGAATAAAGAACTCTTACAAATTAACTACAAAAAGACATATAGCCCAATTAAAAGACAAGCAAAAGATCTAAAGAGATATTTCTCTGAAGAAGATACACAAGTGGCCAATAAGCACATGAAAAGATGTTTTCTTGTCAACATTAATCATTAGGCAAATGCAAATCAATTACAATGAGATACCACTTCACACCTACTAGGACGGCTATAATCAAAAAGAAGGACAATAACAAGTGTCGGTAAGAATGTGGAGAAACTGGAACTCTCATCATACATTGTTGGTGGGACTCTAAAATGGTACAACATCTTTGGAAAAGTTTGGAAGATTCTCAAAAGTTAAACATAAAATTACCATATGACTCAGCAATTCTACTCCTGGGTATGTACCCAAGAGAACTGAAAACATGTCCACACAAAAAATTGCATATGAATGTTAACAGAAGCATAATTCATAATAGCCAAAATGTGGAAATACCCAAACGTCCATCAACTGATGAATGGATAAACAAAATGTGGTATATCCATACAGTGGAATATTATTCAGCCATGAAAAGGAATGAAGCTCTAAAACAAGCTACAAGATAGATGAACCCTGAAAACATGCCCGTGAAAGAAGTCAGACACAAAAGACCACATATTGTATGATTCAATTGATATGAAATGTGCACGACAGGCAAATCAATAGACAGTAGATTAGTGGTTGCCAGGGGGTAAGGGAAGGGGGTAGTGGGGAGTGACATAATGGGTATGAGGCTTCTTTCTGGGGTGATAAATATGATCTAAAATTAGATAGTGGTGATAGTTACCCAACTCTGTGAATATACTAAAGGCTACAGAATTTCATACTTTAATTGATAAATTTTATATAAATTATGTCTAAATAAAACTGTTTTTTAAAAAACAAGGTTAGAAGATGAGAATTAACAAAAATAATTACATACATATATGTTGGTTCTACCAAATGATGTCAATACTAAAAGCTTCACAAAGCCCCTATTCGTACTCAGTGGGTCTGAGTTGCTACACAACCCTCTGGTAGTGGAAGAAAAGACCTAGCGTGGGTGGGAGGAAATGAATTCTCCTGTCCTGAGAGCTGGAGACCCTGTATCTTTCCCTGGCAGAATGCACTCCATCCGTGAGCCTTTGTCACTAACATCCTCAACACGGGTGACCTGCTTCACGGTAACAGTGGATTTTTCAGCAAAAAAATATATGGCGAAAGCCATCTTTCCTTCTCTACAACTGTGGCACAGTGACCTCCTGCTTCCTCCCCCTCCTCTTTCGAGGTTCTTTAAAAATAATAATAATAAAGTCTCTCCCGTCATTCTGCAGACCCTCCCCTTGTTCCCTTGGTTACTTCCCACATGACATCCACTGCTGGCATTCTCCACTCCTACTCCAACCTCACCTCCTGGCAGCAGTGATGAGTTCTGCCACTTACTGTTCCATGTGGGACTGCTGAGGTTTTAATTAAGAGGAAAACCATTAAAAATGATAAGATATCAAAGGAGGAAGAGATAGCCTACAGAACTGCGTTATGGAAGGGGCAGGGTGGCTGACAGGCTTCATAACAAAGTTAGAGGCATAACTTGTGGAGCTCAGAAGTGAAAATACAAGTCAAAAGAGTGCCAAGTGAAAATTACACTGAATTCTTTACTTTTATTTTGTCTGCTTGATTTTATATTGCGTCCTTTCAAAACAGCCTTTTTTTTTTTTGCATGACAAACCTGAAGATGTCTTTATTTATTCTTAAGATAAAATCCCCCAGGACAACAGGCCATGCAGCAGTTACTGAAGATCATGAACTCAAGGCCCCATCAGGGGCTTCATATCTCAGACCAGGTTGTCTGGCCTCTGGATTAACATTTTCAGCCCAGGGCTGTTGTTGTTGTCAGGTGCTGTCGAGTTGGCTCCACCTCACAGCGACCCTACGCACCAGAGAACAAAACACTGCCCAGCCCTGCGCCATGCTCACAATCATTGTGATGCTCCAGCCCATTGTTGCAGCCACTGTGTCGATCCATCTCCTTGATGGTCTTCCTCTTTTCACTGACCCTCTGCTTTACCAAGCTTGATGTCCTTCTCCAGGGAATCCTAATAACATGTCCAAAGTAAGTGAGGTGAAGTCTCACCATCCTCCCTTCTAAGAAGCATTCTGGCTGTACTTCCAAGACAGATTTGTTCGTCCTTCTGGCAGTGCATGATATATTCAGTATTCTTCCCCAACACCATAATTCAAAGGCATCAATTCTTCCTTGGTCTTTCTTATTCACTGTCCAGCTTTCACATGCATATGAGGCAACTGAATATACCATGGTTTGGGTTAGGCACACCTTAGTCCTCAAGGTGACATCTTTACTTTTTAACACTTTAAAGAGGTCTTTTGCAGCATATTTGCCCAATGCAATATGTCTTTTGATTTCTTTTTTTTTTAATTAATGAATTTATCTCAAGTTAGATCCGTCTAGAATTTATTTTCTAAATTTTATTTATTTTGTTGTTGTTGAGAATATACAGCAAAACATACACCAGTTCAACCATTTCTACATGTACAAATTAGTGACTTTGATTATATTGTTTCAGTTATGCAACAATATTTACCCTCCTTTTCTGAGTTGTTCTTCCCTCATTAACATAAATTCACTGCCCCCTAAGGTTCCTATCTAATCTTTCAAGTTGCTGTTGTCAATCTGCTCCCATACAGATAGTTCTTAAAAGAGCATAATGCTCAAGACAGAGCTTTTTTACTAGTTAAGCTACACTACTGGGTGGTTTTAAGATGACTTCAGGGGATATTTTTGGTTTAAGGTTTAAAAATTACCTCAGTACAATAGTTTCAGGGATTCATCCACCCTCCAGAAAGTCTAGAGTCCATTAGAATTTGAAACTCTGTTCTAGATATTCCCCCTTTTGATCAGAATTCTTCTACAGAATCTTTGATCAAAACGTTCAGTAATGGTAGCTGGGCATCATCCAGTTCTTCTGGTCTCATAGCAAACAAGGCAGTTGTTCATGGAGGCAGTTAGCCACACATTCCATATCCTCCTCCAATTTTTGACTGTTCTTCCTCCTCCTCTGGTGCTCCAGGTGAATAGAGACCAGTTATTGTGCCTTGGATGTCCACTTGTAAGCTTTAAAGACCCCAGGTACTACACATCAAACTAAGAGGTACAGCAGAAGCACTAAACTTGTTATTAGGCCAATTAACTGGGATGTCTCATGAACTCATGACCCTAAACCTCCAAACCAAGGAATCAAATCTCATGAGGTGTCTGGCTGTACATAAGCAGCCTCAGTAGCAATTTTTTTGTTGTTGTGGTTGCTGTAAATATATCATACAACTTTTGCCAATTCAACTTTTTACAAGTATACAACTTATTGACAGCAATTAATCAGCTGTGCAACCCCACCCTTAATCAATGCGATTTTTCCAGCATTAACTCCCCTTTGCCCCTTTGCTCCAGCCCCTGGTAACCACTAATAAACTTCGTTCTGTATACATTTGCCTTTTCTTGTATTTTTATATAAAGAGGTCATACAATATTTGTCCTTTTGTGAGTGGCTTATTTTGCTCACCATATTGTAGCATGTATCAAGACTTCATTCCTCCTACTGGCTGAGTAGTATTCCAGTGTATGTATGTATCACATTTTGTTTCTCCATTCATCTGTTGATGGACATTTAGGTTGTTTCCACCTTTTGGTTATTGTGAATAGGGCTGCAATGAACACTGATGTACAAGTCCCTTTTTGAGTGTCTGCTTTCAAGTGTTTTGAGTGGATATCAAGGAGTGGGATTGCTGGTTCATATGGTAGTTCTATTGTTAGTTCTTTGAGGAACAGCCACACTGTTTTCCACAACAGCTGCCCCACTTTGCATTCCCACAACCAATTTCCCTACCTTCTCACCAGCACATTGTTTTCTTTTTCTTTTTTTTAATCTCAGCCATCACAGTGGGAGTGGAATGGTATCTCACTGCAGTTTTGATTTGCATCTCTCTGACGGCTAATGACGCTGAGTATCTTTTCATGTGTTTGGTAGTTATTTGAATGTCCTCTTTGGTGAAATGTCCATTCAAGTCCTTTGCCCATTTTATGATTGGGTTATTTGTCTTTTTGTCATTAAGTTGTTGAAGTTTTATATATATTTTGGTTATTAGATGCTTGTTGGATATGTGGTTTCTGAAGCTATTCTTTAGCACAACCTTTTTAATCCTATGGCTCAGACTGAGCATAATACACTTTCACATGTACCATTTAATTTTAGATTCTAACCTTTGTCCTCTTAATTCATACAAAGTAAACTAAACAGACAGGTAAATGTTGACTCGGGTATTACATTTTTATATAGAAGGATACATAACTTACCACTCTTTTTTCCCTGAAATCAATGCCCACTGTGGTGATAAATTTGGAGTTAAATTTACCATCTGTGTACTGGTAAAGTACACTGGTCTTCCCTACTCCAGAGTCTCCCAAAGCTAAAAACTTGATGAGGTAATCATAGTCTCCATTGGACATAATGAAGAACTCGGTGGGTCACCTGCAAAACACAAAGCAATGAGTATTTATTGAAAATCCATTAAAACATATTAGAGTTCTCCGTGAATAAAGTGGCATCTTAATATTCAATTCAACAGGCATTCTGTGTAACACCTAGATGCTTAGGTGTTCTGTGAAGAGAGGATTAGTTGTTGTTCGTTGCCCCAGAAGGCCTAATAATCTGCTAGATGAGATGGCACTGAAATAGTAAATAATTAATTTTATTTTTAATTTAACACCACAATACTGTTAAGACAAAAATTCCAGGTGAAAATGATAATCAGGAAGATAACTAAGTATTATTTGCAGACAATATAGAACAAAAACTAATAAAACGAAGAAAGGAAGGCAAACGTTATAGGGAAAAATAATAATTCCTAAAGTACAAGTAGTTCTAATTCCTCCTCCTTCAAAGTCTCCTAATGCCGCACCCCGTCTCTTTTCTCTTCATCTATTTATCAATTCTATTTATCCTATTTACTTTCACATGTTTTTATAACTCTTTCATAGACAAGTCCAAATTCACAAATAGAATTTGGCATGCAGCTCCCTTACGTATTATTATTAATATATTAATGTGTTATATAGTAAATCAGACTTTCCTGGAATATCACTGCTCATCTTGGAACTGCATTCCAGAGCTGACCAGTCAGTGTGCAGAAACAATAGTTCCAGGACTAAGAGCTCATTTACCTGCGCCTGCCTTGGTAGTCTAACAGGAAATGCTGACAGCTCACCTCTTTAATACTGACTAAACCAAAACCCCATTTTGGAGAAGAAAAACTTGTTTTTACCAGTGACACCTAACCATGGTTATTTTTTGGTCCTTTGCAGTGGACACATTTCATGATTTGCTTTTATTCTCCAAACAGTCAAACTTAAAACATTAATCCAACTGGAAATGTAATTTGTCTACAGCGAAGGCTTACTTCTTTTTATCCTCCCATCTTGACTACCAATAAACCCCCCCGAAAATCAGGAAAATAACCAGCCATTCCATTATCGCTAACACCTCTGCCTACCTGTTCAAACCTACATCCCCACCCGTCCGCGCGCGCCAGATGCCCTACATCCCCACCCGTCCACACGGGCTGAATGCTCTACACTAGAATCTGCTGACTTGCCTCCCACTATCCCCATTTAACCCAGCCCCATGTCTAGAAACCTTGCTGTAACACTCAGTGTTTCCTATTGGATTATTTCTACAGATTTATAACAAGGAATAAAAGCTCAGGCAAGGACATTTACAGATTTTCAAGGCTGCCTCCCCCACGCCATCCTCAGCTTGCTCACTCACCTTATGCCCCCAAAGCCTGAATGCTGAGCCCTAGGAGCTGCTGCAGTGTGCTTCTTCAGAGTGCCTTAGGCTAGGTCTGAGACTCGCATTCAGATATGGCTGGTCAGTCTGTAAGGGCAGAGCCTGTACAAACATTCCTAATTCTATTTGCACACTGTAAAGGATGCTACTTTACAGATGATGATTTTGTATTCGCAGGTCCAAGTGGCCAGTGTTAATGAGGTATAATCGAATTCCTCGCCAGAAGATAACTGGGTGGGTATAAACAAACACCCTAGTATGTCATATAGCATATCACCTGGCCCCAAGTTATTTAGAGATAGAAGCGGAGAATTGTAAAGCAGGTTCAGATAACAGGTAATCATTTTGGAGATTCTCTCACATTGAATGAGGAAGCAGAAAACAATTCTGCAATGACTATGATTCAAGAAGATATGTGACTACCTTCGTTTCCTCTTTTAATTTGAAAAAGGCTGGTCATTTCTATAACTATGTTTTCACATTATTTAAGGTACAGGGAAAATGATGTCAGTAATGGCATCCATATTCGACAATGCACTGAACCCACTTGAGTAAAATTCAGAGATTTAGGTGAAACAACTTCTTGTGTGTACCAACAATTCAGTGTGGTTAGTTTTCATGGGAGAAGAATCACACACACAGGTTTATGAACGATCTCATGAGTTGTGCTTTCTCTTCCTGTTGGTAGCAATTCATCACAGCTTGTTCCCAAACTAAGTCCTCGTAAAGGAAGTGTTAACAAACCAAATACCACAAGCTGAAGGTGTGGATGCCACCATCAATACTAACCATAGTCTGCAGTTCCAGAAAACACTTTTAAGATAATTATCTGCTTTCTTGGTCTTCAAATAAATGCTCAGATCTTTCACTCTCTGGGTTTAGCCTTCTAAAGGAAGAAACAGAGCTCCGAGAGGCTAGCTGGTCTGCACAGTCTAGAGCCCAAGTTTCCTAACTGCAAGTCCAATCAATGTCCTTTATTCTACCCCCAGCGATGTGGCTGTTACTCAACTTTTTACAAATGCATACTGGACTTAATCGTAACCAGTGGCACGTATGGTGGTACAAGGTGGCCTCAATGAAAACACACCACCTCTGAAGTCAAGACAGAGCTCAGTTTGAATCCCAAGTCTCCCACATACCAGCTGCTTGGACATCTCTGAGCCTAAGCATTCCAGGTTTCCAGCCTCTAAAAAGAGAACACACAATACCTAGCGCCCCTGTTCTGACATTGAATGAGATACTGCTGTGGAGGCCCAGCACCACGCTCGGTGAACACCAGGTACTCAGTAAATGTCACCTCACTTCATTCTCGCAGCTTGGACACATCAGGCTGGTTCTGAACACTTGAGCAACTTCTTAAATCAGCTCTAGTTAGCTCAAAACATCTTTCTAGCACAGAAGATTTCTGGCTGGCTCGGAGTAGTTTGCTGAGCCAACAGAGATGACGTTGAAACTAAGTTTGATCTTTTCAGGCTGGTGTAAACCATCTCCAATCCATTTAAAACAGATATGCCTAGTTCAAGAGTCCTGCCCAGCTTAAAAACAGGTTAGATCAGTATAGAACACTCCAATCCATTCTAACCAATACATATTTGTTCAAAAGAATCTGACTGGATCGTACTTATTTAGAGTGGATCTAACCAGGGGGACCAGGTTCTACCAATAAAACCATTTCTGACCATCTAAAACCACTGTGAATGGCTAAAACCAGTAGTATCTGACCAAAATTATGTGATTCTGACTTTAATAGCCCAAAGTGCTTCAGACTAGTTTTAGTTAGCTCAAATAAGTTCTGACCTGGACAAGCAGGCTCTGACTGGCTCATGTAAGTTTTGACTGGCTCAGAGTATATTTCACCAAATCAAGCCGGTGCTAACCAAATAAATCCACTTCTGACTGGAACACACTTACTCTAAATTTATCAAACTCCTTCTGACTCGTTCAAGTCATCCATGAAGTAGTTTTTACTGGTTTAAACTGGCATAAACTGGCACAAAGAAGTATGAACTGTTTCAAACTGATTTCAGATGTTCAAAGCAGTTCAAGACCAGAAATGCAAAATGACAATCAGAAGTGCCTGAAGCAACTGTTTGGTGCTCTAAATTTGCTCTAAAACAAAAAATTTTAAATGTTACTTATCAATCACCTCAGTTGTAGACAGTCTGACCCCAAAAGTTTATCACAGTATACTTTACACTTGAATAGCTTGCATGAGTTGAAGTACAGAAAACAAGTTGAGAGAAAGGAGCATTGGCAAGGAAAATATGCTTTAAAAAAAAATTGGGAGAGGTGCATTGAGTGACACAGGCTTCCTTGGTTGAGAACTTGCCTCCCATTTGATCTCAGGGAGACGGAAGCAAATGTAATCCATGATCCAACAATAAACAACAATCGGGGAAAATCTTTAGCAAATTTGGAGGTTGTGCAGTTGTTGTTGCTAGTTGCCGTCAAGTTGATTCTGACTCACAGTGACCCCATGTGTGCAGAGCAGAACTGCGCCATCGGGTTTTCACAGCTGTGACCTTTCAGAGACAGATTGCCAGACCTTTCTTCCAAGATGCCTCTGGGTGGGCTAGTAGTTGAGTGCTTACCGTACCTGTGTGTGCCACGCAGAGACTCCTAGGTTGTACAGTTTGTTCTAAACTGGTCACGATGACCAGGCTGACCTGGGTTAACAAAGGCCAGAATTCTAATAAGTAAGGAAGTGTCAAGGAAACACAGGATTCAGGGAGCAGACAGGTCTTCAGCGTGACAGGAGGAAGATTAGAGTTTGGACAGGGTCACTCACGACGGTGACAAACCCATCTGAGCCTGCAGCCCACTTAGTCGAAGCCTGGAGTTGATGACTCATTCCATCTTGCAGCAGACAGTCAGTCTAGCCCGTAGCCCTGCGGCACCAAGCCCACCCAGTGGTCCGTACATGGTCATCTCACCGCTACGCATCACCGACACAGCCTACCTAACGTAAAGCCTCAGCTGATGGGAGGTCAGGAGAGTCATCTTCATACTTTAAAAAATGTTTTTCTTTTTTTGTTACACAAGTCCTGAGTGGCGTTTCTAGGCCTGTTCTCCAGAAAGAAAATATTCCACTTTCCTTGTATTAAAAAAAAAAAAACAAAAAAAAAACAAACCTGTTGCCATCGAGTCTATTCCGACTCACAGCCACCCTATAGGACAGAGAAGAAGTGCCCCATAGAGTTTCCAAGGAGCGCCTGGTGGATATGAACTGCTGACCTTTTGGTTAGCAGCTGTAATACAGAACTCTAATAATACAGATTATTTTTACGTTCACATTTTAGAGCAGGCAGGGAAACGGTGAGAGAACACCGTGCCAGAATTTGACATCTGGGGCACCCAAACAACACGTTTCCTGCAAGTTCTCCAGCCTGTTACCGCTCAGGAAGCCAGTTTGTCAGTGTTTCCCTACTGCACGGCTCTTGCTAGAAATGGGTCAGCAGCCTGGGTCAGACGCCCACGTGTCCAGCACTTCACACACATCGGTGCGCCGATCCTCCTCTCAGCCCTGCAGGCAAGCTGTACACACCACACATAGCGTCTCCTCTGAAGGAGCTCAGTGCTGCCGGGTCACAGATGCCACAATGGGGCAGCGATTAATTGGGTCTTAGCCAGTCCATTCCCATGCTGGCATGGGAGCAATTCCAACGTATTGTTGGAAGACCAAAAAGAGTGGAGGTAAGAGTATGGACTCTGGAACGAAACCACCTGGATTTGAATCCAGCCATGTAAGTTTGGAAAATTTATTGAACCTCTTTGCCTTGGGTTGCTCATCTGTAGAATGGGTATAATGCCCTATTTATTAATTCTAATATGCATATGCTTTATTTTAATTTCTTTAAAATTGGAGGGTGTCTTACAATTCAGTGTCTTACAACCCACGGCATCTTGCGATTGCTCCTTACAAATCTAAAACAGTTGGAGGACAACACACAATATAGGGGAAATCAGCACAACTGGACCACAGCAACAGCACAGAAGTTTCCTCGACAGATCCAAACACTTTGGGGGACCAAGTGGCTGGGGCCTGGGGACCATACTCTTGGAGGACATCTAGGTCAACTGGTATAACATAGTTCATAAAGAAAATGTTCTAAATTCCACTTCGGTGAGTAGTGTCTGGAGTCTTAAAAGCCTGTGAGCAGCTGTCTAAGATACGTCTATTGGTCCCATCCCACCCAGAGCAAAGGAGAATGAAGAAAACCAAAGACACAAGGAAAATACTAGCCCAAAGGACTAAAGGACCACATGAAGCAGAGACTCTACCAGCCTGAGACCAGAAGAACTAGATGGTGCTTGGCTACCACCAACGACCATCCCGACAGGGCTAACAACAGAGTCCCAGACAGAGCAGGAGAAAAATGTAGAACAGAATTCAAATTCATGTTAAAAGACCAGTCTTACTGGTTGACAGGAACTGAAGGAACACCCGAAATTATGGCTCCCGGATGCTCTGCTAACCCAAAACTGAAACCATTCCAGAAGCCCACTTTTCGGACAAAGATTAGACAAGCCTATAAAACAAGAAATAACACACGTGAGGAGCGTGCTTCTTAGTTCAATCAGATATACGAGACCTGCTCCTGTCCAGAGGCAGGACGAGAAGGTAGAAGGGGACAGGAGCTGGACAGATGGACACAGGGAACCTGGGCTGGAAAAGGGAAGCATGCTGTCACATTGGGGGGATTGCAACCAATGCCACAAAATATGTGTATAAATTTTTGAATGAGAAATTGACTTAAACTGTAAACTTTCACCTAAAAAAAAAAAAAACCGTTGCCACCAAGTCAATTCCGACCCATAGAGACCCTATAGAACAGAGTAGAACTGACCCATAGGGTTTCCAAGGAGAGGCTGGTGGATTTGAACTAACGACCTTTTGGTTAGCAGCCAATCTCTTAACCACTGCGCCACTAGGGCTCCAAACTTTCACCGAGAACAAAATAAAAATAAAATGTTGGAGGTTTGGGTCCACCCAGAAGCACCATGGAAAAAAGACCTGACAATCTACTTCTGAAAAATCAGCCATTAAAAACCTGTGGAGCACAATTCTACTCCGATACATATGAAGTCACTATGAGTTGGAGTTGACTGGAGGGCAACTGTTTTGGTGTTTTTTTTTTGTATTTTTTTTTTTAAGTGTTAGCTGCTATCAGCATCTTTATCTAGCAATCTGTTTTCCAAGGGACAGTAAGCAAGTAATGTTCCTTTCCTTGCTAGAACTGTAAGGAAGAACACTGGACCTCAAAACTGAAAATTAATAAAATAAAAAATAAGTTTCTATTAAGAGCACTTAAAGCTAAGGTCTCATCTTTAAACTCTGTACCTTCTCGAGTAAGTAGTGTCTAAATATCTCAAGGAAATATATTCTAAAAAGTCAAGAATGTCCCCAATCAGGTACCACAAAAAACTTTCTTATTCAGCTTCCTTCTAGCTCTCCTCCTTCCACAAATATTTTTTCAAAGTGCCCTCCACCCTCACTCTGATGAGATTAATAACAGAAAGCAAGGAACGCCCACTTCCTCAGCCTGCACTAAAGATTGTAACTGCCTGGGGAGGGAAAGTCCATGATCTTCTTCCTTAGTTAAAAAAATACAACATGTCTTCATTAGATTCCCCCAAGCCCTTGGACGCTTAGCTTAGTAGGAAGGTTTTTAAATAATTAAAATCATTTATGTGAAAATTCCAGGGAGAAAATAGAAGACAGTGGTTTTAGTTAAGAGCAAAAGGGGGAGATCTATTTCTGCTTCTCTTCCTCCTCTCCCTTCTTCTCCCTCTCCCTCTCCCTCCCCTCTCCCTCACTCACACACACACACACACACACACACACACACGTGCGCGCGTGCACACATCATAGCCAAAATTCTCCATGAAGTTTCATATTAAAATCAGTCATAGGCTCCAGTCTCAGGACCCCCTATCATTAGGCTCAATCATTCTAGAACTACGCCAGATAGGCCAAAATCTACCTTCTTAAAAAAGCCAAAATTTCCCTCAATCACCCATATCACCTTCATCTAGAATAGACAGTGAAAGAAAGGGGAGGGATGATATTAACTGAGCAGTTACCATGTGTCACAAATTGTACTAAACTTGCATGATTTTATTTTCTCTCTTCTTCGTCCTTAGAGGGAACTTAACCTAAGTATAAGACTAGACCACGGAGAGTGCTGTTCTCTTAATATGACGGCAAGAACCTCGGGTCCAAGTTTCGCTTCTTCTACTTTGTGTGACCTGACGCAAGTTCCTTCAACTAAGCCTCCATCCTTTTAACTGAAAAATGGAGATAACAGCCTCACTAACCTCACTGGGTGTTTTCAGGATTAAGTGAGATAATGCACAAAAAGCTTTTAGGACATTGCTTGGTCATTGTTTAAGTGTTTAATTGAAATTTACTATTAAACCAAAAACCAAACCCATTGCCATCAAGTCGATTCTGACTCACAGCGACCCTATAGGACAGAGTAGAACTGCCCCACAGGGTTTCCAAGGAGCGGCTGGTGGATTCCAACTGCCAGCCTTTTGGTGAGCAGCCAATGTCTTAACCACTGCGCCACCAGGGCTCCGAATTTACTATTAGCAATACTATTATTAATAGCCTCATCAAGTTCTTTATTAGAAGGTCATGTAATTTTATAACTTATTTTTAATGCAACCAGTACCTGAATCTCTAGAAAAATCATATAAAGAAATACAATTTAGGTGCAATCCCGTACAGGGTCCACATCTGTCACAAAAGCTACCTTTGCATCCAGCTTAACAATGAGTTTTATCTGTGATTTTTGGCATTTTCAGAGCTGAGAGGGTTTACTGGTTGACTCTCTAATTTCCAGAAGAGGAAGCTGAGGCCCAGAGAAGGTAAACTGCCATCAGTTAGCTGGGCTAGGTCCCAAGTCTCCTGAATCCCAGTCCTGTGTCCTTCACTAACACACCAGTTTTCTTTTTCTCACTGTCTCCCTCCCTCAGAGTCAGGAATGCTCCTTACAGTCGCAGTGTGCCAGCAGCTTGGGTGATAAACTGCTTCATGGCTAAGGGGTGGGCTCCTTGAGGTCCTGGGGCGAGGAACCTGAACTTCTGCCCAGCAGGCCCTCTTCCTAGAAGCCCCTCCTTCTGATGGGTTCCTCTAAGGAGAAAAGCCATACATTTGCAACCAGTCTGTCTCTTTTTGGTCATAGCAAAGCTCAGAAAAAATAATGAATCTTCTCAACACTTGTACCACCTCCCATAAATCTTTTTTCTTTGTGTCTTTCTTTCCTATAGTTCAAGGTGGGGAAAAAAGCAGAAAAATCATGAAATTTTTCATTTTCCTCTAGACTTGCTTGGTTTTTTGATCATTTCCTCTCAAATCAAGATTATTTTTTCTGGTACTGCTTCAAGTTCTCTGTAAATATACTTCTAGCCCTCCCACTCATTCCTTCATTCAACAAATATTTATCGTAGGCCTGTGATGTCCTAGGTGCTGGGTGCAATGGGGAGCCAGTACAAGTGTGCTCAACGTGGAAAAGGCACTTTCTTATTCCTTCCCTCCTTCAGACCTGACACTGAATCTAAGTTCTCCTAATGACCGTACCTGGCTCCTTTACGGGTCTCAGAGAAGTCCGTCCTTATGAGCGTTTCACGCTTCTCTCATAAACATAATACAACATGACACCCAAACGCATAACCTCATGTTGCTTTTTCCCACAGATGCATGCACCAGTCTCAAATCTGGTATATATTTGAAGAGGCAAAATGAGAAAAGATAAAAAATAAAATAATTTAAGAATAAAGAATAAATAGAAAATTCTAAAAACAGAAACATGAGGTATATTATATGCACTTTTTTTCCCTGAAAATATTTTGAGCTTTTTAAAATGATTACTAAATTAGCTCAGTATGCCTGTATAGCTTAGGGACTTCACTTCTCCCTGCCCGAGATTACTTCCTTCTAGAAACAGGAACGCGTGAATGTAACTATTGCTTCTCAGAGAACACCATGGAACATCAGCAGTTTTGAGAACTACATTCCACGTGTTCTGTCATACAATTTAATATGCCCTTATCCAGGGATTCATTTGGAGAAAAATGTTCAAATACCAATGACTAGCAGAGACATAGAAAGTGTATCGATGTTTTTATGTTTAAGGTTAAAACATAGTAGGCTTTTCTTTTATTTGTTTCTTTATGATGCCACCATAAACATGGAGCATACCTGGCCCTCTGGGAACACACCTAGAGAAGACAGTAGAAAAGGGGAAGGGAAGTCACAGAGCTGAGCTAGATGGAAGAGGCATTTTATAATGAACCGAGATATGAGTAGCAGCAGCTTGTGTTTTCCTAAATGGGCCCTGGACACACTTCTCTCAGACCATTACAATCCCTGTACCCTGAAGTAAAATACATCTACTTTCACTACAAAGCAAGATGGCGTACTGCCCAGCAGCGGGACTGCCATTTCCAGAAGAGAAGGAAACAGCCTGTGCCCTCTGTGTCCATAAGCTTCCTCTTTTCAATTTCTGGTCTAGATGAGAGTAGATACGTTTCTGCCCTACTGAGTATGTCAGGAGTAAAACAGACGAAATTATAAACGAAGAACTTGTCCTGTTTACTCAAAGATCTCAGGCTGAGAGAACCCAAAAACTAAACCCATTGCCATCTAGTCGATTCTGACTCATAGTGACCCTACCGGACAGAACTGCCCCATAGGGTATCCAAGAAGCGGTTGGTGGATTCAAACTGCCGACATTTTGGGTAGCCAAGCTCTTAACCACCGCACCACCAGGGATCAGGCTGAGAGAAGCAAGTAAAAATCTAACAGCTTTGAAAAATAGATGGAAATAGGAATCTAGCTCTTTCTTGCTTCCTGATTGAAAGATGTGTTTGATTTTTTATCCAAATTCAGAATATATTAGATTGTAACTGCATCATATATTCATCTGTAACCTATGGTTTACAAATGCATTCCTACTAATACAGTGCTCTGTACAAATATCATAAATCCATCCTTAACAGTGAGAGGAGATTTTCATGGCTAGAAACTGACAGGATCTAAATGCATACCCTGTGGCTTAAACTTTATAAATGTAGTCATTACATAAGAATATTCTGTTTTCCCCATTTAAACAAAATGAAAAGACTAACTTCTAGCAGATGGTAATATCCCAATACAGCAAGTTCTTCAGAGAAAAAAATTAATTATCTGCAAACACTGTTGAATTAAATATACATTTCCAAATGCTGCCAGGACAAACAAACATATCCTCATATATAAGAGCTTCCTTCAAATATTAGAAAATCCTTTATGAGTATTAAAAAGAAAGACCAAGATGAAGAAAAGTAACCTTCATCCAGAATCCACTGACTATTTCTGAAATGTTGCTATCAAAGGATGACCAATATAATCCAGTAAGCAAATAATAATACAAGCAAGTGGAAGGAAGGGGGCACTGGAACAATTCCTGAAGACAGAAAATGTTCTTCTGGAAAATCAATTTATTTGGCTATCAATATCTCAAACGATTTTTTTAAATAGAGACCATTGACTCATTTATTCAAGATACATTATTTGTTGGCTGAGCCTTTTTTAGAATCAGAGTATAAGTATTTACAGGAATGTACAGAAAGACTACTTGCTGAAACACAGGGTTTTACAATTTGCGGTAAGTCCCTCATGTTTTATAGATGTAAGGTAATAGGAAAAGAGGTAGCCCACAGAATATGGCATTTGTAAAATACAGACAATACAGTGGAAAATAGGAGTGGCTGTTTGCTTTGCGGACTGATACCTCAAATTACACGAAAGCAGCCCCATGATGGACACTACATTGCAATAGAAGGCCCAATCCATGGCTAAGTGTACTTCTTAATGACACCATGAAGCTGGCCAGTCTCCAAACATTTAATAAAAACGTAGAATCTTCAAACTCTGCTACTCAGTGGTTGCTTTTGTGAGCACATGGAAGACAATGAAACAAAGGCTTTGGAGTCAAGGTCTCCTAAACTCAAATAACAGGACAACACCTCCTACCTTCGCAAAGTGATTAGCAAAATGCTTGACAGAGATCAGTGAGTAAGTGACAGCTGTTCTTACAATTACAACAGATAAAGTCTTGAACACTGGTCTTACGGCTTTTAGCCTGATGCTTTTTCCACTATACCTTAAAAGTGACATTAAAACTTGATAAAACTCTCAAGGAGTGAAAATATTCTCTGAAAATGAAAATGGAAGAGTAGCTTAAGCTACCTGGAAGGTAGGATATCTGCAAATCCAAGTGGTTAACAGAGGGAATTCCACTAGCGACAAGCTTTGAAGAGGTAACAGTGAAAAGATGTTGGCCCCATCAGAATGCCACCAAACTGGGCTCAAGACTCAAAAGCAAAAACATGAGGAACGACAGGTTGCTGTGGCAGCCAGGGGTGACAGGGTTACTAATCAAGCTGCGCTCAAGGACTTGAAATTGGAAAGAGCATTTCCAAAGCTGCAAAACACAGAACATCTTTCCATTCTTAACCTACAAATGGAGCCAGGGATTTCGCCAAGTCTAATCCTGAAAAACATGAGCCGTGTTTGACCAACTGTTGGCTCCCCTTTTGCATCTCACCTGCCTCAATTTTTTTTTTTTTTTTATGTGCTACGAACTAGGAAAGGCATTCACCTTTCGGGGAAACACACCATCTCAGGGAGAAAGCCACTTTGTGAAGGAGCAATGACGTTCTTTCATTCTAAGAAAAATTTAGGATGGGAAAAAAAAAGAATAAGAAGAAGCAAGACCTGCAGAGGATAATAAAATCCATTAGACAAATGTCCCTGAGTTGGCAGTAACCGGGGGAGAAGGGGACTCGTTTAATAATTGCCTTTTCTAGTTGAGACTGTGAGTTATCTGTGTTTATTCACCACCACAGAGGAAATGTCCAGAATATATAACAACACGCTAGCTTTCCAGACTCAATGATTTACACACTGGATGCTATTTTCACTTGTTTTATGAGTGATTTTTACAATGTACTGTAATAATTTCCCTGTGTTAAACAAAGGGCACAGACTGTAATTTAACTTTTCTGTGAGGAGATATGCTGTGACCACACACATGCAGACTGAATGCACGTGCTCCCATCCCCACGTACCCTACTCCTAAGGCTAAGCTGGACCATCAGCTTTCAAGGCTATAAGATGGACGAAATACGGCTTCACTTCTCTCTTTCCCTGCCCACCCCATCTATCCACCCACCACTAACCATATCGAAGCAGAGCTGTTCTCTGCTCTCAGAAATATCCTTTTGAGGTGCATGGTGGCTGACTAACACACATAAGACTTCATCTCTTCACAGCTGGTTTTCTTCTCCACAAACATCCACCCTATGACATTCCCACGTGGGGTTCTAACAGCCCCACTTCTGACCATTATCCCTCGTCATGGCCTCGCCTCACTTTTATCTCTTCTGGCTTATTTGTCCCTCTTCTCCAGGTACTCTTCCCAAACCTCAATCTGTGTGTGCCAACGCAGGACTTCAGCGAAAAATGCCAGTCAGTGAAGACACGCTTTCCTTGTAACACAAAGAGCTGCTGTGTTAACGTCGAGGTATTCCACCCTCAGCAGGCTCACGTGTTGCTGTGTGTTCAGGGACTTCTACTTTGCCAGGAAGAAAAAGTTTTCCCCTAGCTACCGCTGGGAATGGAGCCATTTCAGAAACCCAAGTTCTTGTTGATACTATACCAGCTTTGGTTTTCCCAGAATGCTAACCAAAAGGCAGCATACTGATACAAATTGGTTGCAGTGTAAAACATGAGTAAATATTTCCACCATACATCAACTTAGTTATTTTAAAAACAGTGAAACAGGCCCAGAAAATCGACCCATTTCATGATGTTTTAACACCACTGAAACAGTGATACTACAAGTCTTAGCCTCTCCCACCAGGGGAAAGTAAGCTGTAGACAGCTGGCTACAAGGCTCTGGTTCCCCATCAGGTCTACACTCTCTATGAAGATATTTACATGTTTCACTGCTCCCTAAATACCACCACCACTGCCCACAGCTGTAAGTCGGTTCTGACTCACAGCGACCCTATAGGACAGAGTAGAACTGCCCCATAGAGCTTCCAAGGCTGTAATCTTTATGGAAGCAGACTACCACATCTTTCTCCTGTGGAGCGCCTGGTGGGGGCAAACCACCGACCTTTTGGTTAGCACCCGAGGGCTTTAACCACTGCGCCACCAGGGCTCCTTCTCTAAATACCAGATTCTTTAACTGCTGAATCAAAAGGAAACGAGAAAAAAAGAAAAACTCACCTAACGAACAAAGTCTAATCAGATATGCTGCGTATTACTTCTCAGGAAGTCTTCCCTTGTTCCACCAATGCAGTATGCAGTCTTAGAACCGACTGTTTGCATTTCTATCAGCACCTGTTTACAGAACGTGGTGTGCCTCGTGTTTACTTACGCAAAAGACCACAATGCACTTGAATGTGGTCTATATGACATCAAATTTTGGGAAACTTGGTAAGACAAGTCAAGCTCTTTTAGTTGTTTTTGTTTCCTTACAGTTATCAGGTTTACCGTGGAAGTAACAGCCTGCGATTCAGGACATGGCATACAGCTCGTCAGTCAGCGCAGCTTCTGACAAAGACAGCTCTCAGCGCCCGTTCAGTGGTGCCCACCGGTGGCCTCTGCTGCTGGGCCTCTCTGGGTCTCTGCCTGGCTTGAGCAAGTGTTACAGCTCTTTACCTTTGCCAACAAGTGCCCAGAGGCACTCCACTCTGCCAGCAAGCCTCCCGCTCAAAGGCGTTCAAGCTCTCTTGCTCTGCCCACTATAGCCATCTGCTGATCCCAAGCCGCTGCCATCTCCAGTGTTACAGCTCTCTCTGGCTCCTGGGTCTAGGAGGTTCTCAGCATGGGGACCACAGCTCCAAAGGACACACTCCACTCTTGGCTCTTCTTCTTGATGGTAGTGAGGTCCCCCCAAGACAAGTCAAGTTTTATAAACGTTCCATGACTGTGTGAAAAAGATCTATATACTTTTTTTTTTTGGATGTAGAATTACGTACATACTAGTTCAAGCTAGTTAGTTGTGTTTTTCAATATGATATATCCTTACTTATATTTTATATACTTCACCTGGTCATCTCTGAGAAACGTGTTAAAAAAAAAAAAAAACTGGATCATATTTACTTTTATAAAGTAAGCACAAAGGGGCGTCTTACAGAAGAAGGATATAAAGCATCATAAAAGAACAAGGCATTGTGTTCTCATTCACAGAGGAATTAAATCATGGTTTTCAATTTGTGTTCTATGAAAACCTGCGACCCATGGAAGTACTTTAAAAGTTCTATAAACTTTCATTCAAATTTCATTTTCCCTTTATTGTTAATTTTTTAAAACTGGAATAAAAAAGAACACAGTCAAATGAGTTATATACCAAATTTAGAGACCTTCAAACTGTTCACGTATGTTACGTGGCTAAGTTACTTGCTTCTGCCTTCAGTGCATCTATGTTATTTGAAATTCTTATAAATGTGTCATTAATTAAGAAGGCTGTGATTTATACCAGCCTTGTTTCTTTTCCTTTTTTTTTTTTTTAAATTCATGCCTGTATGTGTCCACGTGAACCATGCTCCAGAAATGACAGGCAAGGCTCGGGCACATCTGTTCAGTGCATGTTTGCTTTCCTTCTGTTATAACCGTCAACTGAGCAGTAAGGAATGAACACAATATGTTGCATCATAACCTCCTTTTATTACAGAACACTGCAGAGCTGATTTTATGCTTGGGGAGCCTCTTGTCTGACTTCTATAATCATGATGGGCCTAGTGTAAGTTTGGGTTACTTCTTGTCCATGGCAGGTCAGTGTCTTCACAGACAGCCGGATACTCCCGCATGAGGTCTCGGGAAACCTGTAAAATGTCTCTGCAGTAGCCCTTTCATTGCCTCAGAGAACCACGCTGGTCTAGCTGGTTACAAACTTGCTTAGCAATAAAACTGTTTTGGTTTCTTCAAATGAAATCTAACATGGCATCCCAACTTACAAAGCAGAATCATTCTGATGAAAGGAGTGAAGGTAAGATCCCACATCCAAGGACACCCTGTGGGCCCATCAAGAACCTGACAAGGGCTCCATTGTACAAATTTGCAAAACTAGTGTGGACAGCTCTACCTTTGAGCTGCCTCTGAATCATCTCATTTTCCTTTGGCTTTGTACAAACACTTCCTCTCTGCCTAAATACTTTAGATGACAACTCACTTGTAAGGTCTGTCAGATTTTTTATTCAACATCAACTAAAGACGCCACCTCTCAGATCTCCCCTACTAACCACCACCTTAGGACTGTTCTCATCTGGGAGAGAAAATCTGAAACATTTCCGTCATTCCCTTGTGAGAACTCCAAGAGGGAATAAGGGGCTACCTGGAGCTTGAAAAAATAAGAGGAGACTGTAGGGAAGAGAGCTGCAGTGGGGTACTCACAGGGAAGGAAGAGCTTTAAGTCTAGGGCTGAACAGTCCTGAGACACTCTAGGCAAAATTGGCCAAAAGGGAACCAAAAGGCAGCACCCACCAAGGGATAGGAAACCCCAGCAGAGGGAACCGTTGAGAGCACATCTGTAACTAGCCACATTGCTGATCCTTTCCTGTATATCAGTGGACACACTGAGGCCATCAAAGAATATGTCCAGATTATGTATATAATGTACACATTTATTTTGTTGTTGTTGAGAATATACACAGCAAAACACACCGATTCCACAGTTTCTACATATACCATTTAGTGACACTGACTGCATTCTTTGAGTTGTGAACCATCCTCATCCTCTTTTTCTGAGTTGTTCCTCCCTCATTAACATAAATTCACTGCCCCCTACATTCCTATCTAATCTTTCAAATTGTTGTCATATAGATCTTAAAAGATCATAATGCTCAAGGCAGACCTTTTTTACCAGTTAAGCTAAACCATTGTTTGGTTTTAAGAAGGCTCCAGGAGATATTTTTGGTTTGAGGTTTAAAGATTGTCTCAGTATAATAGTTTCAGGAGTTCATCCAAACTTCATGGCTACAGGAAGTCTAGAGTCCATGAGAATTTGAAATTCTGTTCTGTATTTTTCCTCTTTTAATCAGGGTTCCTCTATAGAATCTTTGATCAAAATATTCAGTAATGGTAGCTGGACACCATCCAGTTCTTCTGGTCTCATGGCAAAGGAGGCAGTTGTTCATGGAGACAATTAGCCACACATTCCATATCCTCCTCTATTCCTGACTCTCCTTCCTCTGTTGTTTCAGGAAAAGAGAGACCAATTTTTGTGCCTTGGATTACCGCTTGCAAGTTTTTAAGACGCCAGGTACTACGCATTGAGCTAGGAGGTAGAACAGAGACACTAAACATGTTATTAGGCCAATTAACTGGGATGTCCCATGAAACCATGACCCTAAACCTCCCAACTAAAAAACCAAATCCCATGAAGTTTTGGGTTGTACATAAGCAGCCTCAAGCAGCTACTCTTTTTTTTTTTTTTTTTTTTTTTTTGGTAAATATATCTACCATTCAACTTTTGCCAATTCAACTTTTTACCGGTGTACAACTTATTGACAGCAATTACAATAATAAGCTGTGCAACCCTACCCTTAATCAACCCAATTTTCCCATCACTGTTAACCCCCCTTTCTCCTTCCCTCCTACACCAGGTAACCACTAATAAACTTTGTTCTTTATACATTTGCCTTTTCTTGTCTTTTTATATAAATGAAGTCATACAATATTTGTCCTTTTGTGATTGGTTTATTTCACTCAGCATAATGTCTTCCAGCTCCATCCATATTGTAGCAAGTATCAAGACTTCATTTCTCCTACAGGCTGAGTAGTATTCCACTGTATGTATGCACCACATTTTGTTTATCCATTCATCTGTTGATGGGCATTTAGGTTGTTTCCACTTTTGGTTAACATGAATAGGGCTGCAATGAACATTGGTGTACAAGTCTCTTTTTGAGTCTCTGCTTTCAAGTGTTTTGGGTGGATATCTAGGAATGGAATTGCTAGTTCATATGGTAGTTCTATTTTTAGCTTTTTGAGGAACTACCACACTGTTTTCCACGACAGCTGTACCATTTGGCATTCCCACCAGCAATGGGTAAGGGTTCCAATTTCCCCACATCCTCGCCAACATTTGTTATTTATTAGTTTTTTTAATGTTAGCCATCCTAGTGGGAGTTGTCCACATTAGTCTTGATGGATCCCAGAACCTATGCTCAGGTGGAACCCTCAAATGTCAAGGTATGCTGTGTAGAACATAAGGAAATGCTGATATAGCAAACTTAAAATAACTGAGAAGGTTATTTTGTACTATATCAGAAACAACTTTATATTAAATTCTAGCACAGAAAAGCATAGAAGCATAAAGTTAAAAAAAACATTGATAGTAGAAAAACTTAAAATTCTTTCCACCGACCTGATTTTTTTCTATGAATTCAGAGGAAATTCCTAGTATTGTATTTTGTCCACAAAACCCATTGGCCCATCCAACAGCTGATGAGGGATGATTTAGTAGAAAACCATTAGAAAGTTCCAGAAAGGAGAAACAGGTACGGGGAAGAGGAAACAGAGAAACCCCCAGTGTTCCCTTCTGGAACGGGGAGCCTCATGTGACGTGGCACAGACCAACCCACAAGTCCAGGCCACAAGGATAAGGTACAAAAAGATATCCCAGGCGGGCAGTCAAAGTCACAACAAGGTCAAACCCCAAAAAACTAAAGGCAAGTAGAAAGGAGAGAGGTGCCTTGTTGATATGGGAGTTGTAAGGGTAGCATGTTCCAAGAATTCGGGAGGATGCCTACCCGCCTACTAGCTAACATAGCTAGTGAGACAGAAATTGCAAAGATGGTCAAATATGGAGGTAGTAATAGCTAGAAAAGGTCCACAGTAGTTGTCGCTTAATCAAAAGCCAGAGAGATGTTAAACATTGTCAGAGGGCAACATTTGTAGTAACTGTTAAATGAGAAACTATTTTGTTCTGTAAGCCTTCATCTTAAGTGAGAATAACAGCACAATTGGAAGAAAGTAGTCAATGTCACTGAACTGTGCATGTAGAAATTTTTGAAATGGTGTATCTTTGGCTATGTGTATTTTCACCAAAAAAAAAAGGTTGAGAAGTTAGAGGGTTGACATGTTGTGGGGTTGTTAACCAATGTCATAAAACAATATGTCTACTACTGTTTCATGAGAAACTATTTGTTCTGTAAGCCTTCACCTGAAGTACAATAAAAAATAAAAAAATAAATAATAATTAAAAAAAAAAAAAAGCCAGAGAGATTCTTTTATCTTGTAAGCAAGGGCATTTACTAGGTCCACTTGCTCTCCCCTGCTCAGCCTACATAAAGACTCCTCAACCATCCCAACCAGGTTTCTTCACTAAGTCTCCTCTTTCTGCACGGAGCAGGTAGAATGCCTTGTTTCTGTCGTCAGCCAAGCCTGGGGAAAGCGTTGCTATGGAAACCAATCTCCTACCTTCTGAATGTGCCTCTGAGAAAGATTTTTGAAGCCAGGAGGCTAAGATTATAGAAATTAAATTGAGTGGACAAGACAGTCACTCAGAAAGAATCAATAGAGCCTTGTTAAAAAGGGAGTGAAAAAAGAAACCTCAATATGGATTTGCTAACTCTGAAATAAGGATTCTGTGTTAGCAAAAGGGCTATGAATCAACAAGAGAAGAAGCCAAGGAGGTGAAAGATATGACAGACGAGAGGAGCATAAAGCCTGTGAAAGGGAAACAATGAAAATGGGAGCATTCCTGAGTTTATAAGAAATTGATAGGCAGTATTTTAGAAATTTTGTTGGAGTGTTAGGAGGAAATTCAAGAAACATGATACTTAGTTTTTTTTTAATAAGGATGAAATGAGATTCTGTATATGAGAGAAGTGACTATAAAGTAGTGAAAAAGGTTTTATAAGTCATACACAAAAATGAATCTCAGAATTCTGCGATCACGTTGTAGTACGTACATTTTTTAAAGTCACCCCTCTTAAGCAGCTTGGTAATCGAGGTGAGGATGCAAGATGAGCTCATACTCAACAGAGGACAATGAGGCTCCATACACCAACAAATCTGCTCACAAATGTTTGTGTTTAGACTTTGGGAAAGATTTTCCCATAAAAAAGATATTATAAATGGTATTCTTTTTAAGTTAGGCCTTCTCTATCTGTATTTACATATCACATAAAAATACAATTGCTATATAGCTATAAATCTTTAAAAATAAACCAAAATTTATGATAGACTCCACTGGTATTAACTGATTTTCTAGAAATGAGGTATCACCTTAAAAATTTATATATGAATGCCCAAGAACTATAAGGGTTTACATTTTAGAATCCACTACAAAGAGCACGATAAAACCCAAACCTGTTGCCGTCAAGCCAATTCCGACTCATAACAACCCTGTTAGACAGAGTGGGACTGCCTCATAGGGTTTCCAAGAAGCGGCTGGTGGATTCGAACTGCTAACCTTTTGGTTAGCAGCCAAGCTCTTAACTACTACACCACCAGGGCTCCAACATGATAGAGTTAATTAATTACTCTGCATAGAAATGACAATTTTTTAATCTGAAATAATTTCCCATAACTACTGTTGCCTGTAAGCAGTTAAGATACACATACTTTTGACTCCCATAAAATAATTCTGAACTTTGGAAAGTACTGACACGGGAAGGAGTGGGTGTTAAAACTCTACTACTTCTAACCTAAGAGGTCTTCTTAACATTCTCTGTAGGAGAAAGCAACTCATAAAAGAGAACGGATAGACTTCTACTGTTGGGAAATTGGATATTTTCCACACGGTTTCTACTAGAAGAGGTTTTAGATTTTGTTCAGATGCAAAATGTTTATGAACTCAGGAACAGCCCAAACATAAAGATAAAATGCAGCACGATTTTCTGAATAGAATCTGGGGAATATCATCTGCCAGTGGACTTCTGTGACCTTTCTGGGAAAAGGCAGAGTTACAAATATAGTTTAGTTGTCAATGTACCTGAATTTCTAAAGAATTCTACTGAATCGTGGGGGAAATGTCCAGGAATATATGAAACGAAGCAGTATCAGAAAATCCAGGGAGTCTGGCCATCACCACACAGCATCTAACACAGAAGACACAAACAATCACCTGGGTTCCCTTTACTCTGACCACCAGGGCTCAGGGAGGAAGTGGAGAAAAGGAAAGGGAAGTTGTCTCAACAGAAACATCCTTACCTATTTATGTTCCTTTTCTCAGCCCTAATAGCTAACAGAACAATCACAAACAGCCAAGTGAGTCTCTACCCACTCCACTCACCCTGGAAGCCTGTCCTCATAAACCACATCCTACTCTGGGTATACATTTAATCTATGTTTTCTCAATATGTATGAAAGCTTTACCTTGCTTAACCTGTATGCATTTTACCCTACTCCTAAGGGTCGACTCCCATCTCGTGAGCATGTCCCATCTCTCCAGTAAGCCTGCATATTTTCTGAAGACTTCTTGTGTATTCTCGGTCTTCTTGTGTATTACTTCTCCACAACCCCTCACCACTGGACAGACAACAAACGGGCCAGCTGTCACTTAGTTGCTAACTGTGTCTGCCACTGGCTTTGTCTAACAGCCTCTTCCTTCCTGTGGTCCCCTCTGCTTCCTGTTGATTTCATCCAGGAGTGATTCAAAAAGCTCCTCAGGGCTCCAGTAATAACTGCTCTTTTTTTGGTAAATTAAAGGGAATTTCATTTGCATCCAGTTTAACAGTCTTTGATAAGCAACTCCTACGTGCCCAGCAACTATAAATGGCATAAAAGGAACGTAGGATCCAGCCACCTCTCTCAAACAGTTGGTAATCAGGGTGAGGAAGCAGGATGAACTCCTTTTCAACAAAGGACAAGTAAGACAATGTAATCAGGGAGCACAATGTCTGCTCCACCACACAGACCACCAGCACAGGATGTCAAAAGAGAAATGGACTTGAATCAGGAGATCTGAATTCTGCTACTTACTTCCCAAAAGTGTGACCTCCCAGCCTGTCTCCTCAACGTGGGGATATTTCTAGCAGGATTATTGGAAGGATTACAGGATACATTTTATAGAAATGTATTTTATAAACTGGCAGCCGCTGTGTACATGTAAAGTGGTGGTTTTACAACACGAGTAGACTCTGGGAGGTCAGAATGTGGGGAGCGATTAGACCGAGTCTTCAAGCCGGAACCACGAGCCAAGCTGGGCATGGTCAAAGGCAGGCAGGATTTAGCTAGATGATGAGGAGTAGGAAAGACAGCATGCTTGGTACAGAGGCATGTTTTCACTTCCATTTAACAAATATTGAGAGGCTCTGTTACATCAAATGATGCAAACGTGAGTAAGATAAAATCCTTCCCCTCAAAATTTAGTCATATACAATAGATAAGTGGTTACTTTGGTGAAGGGTAAGATAGTACACAATACTGGGGAAGCCAGTATAACTTGCACGAAGAAAGGTCACAGAAGCTCCATACACACATCCAAACTCCCTGAGAGACTGAACTGCTGGGTGGAGGGCTGTGGGGACCATGGTCTCAGGGAACATCTAGCTCAGTTGGCATAACACAGTTTATAAAGACAATGTTCTGCACTCTACCTTGGTGAGTAGCGTCTGGGGTCTTAAAAGCCTGTGAACAGCCATCTAAGATACTCCACTGGTCTCACCCCTTCGGGAGCAACGGAGAATGAAGAGAACAGGATAGAAGGAAAAGATTAGTCAGAAGGACTAATGGACCATGGCTACCAAGGCCTCCACCAGACTGAGTCCAGTACAACTAGATGGTGCCCGGCTACCACCACTGACTGCTCTGACCAGGATCACAACAGAGGGTTCTGGACAGAGCTGGAGAAGGAAGTAGAACAAAATTCTAACACAAAAAAAAAGACTAGATTTACTGGCCTGACAGAGACTGGAGAAACCCCGAGAGTATGGCCCCCAGCTACCCTTTTAGCTCAGGGGTGAAGTCACTCCCGAGGTTCACCGTTCAGCCGGGGACGGGACAGCCCCATAAAACAAAATGGGACCAGTGAGGCACAGCAGTCCAGGGACAAGGACTAGAAGGCAGGAGGGGACAGGAAAGCTGGTGATAGGGAACCCAAGGTTGAGAAAGGACAGTGTTGACATGTCATGGCGTTGTTAACCATTGTCATAGGGCAATATGTGTACTAACTGTTTAATGAGAAACTATTCTGTTCTGTAAACCTTCACCTAAAGTTAAAAAAAAAAAAAAAAAATTATCTATGTGAGATCAAACTGACAACAGCAACTCCAAAGGTTTGATTGGAATCTTAGGGGGCAGTGAGTTGAAGATAATGGTGATAGAATAATTTGGAAAATGATAATGAGAATAGCAGCACAACTGGAAGAACGTAATTGATGTCACTGAATTGTACATGTAGGAATTTTTGAAATGGTGTATCTTTGGCTACGTATAGTTTCACCAAAAAAGAAAAAAGGTCCTCCAAGGTCAAGAAGGGAGAGTGTTGACATGTTGTGGGTTGTTAACCAATGTCATAAAACAATACTGGTACTGACTGTGTAATGAGAAACTATTTGTTCTGTAAACCTTCACCTAAAGTACAATAAAAAAAAATTTAGTCATATAGAGTAAGACAGATATACAAAAAACTACCAAACTGGAGGCAAACTCAAAGAAATGCCTGTGAGGTAACACGGCAGCCCAACCCGCAGAGTTCTGGTTCCAGCTCTGACACCATCAGTTTGTGATGCAGCACAGGTCAGCCACCTTCTCTGGACCTTCTTTTTCAAATATAAAATAAGAGGTTTGGACTCAGCAGTGACCTCCCAGCACAAACATCCTATGCGCTATGATTCTATGGTTCAAGTCCAGAGTTTAGCCAGAAGACCTGAAGTTTAAACATCTGTTCACAAAGATCCGTGTTGGAGCCAGAGGTGGTCACTGAGATGTAAAAAGACCAAAAATCAGCTCATCTGTCGAGCACCATGTAAATACAGGGGATGGCACAAGTCAGAAGCCCCAATCGGGTATGGTGTAAAATAAACGAAAGCTGAACTTCTGAGGCCAGTCCTGTGTGAAAACAAGCTGTCAGTTCTACAGTTTCACCACCGCCACCCCACCAGGGGAATCTGCCCCCCAAACATTTGAGCAGCAAATGGTAATATCTGCATAAGTGAAGACAACATTTAAATGAGGGTGTATGGTTATTTGGACTCAAAAAATATTTAAATAGGGACATGGTGGCAGCAGTCCCTTGCATCGTCTCCCCTCCAGGACCCTGAAGATGAGAGCCTAGATTAGGGCAGTAACAGTGGGAATGAAAAAGAAGGAATCCAAAAGACACTGAGAAATAGTAGAAGGCAGTGCCACACTGGGTGGAAAGGTGGCTTCTTTGAGGACATTAGATGAGTTTCCAGAGCCTGGGCCTCCTTGGCCCCAAGTGAAGAGCCTCCTCCTGCTTCATCAGGCTGTGTGAGGACTGAGTCACACAGAGAACTCTAAAGAATTAAGGCTGAGTAACCAGGAGAGCAAAATTGTGCTGCAGACAGAAATGGACAGGAATTAATCTAAAAGATACCCCCACTATGGGCTCAAAATGAGCCTCCCTGGACCCTCACGTCCGTTTCAAAGTTTTCTCAAATCAGTCTTCTGTTCCTCTAACCGCTTCTTTTTAATTTTTTTAAATCATGTAATATTTAATACATTAAAAGAATATGTACTATGTATACAGATAAGTGATTAGCCTAATTATAGAAACAAACCTAGAACATCACCAACACTGTTGAAGCTTCCTGCGTATTCCTTCCTGTCCTATCCCCGCCTTGCCCCAGAAATGACCACTACTCTGAATTTCGTGTTTAGCATTCTATTGTTTTTAGAAATTGTATCAATGCACACGTATACATCACTAAACTACAGGTTGCTTGTTTTGGCTTTCTTCGAACTTCATAAAAATGACACACTGCATTAGTCTTCTGTAACTTGCTTTTCACTGATTTTTATGTTTCTGGACATTAATCAAATTGCTACACGTAACTGTAGTTCATTTTCACTAATGTATAATATTGTATTAAGTGAATACATCCAATTTATCATTTTTTATTTCAATAGAAATTTGGGCAATGTTATGGATTGGATTGTGTCCCCAAAAAATGTGTGTCAACTTGGCTAGGCCATGATTACCAGTACTGTGTGGTTGTCCACTATTTTGTGATCTTATGTGATTATCCTATTATAAATCCTAACCTCTATGATGTTAATGAGGCAGTATTAGAGGCAGTTATGTTAATAAGGCAGAACACAATCCACAGGATTAGATTATATCTTGAGTCAGTCTCTTCTGAGACATAAAAGAGAGAAGTGAGGAGAGGGACCTCATTACCACCAAGCAAGAAGACCAAGAGCAGAGTACATCCTTTGGACCTGGGGTCCCTGCGCTAAGAAGCTCCTAGACCAGGGGAAGATTGATGACAAGGACCTTCCCTCAGAGCTGACAGAGAAAGAAAGCCTTCCCCTGGAGCTGGCATCCTGAATTTGGATTTCTAGCCTCTGAGACTGTGAGAGAATAACTAAGACAGAAGTTTCCTTTTTGTTCTCATTTAAAACTACTACTATAAATATTCATGTATATGTCTCCTGATGCACACCTGCGAGAGTTTCTCTAGGAAATTTCTTCCCAGCCTTTTTCAGGATATTTGTATGACGTACTAAGGCAAATACTCATGATCAAAGGCAAAGATCTGGGGGCTCCAGCAACCCCAGGCTATGGCCAGCCCACCACAAGGGAAGAGGGGTTCAGTGTCTTAACACATCTGAACCAACTCAGGGCACAGCAGGGGGAGCTCTGCTTAGGGTAGGTGCATACCTAAGCATGGAATTGCTGGGTCCTAGGTACGTGCATGTTTAATTACACAAGATAATGCCAAATTGTTTTCCAATATAGTACCATTCTACACTCTAACTTCGTATCTTTACCAATATTTGGTGTTGTAAGGATTCTCAAAATGGTAATACATTGTGATCCATATTAGCATTTCTCTGATTGTTAATGAGGCTGAGCATATTTTAAAATTTATTGGCCATTCAGGTTCCTCTTATGGAAAGGCACATTCATGTCCTTTGCCTGTTTCTCTATTGGGTCTTTTCTATGGACGTACAGAAGATCTTCCTATATTCCAGACATCAATCCTTGGTGGTCAGTTACATATGTTGCAAATATCTTCTTCCTGTTTGTGGTTTGTCTTTTCACTCTTTTAATAGCCCTTAATCTTAAAGTAGCCAAATTTATTGATCTTTTCTTTTATAGTTAGTTCTCTTCGCATCATGTTAAAGAAATCCTTCTTTACCTGAAGTGCTATACTCTTCTATATTATTTTCCTAGAGATATTGCTTTTCACGTTTAAGTCCTTAATCCACTGGGAATTTTTTAAAAGTGTATTTAGAGATTCAATTTCACTATTATTTCTTTAAGGACACCCAACTGTCATAGCACTATTTATTGAAAAAGAATTATCCTTTCCCCAGTGATTCGCCATATCTGTTTCAGGGCTCTCTATTCTGTTCCATTGGTCAGTTTGACTATCCCTGGGCCAATGCTACAATGCCTTCATTACTATGACTTTATAATACCACTGCATATCTGGGAGGACTGGTCCCCCCACCGTACCGTGGACATTGTTGACCATTCACACTTTTGACTAAGTTTGTCAAAAACCCTATGGGGATCTCTACTGGAACTGTATTAAATCTATAGGTCAAATTGAGGAAAGATTGATATGTTCATGATATTGAATCTACCTATCCACATACATGCATATCCTTCCATTTGTCTTCTCTAATGCCTGTGATGGTTAAGATTGTGTGTCAGCTTGACTTGGCCATGATTCTCAATGTTTTGGCAGTTGTATAATGTTGTGATCACTTCCCTGTTGAAATTTGATATGTGATCACCCTCATGATGAAATATGCTGAGTGGTACAAGTGGGGGTGGGGCCTGTGGCAGCTCACCACCCCCTCAGCCACATACTTCCTTCCTTCTCTACTTGCCAAGGCTTTTGGCTTGTTCTTGATCCTGCAGTTGCCTCTTGTTCGTCTGACCTCTGATTCCTGGGACTTGAGCTAGCAGCTTACCAGCCAATCTTGGGTTTGCCAGCCCCTGCAGCTATGTGAATCATGAGAAGCCTTGCGGTCCTACCTGCTGACCTTGGGATTCATCAACCTTCACAGTTTGTGAGCAAGAGCCCTGCTCTCCAACCTGCCGATCTCGGGTTCACCAGCACCTGTGGCTATGTGAATCAGGAGAATCCTCTATCCTGATCCGTGGACTTGGGATGTTCCAGCCTCTATAATCTCGTGAGCTGTTTCCTTGATATAAATCTCTCTCTCTCTCTCTCTCTCTCTCTATATATATATATATATATT
>NW_004443966.1:1309904-1324554 GCF_000243295.1 Trichechus manatus latirostris
TATGGCTTTATGGTCAGAAAAGATGCTTTGTAATATTCCAATGTTTTGGATTTTGTTAAGGCTTACTTTATGGCCTAATATGTGGTCTATTCTGGAGAATGTTCCATGTGCGTCCAAACTGCCGACCTTTTGGTTAGCAGTTGAGCACTTAACCACTGCTCCACCAGGTCTTCCTTTCTAATCATTATATCTATATTTCCTGTCTTACTGTGGTAGTTAGAACCTCCAAAAATATTGACTAGAAAAAAAAATTAACTGTTTAATGAGAAACTAATTTGCTCTGTAAACTTTTACCTAAATCACAATTTAAAAAAAGCAAACAAACTATTGAACAGGCATGGTACAGGCCATCTAGTCTTCATTCTAATGTTTCACTAATAAGAATAACATCTGCTGTAGGTTTTTTGGTAGACAGTTTTATCAAGTTAAAGAACTTCTCCATCAACTCTTCGTTTGTCAAGAACGATTATCATAAGTAGGTATCAATTTTATCAAATTTTGTTTCTGCATCTATTGAGGAGATTATATGACTTTTCTCCTTTAATCTGTTAATTTACTAGCTTTCACATTTATTCTGTCTTTGATCTGTATCTTTCCTTTCTTCTAGTTTCTTCTCTGACCTCGCTGACTTCTGCTTTTGATTTATACACTCTACCCAAGGTTTCTCTTTCAAAGTTATTCTGTTTCCTCCTTAGTGGGAGCTCTCAGGCCATAAATCAATATTTGAATGAACGAGAAGTGAAAACACCTAATAAGTGCCAGGTACTTGAGGTGATCTTTCCCAAAACCAATCTCCAAATGTTCCACATTACATTTACATAAGGTTGCCCTTGTCTTGGCATAAAAAAAAAAAAAAAAGTTACTTGAGATGCAATTATTTAGAAACAGAAGTAATTATAATTGAAAATTTTCCAACTGAAATAGTGTTTCCACCTCCCCCTCCCAGGGAAACATCAAAGAGTCATTACCTATCTTTTGAATTTTCTTTACACTTTTATTTTTTACTTTAAGTACCAGGGCTAAAGTGTCTCCATTTTAACACCTAGCAATTGGAGGTAATGGGTTTCAAAAATGACAAGCATTTTACAGAGACAGAGGGTGATGTTTATGGACGTTCTGTACTTCAACCCTATCAGTCGGGGGAGCTACTCCATGCCTCAGAACCTTGGTTCAGAACCCAAACCAGATGAACCACAACAATGATCTGAGCTGTACAATCAGTCTAGGGAGAGAGGGAGGAATGTAGGTGTCATGGATTGAATTATGTCCCCCCAAAAATGTGTGTATCAGTTTGGCTGGGCCATGATTCCTGGTACTGTGTGTTTTCCTGTATGTTGTAAACCTGCCTGTATGATGTTAATGAGGGAGGATGGGTGGCTGTTGTGTTAGTAAGGCAGGACCTGATCTACAAGACTGGATTGTGTCCTGAGACAATCTCTTGAGATACAAAAGACAGAAGTGAGCAGTGAGACAGGGGGACCTCATACCATCAAGAAAGCAGTGCCGGGAGCAGAGCACGTCCTTTGGACTGGGGTCCCTGCATGGAGAAGCTCCTAGTCCAGGGGAACACTGAAGAGAAGAAGGCCGACACAGAGAAAAAGCCTTCCCCTGGATCTGATGCCCTGAATTTAGACTTTTAGCCTACTTTGACTGTGAGGAAATAAACTTCTCTTCCTTAAAACCATCCATTTGTGGTATTTCTATTATAGCAGTACTAGATAACTAAGACAGTAGGTATTTCCTTTCTTTTAAAGCAGAATGAACAAATCTGATTTGTGCCAGGCTCCATCAAGGGACTCATACCTCCAGGGCAGGTTCTGTCCTAATGGGGGGATCAGTTAATGTTTATTTTGTTCATTCATTCAATAGTTAATGATTACCCACCATGTGCCAAACGTTGTGCAAGCTGACGGCAACACAAATAAGACAGACACACAACTGCCCTCACAGAGCTTACCATGCGATCGATGGAGGAGACGGGCCATTGGAGCAAGGCTCCAAGTGTGGTTAGTGCCCATCCAGCAGCCACATAAAGACTGGGAATATACAAAGCATCAGGATGCTATGGGGAGAGATGGTAAGGGTGTGAATTAAGCCAGCGACAGTGGGGATGAAAAGGAAGGGATTAACTGATGATACATCTAGGAGGTAGGACTCCATAAAACTTCTTATCTGACTGGTATAGAAGTCACAGATAACCAAAAGTTTTAGTATTATCATTAACTGAGAGAGGAAAACATGGTTTGAGAAGATTATTATTGTCAATTAATATTATCTATTGTCATATTATTTATAACTAACATTTACTGAAACCTTTTCTAAGCCTTTTAAAATACTAACTCATTTAGTCCTCACAACAACTCTATGAAGTCCCTCATTTATGGATGCCAGCTGATGCACAGAAAGGTCACACAGCCAGCAAATAGCAGAGCCAAGACTTAAACCCGCACACTCTCGACTACTATGTTACACCGTATGGGACACGACCAGTTAAAGGTATCTGAGGGACATCCAGGGGTTTAATTGGTATTTGGTAAACAGAACGGGGGCTCAAAAGAAAAATAAGAGTTAACAATAGGGATTTTTAGAGTCATTAACACAGTTTTATTTTTGGAGGCCATGAGAGAGGCGAGATGGCCTTTCAAAGTGAGAAGAGAGCCAAAACGGAAGGGGCAGCACGGAGACTCAAGAGAGACCCAGGAAGGAGAGTTTTCAGACTGCCACAGTCCACAGGCTCGTCAGGTACCAGGACACCCAAGTGTGAGCTTGGAAGCCTGAGCTGTCTTCTTGTGAAAACAGGGATCCATTCACCGTTTGCTAGGTGGCGAACCTGGCACTCAGAGCCAAAAGATCGCTACTAAGATTCCATGGGGGAAGAGAAGCCTGTAACGTACGAACCAGGAAGGAAAAGGAAAAACCAAACCGAAGAAAAATCAATGCTCTCAGCTGTCGGGAGGATGACTTATATCCGTGTTTGAGCAAAGCTCCTGCCTCCAGCTCTAAAACCCCACCATCTGATCCATCATTGCCACCCCACCCTCCCCACTGAACCCAGCTCCACCACAGAACCTCAGCTCTGTGGAGAGGGCAGGGCCCCAGCCGTGCAGCCGCAACCAGGAGCACAGAGGAAAGCAGGAATGCACCCTCTTACAGAGACAGCGCAGATAATGATGGCTCCCACGATAATCTGCTTTCGTTTGGAATGGGCTTTGCATGACTCCTGAGCTATCACGTAGGCTATGTCCTGAGCTCTGGCTCTCAATGAACCAAATTTGGAGGGAAGAAGAAGGGAATAATAGCAAATGATGGGCAGATATCTCCGGAGGCTTCAATCCTGATTCCTGTCTAAATGAGGAAGAAGGGAAAAAAGAAACAGGGGAAATGGTGACCACTTCCTCTCTGAGCACTCAGGTACCAGGGCCTGGCGGGGGTGACGGACAGCTGAGACACCAGCGGGTGCCCTGGGCTCCAGGACCTGCTGACGTGCGAAGGCCCTGGTTGCCATGGTGCCATCTTGCTGACAGCATGGTCTCATTAGTGTTCCCTTTCTGCCACAGCTCCAGGCTTATGGAGAGCAGCAGCCACAAGAAAAATGAAAAATGTTATTTGTAGTCTGATGGCTGCAGGGTCACTGAAAACTAGGGACAAGGAGAATGTAGTAAGAGACAGACAAAGCAACTAAGATGGGGAAAACCTCTTTGGAATTTATGAAATCCAACTGGAACATTCTATGGATAAGATGCCTTCCTGACTAAACACTCCTCCCCAAAGCTTTTTTTTTGGGGGGGTGGGGGGGTACTTATAATTCAAGAATCCTAACAGAGAATGCCAGGTTTTTTTTTTTTTAAATCAAGGCTCTTTCCCACAGTGATTTCTGATAATGAGGCTCTGGGTTCACTTCTAGGTAAAAAGCAGGTACTGGCAAAGAAAACAAAATGATGTACTGGTCAGAACCCTGGAGCGCAAGTCAGGACCCTCACAGGACACCTTGGCTCTGACCCTAATCAGCCAAACAACTTAGCCCTTCTAAGCCTCCCTTTCTTCACCTACAACGTGAGGAGGTTGGATGAGACGAGCCGTAAGGGTCCTGCCACTCTCTTAGCCTAGACTTGGGGGTGTGCAAGAGCAACGGAGCCCTTCCAGTGCCTCTCAAAGGGTATGAGGCTGCCTGCATGCCAGCACCTTGACTGTGGCCGCAGGGACACCCAACCACGACCGTGGCCACTACTCCACGGAAGAGGTAAGTAAACACACACACTCTCACAATGATACATCCATACATTTGACTGAACAATGGGGTAGTGGGCAGGGACCAAGTCTTACTCATTTTCACACGTTCAACATCCAGCACAGCTGGCAGTGGGCTGAACAAATATTTACTGCATGCACTTGTGGCTGTGAAAAATTTTTCAAACACATCCAAAAGTATACATAATTGTATAACGAACCCTCCCATCTACTCATCACCAAGATATTGCACTCCTGCATACTTCACTATAAAAACCAAACCCATTGACGTCAAGTCGATTCTGACTCATACCAACCCTTTAAGACAGAGTAGAACTGCCCCATAGGGTTTCCAAGGAGCGGCTGGTGGATTTGAACTGCTGATCTTTTGGTTAGCAGCCAAACTCCTAACCACTGTGCCACCAGGGCTCCATACTTCACTATCCATCTCTAAAATATATAGGTCTTTCCTTACATAACCACAATACCCTTATTAAACCTACCAAAATTAATAACTTGAAGACCAATTCAATTCACATAATATACCTTATACTAAAACACGTACTTAAAGTTTTCCTCCGTTAAAACTATCAACAATATCAAAAACAAAACCCCAAAAAGTCTGAATATTTAAATCATGAGTAAGACTCACAGTAATTCCTTACTCTGCTATCTTATTAAACATGTTATTTGAGAATAAAACCCTATTTTACTTTATTAAAGTACAGAAAATAATGGAAGAATGCAGCCAGTATACTCACTCTCTGGTAATTGAAAAGCACTTTTCAAACCAACCCCAAGAAATTTACCTGATGTCTTGAAGTCTTCTGTCAAAAATAATAATAATACAGGCAGTGGTATTTTATGTTAAAATCCGCACAATGTAAATACCTGAAAATTGGCAAGGCAGAGCTCAAAACCTCTACAAGAAAAATAAAGTACTTGCAAAATCATACCTTGATAGGGCGTGTAATTGTTGTTTTTGTAAAACTTTAGAGATTTAGTCTCCAACACTTCAACAACGAGGCAATTCCAATCACATGTCCTCTCCAGGAAGGGTACTCTTCATCTAATACCAAGAGAAATGTTAAAGTCAAAACCACTACTTACAAAAGTTTTTCAAAAGATTCTTTTCAAAAGCAGTCCACTCCACCAACTCTCAAAACCAGTCATCTCTGTAAAAAACCCACAATCCAGCTAATCAGTCTCAGCTGTTGGTCATATGGCCTTGCTGACCAGTCAAGTGATTTTTCCTCTTTCAAGCTTACTAAGATCCAATCTGACTGGCCTCTCATACAGAGGCCACCTTGATTAACCATTTTCTAGAGTTAGGAGCTTGCAACTTCAATTAATTACCCCCACCCACCCCCCCAAAAAAAAGACGTGGATCACTTGTTTTCTTGAGAAAGCATCTTGAAAAGTATTATGTTCTTAAGGCCCTTAAAGGTTATATCAATCTTGTTTCTTCACAAATAACAATGCCTGATCCAAACAATTCAGGAGATCAAGTGGAAGCGGCAGGAGGGAAGGTGCTAGGTTACTTACCAGACTTCCATCCTGGTCTCATAAGTAAAACTGTCTACTGGGGGCTCCACCCAGATGTCCTGCTGGCATCTCAAATGCAACATGTCCTGCACCCAACTTACCTCCTTGTCTCTTCTCCTTGACACTGCCTCAGACCTACTTCTCTTCCTGTCTTGAGTAACACCGTCCCACCGCACACCCAGCCAGAATTCTGACAATGCTCACCGACCCCTCCCTTTCCTCCCTACCCACTTCCAACTGACCACCAAGTTTTAGTTGGGGATCTTATCTCCTCTCCCTCCTAGTTCAAGTTCTTTCTCATCTGTAGCCACTTACTTGGTTTTCTGGCCTCCAACCTGGCCCCACCTTGGGCAACCATCACTCTCCTACTTAAAACCTCCACAACGAAGCCCCTATAACTTAGTGTAAGTAAGAGTCTTAACCCCAGGCCTGTTTCCAGAATAGCCTAGAACCAGCATCAGCAGCATCACCTAGGGGATAGTGTTAGAAATGTGCCTTCTTGGGTCCACCCCACACCTCCCGATCAGAAATTCTAAGGGTAGGGTGTAGCCAGCTGTGTTTAACGAGCTCTCCAGGTGATGCTGATTCCCACACTAAAGTGTGGGAGCTGCTGCTCCAAACCCACCAAGCTTTGCTCACAAAAGACTTAGCCCTTTGGCTCCTCCTCCTGCAGCAATGCTGAGTTAGATGTCCTTCTCCACCTGCTCTTGCCTTGCACTGATCACCCTGTATGATACCTATCCAATTTATTTTCCTTGGTTTGTGCATCTCTTGAAGGCAGGGATTGTGTCTGACTCATCTTTGATTCATCATCCCACAACCGCTTATTGAGCTAGATGCTGGGCATTAATTAATCAATTTTTCCTGTGCCTTTAGGGGAAAGCCCCCTTTTATTTTGGCTGCTCAAAAGTGCATGACTGGAGGCTTATCTAATTTATGAGCCCACCACCAGCCTCAAGAAGTGTGGGCATCTAAAAAAGCAAGAACACAGCCAGTCTGACATCTCTGTCGTAAACGACGGGATTTTTTGGTTCACATCTACACACAGATGTATAGGCATGGTTTATAAAAGGGAAAGTATACATTATTTTTATAAAAACTTATATATTCCTCTTTTCTATCTTACAGCAACCTCTAGAATTTGGAGAGTAATTTAGTAAGGGAGTGTACCAAGATTTTAAAATCCTAGATTAAAATTCATTAGACTTAGCTTAGTCTATTCTAATTAGAATAGAGGAACCCCTGGGTGATATGAACGATTAATGCCCTCAGCTGCTAACCTAACAGGTTAAAGGTTCAAGTCCACCCAGAGGCACCTTGGAAGAAAGTCCTGGAAAACTACTTCTGAAAAATCAGCCATTGCAAACCCTAAGGAGTGCAGGTCTACTCTGAAACACATGGGGTCACCATGAGCGAGAATCAACTCCATGGCAATTGTTTTTGTTTTTTTTTTTTTAATTACAGTAGAAGTTGAGTAAAATTTCTTATCAGTGCTTCTCAACCTTTGGTGTGCAAAGGAATCTTCTGGGAATCCTGTTAAAGTGCAGATTCTAATTCAATAGGTCTGGGGTGAGACCCAGGATTCTGCATTTCTAACAGCGCCCAAGTGATATCCAGGTAATACTGATCTTTCTAGTCCTAGAACTACACCTTGAATATCAAGTAAAATTTAGACAACCGTGTTTTCCAGAGCTATCTATCTTTCCCTTAAAGTACAAAACCTTTCTTACAACCCCTTTAGATTGAATGCTTTCTAAAATGTGTTTCAGATTTCCAGTTAAAGATATCATACAGAACCCACATATTTCTGCTACCTCCTAAAATCTCACTAATATAATAAAGAGACTTTTGCTTCTTTTAGGCATAAACTCGCAAGGACAAAGAGAAATACAAGAGCAGAAACAACAGCAACAAAATTTTGGAAGCTAGAAAGCTGATGGACAAGAGATAACCGAGTAGAACAATGCTCCACAGGGTTTTCAGGGCTGGGATCTTTTGGAAGCAGATTGCCAGGCCTTTCTTCCAAAGAAACTCTGGGTGGGTTCAAACCACCAACTTTTGCAGTTAGTAGTCCAGCACTTAACCATCTGAGCCACTCATGGACTGCTACACTGAAGAAAGCTGACCCCTTATCTAGCAGTAGGGAAAACCTTAGATGCATCTAAGCCAAAGAGGCTCAGGGATTCAGAGCCCCAAAGAGGAAGGTGGGGGAGGGTAAAGCTGGAGCTAAAAACAGACAGAATGGCCTGTACAGTGGAGTCTGCTTTCATAGTCAACACTCTACCTGCCTCCCTGTGCAGCCCATAGCTCAGGCCTCTGAAACCAACAGGACAGACCTCCTGGGGAGTCAGTTCTGGTATGTCTGCTCCCCTTTCAATCAGTGCTGAGGATTGCTAACTGAGGCTGCTGTGTGCTAAGAAGCAGCATCTTTAGTGGAGGCTACACCCACAGCCAACATACTACAGGAAGGGCTCTGACAGCAATAAAAAAAAAAAAAAAAAAAAAAAAAGGAGGTTATTTGGAATGTGACAGCCCCTCCCCCACCCCAACACTGTCACCTGCAAGTCTGCTGTGAATTGCTACAGAAGGGCCCTGCAGTGGAGTCAACTCCCATAGTCAGCACTCTACCTTCCTCCCTGTGCAACCTATAGCTCTGCCTCTGAAATCAACAGGACAAACCTCCCTGGGGTCAATTAGAGTTAGTCTGCCCCAACTTCTGGTTGGGGCTAAGGGCTGTTCACTAAGGCTGCTGTGTGTTAGGAAGCAGGAGTCTCGAGTGGAGGTTGCACTCACAGCCAACAATCTACCAGGGGGACTCTGACAGCAACAAGGCCAACCTCCATGGAGATCTGACCAGAGCAGGACACCTCTCCCCCGACCTGGTAATTGTTGGTTGCCAGGCTGTTGCAAACTGCTACAGAAGGCCCCAGCAGTGGACTCTGCTTCCATAGTCAGCACTCTACCTACCTCCCTGTGCATCCCATAGCTCAAGCCACTGAAACAAACAGGACAGACCTTCCTGGGGATCAGTTTGGGTCTGTCTGATCCCCCTTACAGTTGGTGCTGAGCACTGCTGTTTGAGGCTGCTGTGTGCTAGGAAGCAAGCATCTTGAGTGGAGGCTACACTCACAGCCAACATACTATGGGGACAGGCTCTGATAGCAATAAGACAGACCTCCCTGGGGGTCCACTTGGAGTCTACTCCTCTCCCAATCATAACTGTTGGCTGGTGGACTGCTACAAGCTTCTATAGAAGGTTCCCGACAGTGGAATCAGGAAGTGGGTCATCTAAGTGGAGACTGCTCCCCCAACCACCACAGGGTCACTAGGGCTCTGAAACCAACAAGACAGATGTCTCAGAGATCCTTCTGGAGAGTGCCAGCCCCTCCTCCTCCTAAAATGGAGGAAAGTCTGCCTATGCTTCCACTGAATGCCAGCTCAGATACAAACAGTCCCCACAGAGCTAGGAATGAAACCTCAGGCAAAACCAGAGGGCAATATGCAGCCTGAAGGGTGTTCACTGGGTGTGGGTTTTCCAACTAAAAATGTGATTCCAGAAAGAGAGAAGGGAAGAGAGTAATAACCAGAGATAGGGGACTGTGCCCCCTTGTGGACAGATTAATTAGTACACAATATCTCCCTTGAGTGGTGGTGCCTGCTGGTGAACAGACTGACCACAGCAGGTTCTCTGATGTGACTGGGAAAGACTGAAAGTTAAAAAATGAGATCTGAAACTTTAGAATCCCAATTAAACCAGGGAGGGAGAAGGAGTTATCACAGAGAGGTACAGGAAACAGCAAGCAAAGACTGAAGAGTTTCCTGCAGAAAGTAGTGCGGGTAAAAACACCAAATAGTGGGGAAAACTGAGACAGTTAACACCCTTGAAAATTCCAATGTCCCAAAAAACAAATCACAAGACACACAAAGAACAGAGACACAATGGCCCATCTAAATGAACGTGACAAAGGGAGTGAAAGTGTATCTAGGGATAGCCAAAAAATGAAAAAAAAATGAAGACTATAATACAACAACATTAAACGTAATTAAGGAACTAAGGGAAAACACAGAGAAAGAGCTAAAAGAAATAAGGAAAACAATACAGGAACAAAATGAGGATCTAAAAAAAAAGATATTGCATGTAAAAGGGACAATAACTGAAACGAGAAACACAGTAGAAGGGCTTACCAACAGATTTAATCAGGCAGAAGAAAGAATCATCAAATCAGAGGATAATAATTAGTTAAAATTACAGAAGCTGAAGAGTAACAAGAACAAAGGCTCAAAAAGGCTGAGCACAGTTTAATGGAATTGTGGGACAACAAGCAATCTAGTATATGCATCAGGGGTATTCCAGAAGGAGATGAGAGGGAGAAAGGGACAGAAAGAATATGTGAAAAAATAATGACAGAAAATTTCTCCAAGTTAACAAAGGATATGAATCTACAAATTCAAGAATCTCAAAGAGCCCCAAGCAGGATAAACCCAAAGAGATCTACACCAAGACACATATAGTTAGGCTTTCAAAAAGTAAAGATAAAGAGAGAATCCTGAAAGCAGTGAGAGGGAAGTAAACAGTCACATACAAAGGATCCCCAATAAAATTAAGTGCCAATTTTTCCTCAGAAACATTGGAGGTCAGGAGGCAGTGGAATGATATATTTAAAGTGCTAAAAGAAAAAAAAAATTTCAACCAAGACTACTACACCCAGTGAAACACTATTAAACTATCCATGGGTCAAGGAAGAAAACAAAAGACGAATCATAATTTTCCTAGAGTCAAATAAAAATGAAAGCACAATATACCAAAACTTATGAGATGCAAAGAAGGCAGTACTCAGAGGGAAACTGATAGCAGTAAATGCCTACATGGTGAAAGATCTCAGACCAACAGCCTAACTCAAAAACTCCAGGAACTAGAAAGAGAAGAACAAGCCTAAAACTACCAGAAGAAAAGAAATAACAAAGATCACAGCAGAAATAAAATTGAAAACAGAAACATAATATAATATCAATAAAACCAGAAGTTGGTTCTTCAAAAAGATCAATAAAATTGAAAAACCTTTAGCTAGACTGACAAAGGAAGAGAAAAAAATGCAAATAACCAAAATTTTTTACTAGTTAAGCTGAACTATTGCTCGATTTTAAGATTACTTCAGGGGATATTTTTGGTTTAATGTTTAAAGATGATCTCAGTGCAATAGTTTCAGGGGTTCATCCACCCTCCATGGCTCCAGAAAGTCTAGAGTCCATGAGAATTTGAAATTCTGTTCTACATTTTCCCCTTTTTGATCAAGATTCTTCCATGGACTCTTTAATCAAAATGTTCACTAATGGTAGCTGGGCACCATCCAATTCTTCTGGTCTCATGGCAAAAGAGGCAGTTGTTCATGGAGACAATTAGTCACACATTCCATGTCCTCCGCCTATTCCTGACACTTCTTCTTCCTCTGTTGCTCCAGGTGAATAGAGACCAATTGTTGAGCCTTGGATGGCCGCTTGGAAGCTTTTAAGACTCCAGGCACTATGCAAGGAAGTAGGAGGTAGAACAGAGGCACTAAACATGTTACTAGGCCAATTAACTGGGATGTCCCATGTAACCATGGCCCTAAACCTCCAAACCAAAAACCAAGTCCCATGAGGTTTGTGGTTGTACATAAGCAGCCTCAAGCAGCTACTCTTTTTTGTTGTTGTTGTTATTGTAAACATATCTACCACTCAACTTCTGCCAATTCAACTTTTTACAGGTGTACAACTTATTGACAGCAATTACAGTAATCAGCTGTGCAATCCTACCTTTAATCAATGTAATATTTCCATCACCATTAACCCCCCTTTGCCCCCTCCCTCCTGCCCTTGGTAACCACTAATAAACTTTGATCTTTATACATTTGCCTTTTCTTGTCTTTTTATATAAGTGAGGTCATACAATATTTGTCCTTTTACGATTGACTTATTCACTCAGCATAATATCTTCCAGCTCTAATGTTGTAGCGTGTATCAAGACTTCATTTCTCCTATTGGCTGAGTAGTATTCCATTGTATGTATGTACCACATTTTGTTATCCATTTATCTGTTGATGGGCATTTAGGTTGTTTCCACCTTTTGGCTATTGTGAATAGTGCTGCAATGAACATTGTTGTACAAGTCTTTGCTTTCAAGTCTTTTGGGTGTATATACCTAGGAGCAGAATTGCTGGGTCATATGGTATTTCTATGATTAGTTTTTTGGGGAACTGCCATACTGTTTTCCACAGTGGCTGTACCATTTTGCATTCCCACCAGCCATTTCACGCTCCCACCAGCAATGAATAAGGGTTCCAATTTCCCTACATTCTCGTCAACACTTGTTATTTTTTATCTTAGCCATCCTAGTGGGAGTGAAATGGTATCACATTGTGGTTTTGATTTGCATCCCTCTGGCGGCTAATGACACTGGGCATCTTTTCATATATTTGGTGGCCATTTGAATGTCCTCTTTGGTTAAATGTCTATTCAAGTCCTTTGCCCATTATATGATTGAGTTATTTGTCTTTTTGTTGTTGTCAAAGTTTTATGTATATTTTGGTTATTAGAATCTTGTCAGATATGTGATTTCCAAAGATACTCCCCCAGTCAGTAGCTTGTCTTTTCACTTTTTTGGTAAAGTCTTTTGATGAATAGAAGTTTTTAATTTTTATGAGGTCTCATTTATTTAGTCTTTTACTGTTTGTGTTTTTGTTATTATATTACATAATCCATTGTTAAAAGCTAGGCCTGATAGTGTTGTCCCTGCTTTTTCTTCTAAGAATTTTAAGGTTTTAATTTGCACATTTAGGCCCATAATCCATTTTGAATTTGTTTTTGTGTATGGTGTGAAGCATGGATCCCGTTTCATTTTTCTACATGTGGAAATCCAATTTTCCCAGCACTATTTATTGAACAGACTCTTCTTTCCTCATCAAATGGACTTAGCACCCTTGTCAAAAATCAGCTGACTGTAGATGTGTGGGTTTATTTCTAGACTCTCAATTCTATTCCATTGGTATACTTGTCTGTTGTTATACCAGTATCAGGCTGTTTTGATTACTCTAGCTGTATAACCAAAAAACCCAAACCCCATTGCTATGGAGTCAATTCTGACTCATAGTGACCCTATGAGTAGCTGCATACTTGTTGCTGTCGAGTCAGTTCTGACTTGCAAGTGACCCTATAGGACAGAGTAGAACTGCCCCAAGGAGCAGCTGGTGGATTCGAACTGCTGACCTTTTGGTTAGCAGCTGAATTCTTAATCACTACGCCACCAGGGCTCCATGAAACTATATGAGCAGCTGCATGAAAACCCGTTGCCGTCGAGTCAGTTCTGACCCATAAGCAGCAACTACTTGAGCATTATGCTATTTTAAGAACTATCTATATAGGACCAAAAAGACAACAGCAACTAGAAAGATTAGGGACCTTAGGGGGAAGTGAATTTATGTTAATGAGGGAGGAGCAACTCAGGAGAGTAAGAACAGTTCCACAGCTGGGAGAATGTAATCAGCGTCACTAGATGGTACACATAGAAACTGTTCAACTGATGTATGCTTTGCTGTGTATATTCTCAACAACAGTAACAAAAGAAATAAAATTTAAAAAAGGAAACAGGACAATGGGATGGAGAGACTTGTGTCAAGGGAGGCTGCTTTAGATATGAGGTTCGAGAAAGGTTCCCAGAGGCAATGAAAATTGACCTGAGTGAGACCTGAATGGTGTGGAGGAGCTGGCATGTGGAGATGTGGGGAACAAGGAGCAGAGCAGCGACGAGCTTGGCATGGCTGAAGAACAGGTAGACTATTACACAGCTAAGACCTGGGAAAAAATAAAATTAAAGAGTATAACGTACACTAAGATGACAACTATAACCATCCATGTGCACACATTTACCCAACCTTTGCCAGACAAAGATTCTCAGAAAAGTGAAAACAATCTATTTACTGGGGTAGTGTGATTGAGGGTCTTTTTTTGCTTTGTTTTCTGGTTTCCTTTTTTGAAAAATATCTTCTGCTGTCACATTATTGTTTCTGCAATTTTTTAAAAGTTGAAGGAAACATAGAACATTCCAGGAGTCTCGTGCCGACCAAAGAGGACAGCTCTCTGATTATTGGGAAGGCTGTGCCACGTGAGATGGACGTATGCCCTTTCACATGGGAACTTTCTCTTAGAACTCCTGACCACAGCTATTTCCCTCCATTAGTGACTCACCTCACTGACAAGATTATAAGCACCAGCGGTCACACACCTTTTTGTAAACCATCCTGTGTGTAGTGTACATATTAGATGGTCCCTAAATCAACTTGTGAGGTGGGGCAGTGGAAAGAGCGCTGGACTGGAGTCACAAGTCCCAAATGCTAGTTAGCTCTGTCACTAACATGCTGTGCCATCTCAAGCAAGTCACATTCCCTCTCTGAGCCACAATCCTGCAAATGAGGGATGCCACACTGCCTGGCACACCTGCCAAAAGAGGGTTTCTCCATAGACAGGGCACTGGCAAAGTCAAGCCTTTCTGCTATTCATGTGACACATACATCTTTTTTGTATTATTTAAAAAAGGGAAAATAGGGGACTTCCAGCAAAATGGCGCTCTAGGCAGAAGCACCACGCCATCCCTCCACAGCAAAGATCCGAAAAACTAAGTCGAACAGAGAAAACAACAATCCTGAAACCCTAAAACATCAAATGAAGAGATAAAGAACTCAACCAAGCACCAAATGGAGTGAGAAAACTGACAGAGAACGGAGAGCGAGGAGAGATTCATGCAAAGGTCCCCTACAAGCTAACGCAGCATGGATCCGCCATCTTCGACTCCTATTGGAGACCAGCAAACAGGGGGTTCAAGAAAGCAGCTTCACGGAGCGTCCAG
>NW_004443966.1:1326661-1411917 GCF_000243295.1 Trichechus manatus latirostris
GTGTAGTAACTGTTAAATGAGAAACTATTTTGTTCTGTGAGCCTTCATCTTAAGTGAGAATAGCAGCACAATTGGAAGAGTGTAGTCAATGTCACTGAACTGTGCATGTAGAAATTTTTGACATGGTGTATCTTTGGCTATGTGTATTTTCACCAAAAAAAAGGTTGAGAACTTAGAGGGTTGACATGTCGTGGGGTTGTTAACCAATGTCAGAAAACAATATGTGTACTACTGTTTCATGAGAAACTCTTTGTTCTGTAAGCCTTCACCCGAATACAATAAAAAAAAAAAGGGAAAATAAGTATTGAATCATTAATAAAATCAATTTTTTTAAAGCCTGCAAAATATTGATCTAACTAAAATGATGATGTAGCTATGTTGGGAGGAGGGGATACAAAGAGTATGCAGGTATGGTGAGGCAGGTAGAGGAATGAGCTAAATTCTCCTCTGTCATAATAAAGTGTCAATAGGTAAGGCCTAAAACTGAAAAATGAACAACAGAAATATGAGTGTGTCGTTTCGAGACACAGGACGAAGCCACCAGCAAGAGTCAGCTAACAGGGAGAACGGAAAGCAGTTGACTCTGAGCAGCAGGAAGTGGCTGGGGGAAGGATCCTGCTAGCTCTTCCTAACAAGGCTTGTAGAACTACTGGACTCTACGTGTTCACGTATAACCAAAAAACAAAAAACAAATCCAAGGCCTCGAGTCGATTCCAGCTCACAGCCACCCTACAGAACAGAGTAGAACTGCCCTATAGGGTTTCCAATGCTGTAATCTTTAGGGAGGCAGATTACCCTATCTTTCTTCCACGGAGCAGCAGGGGGTTCAAAACCGCCTTCCTTTTGATTAGCAGCCGAGCGCTTAACCACTACGCCATCAGGGCTCCTTATGTCCATGTACAACCGTGATAAAATTTAAAAAATTAATTTATGCAAAGTAAAGGGTAATGCCAGTGCTTTAACTTTTTTTGTCTTGAAAAATTCAGGGCATCACAATAAGTATTCTTAACCCTTTGGTAACTCAGTTATTTTCTGCTTTGAATTTATTGTTGATACCATGTGTTTTCATTAATGGAAGCATGCTGAATCATTGAGTGTGTCTGAATTTTCGGTAGGTGGTAAGGATTTTTTTTTCCTTGCCCCCTTCCACAAGCCTACCCTAAGTGTTTCGTGGTACATATGAATTACCACTAATTATACCCCCAGGGTCTACTGGCACATATGTGTAACAAATACAAACTTTCAAAATTTTTGTTTTCCCTACCAAAAATTCAGATGCCTCATACAATACCCTGTGAAAACAGTAATTTGCAGCACACACCTGTTTCTTTGGTTTCCAACACAAAGACACGAAGGCCCCTGTCTGGCAGCAGTACACACTATCCGTGGTGCAACAGCTTCCCAATAAACCGCAGAGGGTGAAAGGTTCATGGTCACTATATGTACCACCAGGCATGAAAGAGTTAACCTGCTGTGCTACATCCTCAGGACCTAGGATCCGCACATAAGCAGGATGTTGAGGATCTGGGCTCTGGAGACAGACTGCCTGGCCTTGAGTCTCAGCTTCACCACGCTGGCTGTGTGACCTTGAGTAAGTTACTTAATCTCTCTGCCTCAGTTTCCTCATCTGTGGGACAGGGATAATAATAGATTTGTTTTATAAGGCTTAAGTTACATAAGGGTGGTGCAGACGGTTAATGCACTCACCCGCTAACTGAAACGTTGGAGGTTATAGTCCATCCAAAGGTACCTTGGAAGAAAGGCCTAGTGATCTACTTCTGAAAAATCAGCCATTAACAACCCTATGGAGGACAGCTCTACTCTGGCAAACATGGGTCACCATGAGTTGGCAACTGAAAAAAAGTTATGCAATACATACAAAGTGTCTAGAATAATGCCTAGTAAGAAGACCAGACTTAATGGTCTGACCGAGACTGGAGGAACCCTGGAAAGCATGGCTCCTGGATTCTCTATCAGCCCAGAATTCAAACAATTTCCGAGGTCAACTCTTCAGACAGGGATTGGACTGGACTGTGGGACATAAAGTGATACTCATGAGGAGTGTGCCTCTTAGCTCAAGTAGATACAAGAGACTAAATGGGCAGCTTCTGTCCGGAGGTGAGATGGGAAGGCAGAGAGGGCTAGAAGCTGGTTGAATGGACATGGGGAATCAGGGGAGGAAAGGAGGAGTGTGCTGTCACAGTATGGGGAAAGCAGTTAGGGTCACATAACAATGTATGTGTAAATTTTTATATGGGAGACTAACTTGAAATGTAAACTTCATTTAAACTACAACAATTTAAAAAAAAAACAACAAAGTGTTTAGATTAATGCTCAGCACATCATACATGTTCAGTAATGGCTATTCTTATTAAGGTATGTTTGCCCCTACACGAAAGTGGCCTCTGACCACTGTATTAATTTTGTGTCTTCATTCTCCCTACCCCCACCTCAGGAGCCTGGTGGTGCAACAGCTAAGCTAACCAAAAAGTCGGCTGTTAGAACCCACCAGGGGCTCCATGGAAGAAAAGACCTGCCAATATACTCCCGTAAAGATTATAAACCAGGAAACTCTATGGGGCAGTTCTACTCTGTCCTATAGGGTCGCTATGGAGTCACTATCAGTCGGAATAGACTGGACAGAAGACAACAACCCCCACCTTTGCTGTCCCTCATCGCAGTCATTAGTGTGCCTTCCTTGGAGCGGCCCCTGCCCCCTTCAATGTGCAACTTCTGATTGACAAGTCCCCTGGAAACCAAATAACCAAGCTTATCAGAACTGTGTGTAAAATGGGCACCAAGAGGGTCTCTCTGTGAGGGAGGTGGCGAGTTTTGGCATATGAACATCTATTCTGACCTCGCAGAAGCCTTTGGGCTTACTTCCTTCCTGTCAACTGTGGGGCAGTTGGCTGGGTGACAATCTGGGTGACTGAGTGTCCTGGTTTACCTGGGACTACCCTGTTTTAGCACTACAAACCCCAGTCCCAGCACTGGGCAAAATTACTCCTTTTGAGTGTTTCATCATCTGTAAAATGAAAGATAAGATCTACTTTGAAAGACTGTCGAGGATTAAATGAGAGAACATTCGTATAATTCCCGTCACACAGTAAGTTCTCAAACAATGTGAGCTGTCGTTAGTACGCTCCGTTGCATATTATTATTATCAATTCTAATATTCGGTGACAAAAGAAACTATTCCTGGAAACCTAACCTGCAACGTGGTCATCTTCTCACTGGTACAGAGCCACTCGCCCTATACACAGTGGATCCCAGGAATCTGAAACGCTTGTTTTTGCGAATTTCCTTCCATGCTCTCCTACACAATTTCTTTCAGAGACTAAGACATGTTAGGAGTTCTGGTAGCACAAACAGTTACGCACTCAGCTGCTAACAGAAACTTTGGCAGTTTGAAACCACACAGAGTTTCCACGGGAGAAAGACCTGGCAATCTGCTTCTGTACAGATCACAGCCACGAAAACCCATGGGGCAGTTCTACTTTGTCATGTGGGGTTGCTACAAGACAAAACAGACTCCATGGCACTGAACGACAACAGCAACAAGACATATTAAAGAAATTTGCTGACCTCTCTGCTTGGCAAAGGCCTGGTAGGTTGCCATCATCTTTTAATACACGTCTGTTTTGGGGTATTTACGTCTGTAGCTGTTTCTAAGCATGGGGACAGAAATCAGCATGCTACCTCACAAAGAATCACCACCCGTCTGTCAGTCTGTCATACTGCAGTGGCTTGCGTGCTGCTGTGATGCTGGAAGCTACGCCATGGGTATTTCAAATACCAGCAGGGTCTCCCATGGTGGACACGTTTCAGTGGAGCTTCCAGACTTAAGACAGACTAAGAAGGAAGGCCTAGCAATCTACTTCTGAAAATTAGCCAATGAGAACCCTGTGGATCACAGAAGAATATTATCCAATATAGTGCTAGAAGATGAGCCCCTTAGGTTAGAAGGCACTCAAAACACACAGTGAACACCAACGATAGACTCGAGCACACCAATCGTCATGGACTGAATTGTGTCCCCCAAAAATATCTGTCAACTTGGCGGGGCCATGAGTCCCAGTATTGTGTGATTGTACACCATTTCGTCATCTGATGTGATTTTCCTATGTGTTGTAAATACTATCTCTATAACGTTGATGAGATGGAATTAGCTGCAGTTATGTTAATGAGGCAGCACTCAATCTACAAGATTGGGTTGTGTCTTGAGCCGGTCTCTTTTGAGATATAAAGGAGAGAAGCGAGCAGAGAGACATGGGGACCTCATAGCACCAAGAAAGCAGTGCTGGGAGCAGAGCATCCTTTGGACCCAGGGTTCCTGCACTGAGAAGCTCCTAGATCAGGGGAAGATTGATGACAAGGACATTTCTACAGAGCCGACAGAGAGAGAAAGCCTTCCCCTGGAGCTGGTGCCCTGAATTCAGACTTCTGGCCTCCTAGACTGTGAGAGAATAACTTTCCCTTTGTTAAAGCCATCTACTTGTGGTATTTCTGTTACAGCAGCACTAGATAACTAAGACACTAATGATCGTGAAGATGGCACAGGACCAGACAGTGTTTTGTTCTGTTGTACCTAAGGTCACCATGAGTCAGAGCCAACTCAACAGTAATTCGCCAAGAAGGGCATCAGGCATCTCAGCCATTATACCAGAAGTCCTTTTTTAAGTTTGCATCTCACTTTTTTCCTTTATAATGGTACAAATCATTCAGTCTCCTAATGGATTAGCAAATCGTTCACTAAATATGTCAGTTCTAGCTCTGAAAAATAAGGGATCTTATCACCAAAAAGACGAAACATCATTTCTGCCCTCAAAAGTTGAGGCAATGCACTACTCTGTAGATAGATATCAGTTACAGCTTGGAGGAAGTTGCCTGCATCCGTGTACCCTACCAATGCAAGAGCAAAGTTGCTATAAGAAAAGTTGGGCAATTTGGGGTAGATAACGGAAAGGACCGCAAGTTACTCAAAGCCAAAACATGGCCTGGGAGCTCTCTGAGAGACACAGAGAGCAGAAATAGGCAGACACTGAGATACATGACTAGCTTCTCCATGCAGGCTCCAAAGCTCCCTCCTCTCGTCCTTGTATTTCACCTGCCAATGCCTCCGCCCGGTACCTATGGTCTGCAGACACAAATCACTGAGGACACAGAAGCTCAGGGATGGAGAGAAGCTGGAAGGTCATCTGGTCTAACCACTAGGGCAGGAGTAAATGGATCCACGACAGTATTTCTCCAAATCCGGTCTGTTGCCCAGTGGTAGAAGACTCCCCTGGGATACTGGATGAAAATCCAAAATCCTGGGTCCCACCCAGGTCTCTGGATTAGGATCTTTGGAGGGAGGCCCAAGGAATGTGCATTTATAACAAGCTTCCCAGGAGATTCTTGATTATGCACAAGGTTTGAGACCCACTGCTCTTGGGAGACAACAGATAAAATGCACTACTGTAGCCAGGCAAATCACCTGTGCGTGAAGATCATGGGAGTTATTGAACCTCTACCAGCCTCAGATTCCAAATCTGTAAAACAGGATGATAATACCTACCCAGCAGGATGGTTGTGAGAATTAAATGAGGTGAGAAGCACAAGCACAGTGCCTCATGCAGCAATGCCCAATAAGTATCAGTCCATTCCTCTTCCTTTCTTATGTATGGCATCATAATGAAGATTTATAACAATAGGTCATGTTTTTAATAAACACCACTAAGGAAGGCAGATGGGTAGCTTAAGTGAAGGCCTTGGTTATTTATGAGTCATCAGCTACAAGGCTGAGGTCTGCAGCTTTAACCATTAGTTGTGTTGTAAAATGAACCTGTAGACAGTGGTTCTCAAATTTCAGGGTGCATCACACTCACCTGGATGGCTTTAAAACACAGACTGCTGGGCCCCATCACCAGAGTTTCTGATTCAGTATGCCTGGGGTAGGGCCAAGAAATTGTATTGCTAAAAGAGTTGCCAGGTAGTGTAGAGGCTGCTGGTCTCGGAACCACACTGAGAATCACTGCTGTAGTGGAGTGCCCTGGTAACCCCATTATCTAACATCTAATTGATGTGACACCTCATAATAATAATAAATTTAAACACCTATGCTGTACGCATTTCCGGTCTAACCCCAGATTGGTTAGCTACATGTAAAAAAAATGTAATAAACCAACAATTTCTGAGCCTGTGCTGCCTGCCTCTGTCCCTGAGCATCTTCCTCCCTGAGGCTTGAGCAGTGCAGAGACGGCAGGAGATGTGAGTTGATCTCCCGCTCGCTAGCTGTGAACCACCAAGTGAGGCACGAGATGCCCTGAGCCTCCGTGTACCACTGGGAATGGAGGTGCGCTTGGTCACTTGGTTCCAGACCTGGCCATGCACCACCAATCACTAAGGTGGGGTTTTAAATAAAACGTGTATTCTTAGCTCTAACCCCAAACCTAATGAATTAAAATCCCCGAGAGACTGAAAAACGTGCTGCTTTGTGTGTGCATGTTTTAATAGAAAACCCCTTAGGCTCTGGGATCTCTGTGATTCTAAGTCCCATGCCCTAAGTCTGTCATTACCAAGTAGACTTCTCCTTTTATGTTTGTCTCCCATGGAGTTTTTACTACAGGAAGCAAATACAGTAGTCCTCCAATAAAAGAATCTAGTCTGCTTAACCATTTCATTCCTCAGGTATCAATAAACTGACATTCTGGTTTTTGTTTAAAAAATAAAATAAAGTCCAGAGAGTAGGGAAAAATATGAATTACATAGGACTGAATCTGTAAAGTGGTCATCTCTAACACCAACTCCTTGTGTGCTTATTCACTTATTCATTATTAACTTAGCACCTACCATGTGCCAGCCATTATTCCAGGTGCTGAGGGTACAGTGACACATAGAACAAAGTCCCTGCCCTCGTAGAAAGTACATTTCAGCAGGAAGACACAGACAATAAACAAGTGAACACAAAAATTAAATAATTTCAAATAGTCATAAGTGCTCTGAAGACAACAAGACAAATAATAGGGTAGAGACTGACTATAGGCTACCTTCAACAGGGTGCTCAGAGAAGGCTCTTTGAGGGGGTGATATTTGAAATTAAACCTGAATTGGTGCCAAAGGGAACAGCCAGGGGGGGATCTGGAGGAAAAGCATGGATGATAAGAAGGGCGTGTGCACAGGGCCCTGAGTGGGAGGGAGCTTTGCATCTCCAAAAAACAGAAAGGAAGTAGGTGAGGCCAGAGGGTGGAGACCAGGGACAAGCTGAGTTCACGGAGGCCAGCAGGGCCCAGACACCGAGACGTTTCTAGACCATGGTTATAGGCATTTGGATTTTGTACTTACTGCACTGAGACGACACTGGGGAATTTTAAGCGGAAGACGGGTGTGATCTGATTTTTAAAAGATTACTGGCTTTTTTTAAAGAATGGGCTATAGCAGGGGCTGGAGAGAGAGTGGGAGCAGGAAAACATCAGTACAGGCAGGAGATGAGGTGGCCTTGAGTACATAGCAGGCACTCAAGATTTCTGGGCTGCTTCGATACAGGTGAGAATCATAATATACTTGTTTCTTTGCCTGTGATATTTCAGAAGTGTTCAAGGAGGAGATACTGGCTGTTGGCAAAGTGCCATCTGAAAGTCACTTCCTTTGAACAACAAAATTCTGGATTGCCATTGGACAGTTGGTTATAATCAAGAAATATTAGCCTAAGGGCATGGAAAGAACACATGAGGGAGCCGGCAGACTTGTCTTCTAGAAGCCTCTCTGCCATCAGTTAGCCACACAACACCCCTGAGCAGGACACTGAGCCTCTGAGGAGGGAGGGAGGCTGGGCCTCATAGACATCATGTATGTCCCTAAGGTCCCTCCTAGCTCCAAGCCACACGAGTCTGTAAGTGCAACAGATGAGGTTTCCTTATCCGGGTGGTAAAATGGACTGATGACTCACAGTGAGGTTTTTTGTTGTTGACTTTTAATCTCTGAGAGAACCTCTACTCACACAGGAAACAGGGGTGTTAATGAAGAAAATGTCCTGTCTTACTATGTCCTTGGGTAACTCTCATGTTTGAGGTACCTCTGCACAAGGGTATGGTGGCCAGCTGGAAACGTGGGAAATGGATGCTCCTGGTCATCTGAGAGTCAGTTAGGCAGAGGCACTGAGACACAGGTCACCCACAGTACTCTGAGGTCTTTCTGGCAGGCTTCTGTCCACATGGAATCACACAGCAGACAGGCACCACAGATAGGGCCCTCACTTCCTGTTGGCGGGCTGTCCCCACAGAACCCACATCTCTCATATGGCTGACCTGTCCCCTCCACAAGGGCCTCACTCCCACATGCTCCCCGACGGCAGTGGCCTCCAGTCCTAACAGCCTGTCAAAATCACTCGTGGAGATGGAAAAACAAGAACACACAGATGTCTGGGGCCTACACCACATTTAATGACTTAGAAGTGGAGTGAAGAAAAGTTTAGAAAGACCACAGCAGTGGGGTTAGGCTTAGATAAGCTTACACGATGGAGAGAATGTGTAACTCAGGAAACTGCAGACCTGAGAGAGAAGTCCAGTGATCTGCCGAATGCAAGTTTCTCAGCCTTGGCACTATTGACATTTTGGGCCAGATAATTCTTTGTTGTGGGGGCCGTCCTGCATACTGCAGAATGTTTAGCAGAATCCTGGCCTCTACCCACTAGATGCTAGTAGTAACTCCCAAGTTGTGATAGCCAAAAACGTCTCCAGACATTGCCAAATGTCCCCTGGGGGGGGGGGGAATCATCCCCGATTGAGAACCATGCGTGTGATATTACACAGTTAATTATCAGCAATATTGAGACCAAAAACCAGCCTCCCGACTCCGGCTGTGTTGGTTCCTTCACATTCGAGTAGGAACTGTGGGACACAGGGGTGAATCACTCCCTGAGGAGATACCACAACCCACTCCCTGGCCCTCCGTGCCTAAGACAGAGGGAAGTGGCAATGGAGAGTTGGCCTTGTCCCTACAAGGGAAGCCAAGCCACACACAGCCAGCAGCTTGCTTGGCCACGTTTGGTCTCCAGTATCTGACTGGAAGGAAAATACTTTATCCTTCCAAGGTCTGCCAGATCTCTTCACTCACTCCTGGGGTCGCTCCCTTGCAGTGGTGAGATGCATTATAAAAATTAAACACACGTGGCAAGAAACAAAGAAATCACGACCATAGCCGTGGATTATATTAATAAATTCCGAGGTATTTTCAAACCTTGTTCAAATGAACATTTAAGTAATGATCTATTTCTGTATGTCTCATTTGTCCCCATATTAGGGCTAGTACATCCGGTTGAACTACCACCATGTTTAACTAGCTGACTGAGACCTTGTCTTTAACGATAGAATACACAAGGGATAAGTATACAGCCATACTCAGCTACAGCCTGGCTATATGTGGTGGGATCATGCTCTGAGGGCAGGGCAGATGAACTGCAGGAAATAAGAACTAACAGATTCGTCAGTCCCTTGGCAACCAATTTCATTGTTATGCTTTGACCTGGCAGATGGTAGCGCTTTATATGAATTAACCAATGAAGCTGTGAAAAAAACAAGATCACTGGCTCTGAAATTTGGTATTCTGGTTGGCAGATAGAAGAAGCATGTTCATTTTCAAGAATGCTTTCTTAATAGGTACAAATAACTTTAACAATAATAATACTGAAACTATTTGCTCCGAGATAATCTTTAAACCTTTAACCAAAAATATCCCCTGAAGTCTTCTTAAAACTAAACAATAGTTTAGCTTAACTAGTTAAAAAAAAGTCTGCCTTAATATTTGTTCTTTTAAGAAGATAATGATGCTCTTTTAAGAACTATCTTTATGGGATCAAATTGACAACAGCAACTCAAAAGATTAGATAGGAAGTTTAGGGGACAGTGAGTTTATGTTAATGGAGAAGGAACAACACAGAAAAGGCAGGCGAGAATGGCTGCACACCTCGAAGAGTATCATCATCGTCACCGAATTGGACATAGAGAAACTGCTGAGTTGGCGTGTGTTTTGGTGTGGATATTCACAACAACAACAGCAAAATAAATAAAATTTTAAAAATAATAATAATAAAAAAACCCAGTGTTTAAAAAGGACACATTTCTAAAGGCAAGTCATATATACCTACCTACCTATTTTGATACTTGCCATATATCTTCCATATTTATCCTATTAAAATACAAAGGAATTTTGGAGGAGTAGGCTGCTCAAGGAGCCCCGGTGGCACAGTGGTTAAGAGCTCGGCTGCTGATTAAAAGGTCAGCAGTTCGAATCCACCAGCTGCTCCTTGGAAACCCTATGGTTTCTGTCTGTCCTATAAAGTCGCCATGAGTCAGAACCGACTCGACAACTATGGGGTTTTTTTTTTTTTTGTTATTTTTTGGTTAGGCCACTCAAAGCAAGCAGGCTTTCAATAAGATAACACCTGGTTGTTGTGGAATTACTCTTGGTAAGCCCACTTAAAGAAAGCACCTTATAATAAAAACTCCAAAGGAATAAAAATATTAGCAAGACGTTAAAAGGAATAAAGACGCATTGAACTACAAGCTTTTGGTGTTGTAACAGGGAATATAACCAAATGGTGTCTTTCAACAGCCATGCGACTCTCTGGAAAGTCAAGGGCATCTCATGAGAACTGCTCTGTCTGCAATATGGGGACTGGAGGGACAGCATAATAGTGGAGTGTTCATGGGTGGGTGACAACTGAAGTGACTAAGGGTCAACACTAAAACACAAGCAACTCACACGTGATCTCTTGAGCGAGAAGATAGTGCAGCAGACCCACCATCAGACCTTGAATTCTAGTTCAAGCTCTGCCACTAACTCTGTGTGGCCTTGACAAATGACTTAACTTCTCTGCACATGAAGTTCCTTAACTATAAAAGACAAGAGTAAAACTAAATGCTCTCTAACTTCCTTCTAGTTTTAATACTCCCTGAGTTTACAAGTCCTCTCTTTCCTTCCTTAAGAGGATATACATATGCTTAGTCATTCTTTGGACATTATCACAATTAATGCATTTCCTGTGCACAAACATGACCTCTGACTAGGGTTGCCAGATAAAATAGAAGACACCCGTTAAATTTGCATTTCGGATAAATGACAAGTATTTTTAATATAATTATGCCCCAAACAGTGCTTTTTTTTTTTTTAGTGTAAGTATGCCCTAAATATTGCATGGGACATACCAGTAGTAAAAAAAAATTGCTGTTTACCTGAAATGCAAATTTAACTTTTTCTTAATTTGGTAGATCTGGCAACCCTGCCTCTGACTCCACATCAAAAGTTCAATTTTAAGAGTCAAAAATCTGATTCCATATACTTTGGGGGTTCTAAGCATGGCTGAGGCACCAAACGGGAGGCCAAGGGTAACACAGACAAAGGCAAAAAAAGAAAAAAGAAAAAAAACAGAAAAAGAGGAATAAAACTTTCAATATTCCTCTTGAGCAAGCTAGACATCTAACTTTCCTCGCTAGTAGATAAGACAGGGGTGTTACCGGACCTCGGTGGTACAGGAAAGGGAACGTGGCGTGCCCGGGAGAGCACTGCCTGACCGTACAGGGAGGCCAGAACAAGCTGGGGTGCTCACTATGCTACACACCTGGTCCCATGAGCGGAAAGCGAATTAAAAACCTTTATCTCTGCCTCCAACTCAGCGCTCAGGTCTACTCCCAAGGTAATCAGCTTAACGGAAACCAGATCATAAACTCAAATTTTCTGAGCAAGAGGCAAAGGAATAAATACGGCTCCAGCAAAACCTACGCTCAGCATAAAAAGCAAAGGCTGTGGAAGGGAAAATCCTCTCTCTTCAGAAGCAAATCTTGTTTTAACAATGGCAAGATGATTTTGCTTGTTAGGGCCTCAGACTTTAACCCTGCAAGTGCTGTTTTATTTTTCAGAAGGTATTAGACCTGTTAGACTGTCTTACGAGAAAACACACACGTATACATGCGTAAGAACAATTATTCTTTCATATTTTGCAATGAAGATATAGGTGAAGTACATTCCAAGCTTAAATAACAGGGAAAGCAGATTCAGTTTAAAAAATAACATAGAAAGTTCATTACCATATTCTCTAGGCCACTTAATTTAATTCTCACTGAGAAAACGCTGCGGGAAACCACATTCAGCTGCAGGATGCTGGACTGTAACAAGATACGTGCAGCTAGTGACTGAGAGAAACTAAATGTACAGAATAGAAGCTTCCAGTGATGAAAATGAATCCAGGTTTATCCATTAACTTATTGATACGTTCAGTAAGAGTTCACTGAACACTTATTTTGTCTAAGATTTCTTACCAGATAAGACTCAAAAAATAAGCCGAAGTCATGTTCTGCCTCCAAAATGTTACTACTTATAAGCTAGCCATGGGAATAAGGCAGACATACATGTAACAGTTGACAGTCCAAAGTAGTGTGTAATTAAATGCCGAAATGAAGCTCAGAGTTGGCAATTTCTGTTAAAAACCCAAGAAAGATTAATTCACTACAGTGCAAAATATTCAGCAAGAAATGAATTTCCATTTTCTTTAACTTCAAAGAACCTCACTCTCTGCCTAGATCAGCACAAGAGGCCGAAGCACTGGAGACGGGCACCGCCCAGCCCTGCCCAGGCAGCCCAGGCTGCAGAGCAGAGAGCTCCTCTCTGCCACCAGGAGAAGGACCAAAAAGCCTTCATCTTTCTACTGATTTGACCTTTTTCCCTCTCCAAGGAGGGTAAGGCCATTATCCTGGGGGAAATAGGAGGCTAAAGAGGAAAGGCTTCAGAGACACTGATGCATCTGAGGTCATTTCTCTTACACATAAAGTGGGAAGGACTAGTGAGAAAGAAATAGTACAGTGATCTTCATTTCTCAGTCTTCCATTCCATTTTCATTCATTTAACATATATTTATTGAGTGCTAACTATGTGTGAGAAAGCATTCTAAGTGCTGGGGACACCACACCACAGGGACAAATTCCTGGCCTTCATGGAGCTAATATTCTAGCATTAGGATACAAACAGTTATCTATCTATCTATCATCATCCATCCATCCATCCACCCACCCACCCATCCACCCACCCATCCATCCACCCAACCATCCATCCATCCATCCATCCATCCATCCATCCACCCATCCACCCATCCATCCACCCATCCATCCACCCATCCATCTATCTGTGTGCATCTCATGACAGTGCTATACTTGGAAGAAAAATCAGGCAAGGAGGCCAAAAGTAATGGGAGAGTGATGCTATTTTAGATAGCCAAAGAAGGCCTCTTCAAAGAAATTACTTTTGACCTTAATGAAATGAGTGAGAAAGCCATGCATTTGAGGGAAGAGCATTCCAGGCAGTGGGAACAGCAGTGCAAAATCCTGAGGTGGATGCACGCTCAAGGAACCCAGCAAGGAAGCCAGTGTGAATGGAGCAGAGAAAGCATAGGGAAGAGTGACAGAAGGTCCAAACAGAGGTAGCCATACACCACGTAAGGGTGCAGGCCATGATGAGGACTTTGTTTTTTTCTTCTGAGATAACAAGCTATTGGAGAATCCTCAACGGAGGAGTGAGTGGCAGGACTGATTAAGTTTTAAAAGGCTCACTCTGGCTGCAGTACTAAGAATAGACTGCAGACTGACAAGAGAAGAATCAGGGGGGCCATTCAGGAGGTTTTGCAATAATTACCCAGGTGACAGAGATGGTAGGAGCTCTGTAGAAGCAAAGGGAATGGTGAGAAATGGCTATATCCTAGATATATTCTCAAGGTAGAAGCAATAGGAATTGCTGAGGGATTAGATGAGGGGTATGAGAGAAAGAATGGAATCAAGGATGACTCCAAGGTTTCTAGCCTGAGCAAGAGAGAATTTGACATTTAGTGAGATGGAGAATACAAAGGGAAAATCAGGTTAGGGAGGGGGAAATTAAGAGTCCTGCTCCTAGAGATTGCTACCTACTTTAAAATCCCTACATCTGGTCTAAAACCAAGGCAAGAGAAATTGACAAGCTGGTTCTAAACTCATGGAAATTCAAGAAACCCAAAATAGCCAAAACAATGTCAAAAAAGAACAAAGTTGGAAGATTCACACTTCCCAATTTCAAAATTTACGACAAACCAACAGTAATCAAGACAGTGTGGTATTGGCATAGGATAAACGTACAGATCAAACGAATAGAATTGAGAGTCCAGAAATGCTCTCACATTTATGGTCAACTGATTTTTGACGAGGGTGCCAAGACAATTCAAGGCAGGAAAAAATAGTCTTTTCAACAGAATAGTACTGGGACAACTGGATATCCACATGATCCAAAATAAAGTTGGACTCCTCCCTCACACCAATTAACTCATAATGGATTAAAGACCTAAATGTAGCAGCTAACGCTAGAAAACATAGGTGCAAATCTTCTGACCTTGAATTAGGCAATGGTTTCTTAGATATGACACCAAAAGCACAAGCAACAAAAGAAAAAAATAGATCAACTGGACCTCATCAAAATTAAAAACTAAGGCATGCCATAGAAAGTTAAAAAGAAGGAAAAAATAAGAAAGAGAGGAAGTAACCAGGCAGGCAACATAAACGTAGAAGAGAAGGACTCGCAGTCAGATCCTCTAAGCACTATTTTCACAGCCTTTTTTCATTTCCGATCATCTGCAGAAATCCTGTTTTGCAGACTGTGTTAAGGCTAACATCAGGATCTTTTCCCACGACAGCAAATTCTTAGGAGGGCTGAAAAGAAGGGACCGGAGTAGTGCAGGACCAACAAAATAAAACAGCAATAATTATAAGGCATAATATGCACTCCCTCCCCCACCCTAGAACATTCACAGCCAAAGTGAGAATCTGCCACCAAGTGAGAATCCATCCCGGCGGGAAGCACAGCTGTTAGCCCACGCCCGGTAAGGAAGAGGCACCTGGAGCACAAGATTCAGAGGCCCCGTGGGCCCAGCTGGCCGGCAGGCGCCAAAAGGCGGACAAGTCTAAGTCAAGGACTCACCAGATTTCCTTCACTTCAGGCCCGACTTTGCTTAATCGGTGATCTACTGGGACACAGATAAGGCTTTGGCAATAGCTACGGAAATCTGTCACCACATCAGCCCTAGCGACAGTCCACACCAGAGGGAAAAAAGAACAGCTCCTCCGCCCGGCCAGATTGCCTCCCAGAGATTCACAAACCAACAAAAGGGTAAAGACGTTCAATGATTAAACTGAAAAGAGAAAAAGGAGGAAAGAAAAGGTGAGAGGGTCCAGAAGGTCTGGACCGCCTCCTCTCCCACCAGTGGAGTGTCCTTACCCCCTGATGGGGTCCCTCGCACCTGGATGCGCACCTGGAGTGATCTCAGACCCCGCCCGACCTGAGACTGCACCCTCGCCCCAGCTGACCCCCTGCCCCGGCGACGGTCATCGCTGGGGTCTGTTCGCGGGCCTGGGATACGCAAAGCAACTTTTCAGGCGGGATCAAACGCCCGGAAGCGGGGAGAGAAGGTCACGGGCTCCAGCCCCAGGCCCGCCTCCCTGCCCAGCGCCCCCACCTGGCTCACCTGGCTCGGCCGCCGTCCCGCGCGCCTCTGTCTCCGGCCGCCGTGTCCCCCGTTTTTGGGTCGTTGGCGGGTTATTTTCCGCCTGGCCCCACATCACTTCCCGTAAAGGAGAGCGAGGGGGGGCGGGACCTCCTCCCTTCCCTCCACCTCCTGCTTCCTCCTGTCACCTCTGGGGGCACCCCGCCGACTCTGGGGGCAGGTTAGGGACCAGGGCGCAGGACCAGGAAGCCAGGGACGCACGCACGGGCTTACTTGTGCGTCCTTACTAATCTGAGGTGCACAGTTCCACATGGGTTTCAAAGAGGTGATGGAAAGCAGGTGAAGCTGTTGTACCAGACTAGTAAGGACGCACAAGTAAGCCCGTGCGTCCCTCGCTCGTTGGTCACCCGCCCCCGTGCGGGACGCTCTGCCCAGGGACACCTGCCCGGGGAGCGGCGAAGGACCGCACCTCCGGGTCCTCTTACGAGCCACGAGAGGCCCGTGCTCGCCACGTTTGTCCCAAACCAGGTCTCCGCTGACCTTTTCTGGAAGGCGCGAAACGGTCTGCCGGGGCGGGGAGCGTTTCGTTTTGACAACACAGGGTGACACTTACAAGTGTCTGGTGACGCTCGCCGGATCTCCTCCTCAAAGCCACCTTCTAGAGGTGTTCTCAGCGCGCCGGCCGGCGCCAGCACCGCGCTAGCCAGAGGCGGCGGGCGGCTCCCGAGGCCAGGCGGCCACGGTCCATCCCGCCCTGCAGCGCTCCACTCGGGTCAGCCTGGGTACGGCCTTCCGAGGCGCGGGAAAGCCACGGGAAAACGAAGCAAAATTCTGTCGGGAAAAAATATAATTCTAAGAGAAAATGACAAACGGGGTCTCTCCTTACACCGTCGAATTCGGAATTTAAAACCACTCTAATTTCTAAGAAGCCAGAAGACTCCATTAGAGCCCAGCGGACGGGAAATCTGCGAGCCTTTGCTGCCCCCCAGCGGCTCCCTTCTCTCAGCGCCGGGGGAGCCTGCAGGGCCCGCCATACCTGTGGTTGAGCAGCAGGGGAGACCAGCTGGTTCCCACCCTGAGGCGGCCAAGCTCCCCCTCCAGTAGCCCAGGTCTGAACAGTGACCTCTGAGCCCGCCCCCTGGCCTCTCAGGTAAAGCACCTCTGAACCAAATAATTCCCCGTCTTCAAAAAAACCCATCGCCTTCAAGTCGATTCCGACTCACAGCGACCCTATGAGTGGAACAAATTGGTTGGAAGCCTTAGTCCAGCTTCTTTCAAAAATGTCAATTGATCTGTGTCAACCTCCACCACAAATTCCAACCCCATCATCCTTGCAGTCTACAGCTACTCACAGTTTGCATCACAGAAGAGGTGGTTTCTCAGGTATGTGCCCAATTTACAAAATCACATATTTGTTGTTGTTAGGTACCGTTGAGTTGGTTCCAACTCATACTGACCCTGTGTACAACTGAAACTGCTTGGTCCTGTGCCATCCTCATGATCGTTGCTGTGTTTGAGCCCATCACTGCAGACACTGTGTCAATCCGTCTCGTTGAGGGTCTTCCTCTCTTTCGCTGACCCTCTACTTTACCAAGCATGATGTCCTTCTCCAGGGACTGGTCCCTCCTGATAACACGTCCAAAGTGCATGAGACAATGTTTCACCATCCCTGCTTCTAATGAGCATTCTGGCTGTACTTCTTCCAAGACAGATTTGTTCATTCTTCTGGCAGTCCATGGGATATTCAATATTCTTCGCCAACACCATAATTCAAAGGCACCAATTCTTCTTCAGTATTCCGTTTATTGCCCAGCTTTCACATGCATATGAGGTGACTGAAAACATCATGGCTTGGGTTAGGCACACCTTAGTCCTTAAAGTGACATCTTTGCTTTTTAACACTTTGAAGAGGGCCTAGAAGCAACTATATCACAGTACCAATGAACACATTTTAGCACCCAGATCTTCATCTCTCAATACCATTTTCCAATTAAAGGAACTAAGTACATTATTTTATATACAGAAAATCCTAAAAGAATCCACACTAAAAAACCAGAGCTATTAAAAAAATTCAGTTAAGCTGCAGGATATAGGATCAACACAAAAGTCAGTCGTATTTCTATACACTAGCAATGAAGAATCTGAAAATTAAGATAACAATTTCATTTAGAGTGGCATCTAAACGAATAAAATACCTCAGAATAAATTTAACCAAGGAATGCACGCCTTATACACTGAAAACCACAAAACACTGCTGAAATTAAAGACGACATAATAAATGGAAAAAAAATTCCATGTTCATGGATAGGAAGACTTAATATTGTAAAGATGGCAACATTCCCCCAAAGCAATCTACAGATTCAATACAATCACTATCAAAATCCCATTAGCCTTTTTGCAGAAAAGGAAAATCAATCCTAAAATTGATATGAAATTACAAGGACCTCCTATAGCCAAAACAATCTTGAAAAACGGAGGACTCATACTTCCCAATTTCTAAACTTACTACAAAGCCATACTAATCAGGAGTGTCATACTGTCACAGGGATAAACATATAGATCAGTGGAATAGAATTCAGAGTCCACAAATAAACCTAACACGTATGGTCAATGGATTTTCGACAAGGGTGCCAAGACCAATGGAGAAAGAGCAGTCTCTTCAACAAACAGTGCTGGGAGAACTGGATATCCACATGTAAAAGAATGAAACTGAACCCTTACCACACCAAATACAAACTCAAGATAAATCAAAGACCTAAATGTTGTTGTTGTTAAGTGCCATCGAGTTGGCTCTGACTCATAGCAACCTTATATATAACAGAATGAAATTTTGCCTGGTCCTGTGCCATCCTTGCAATCGTTGCTATGTTTGAGCCCACTGTTGCAGCCAGTAGGTCAATCCATCTTGTTGAGGTTCTTCTTTTTTGCTGACACTCTGCTCTACCAAACATGATGTCCTTCTCCACAGACTGGTCCCTCCTGGTAACATGTCCAAAGTACATGAGACAAAGTCTTGCCATCCTTGCTTCTAAGGGGCATTCTGGCTCTACGTCCCCCAAGACTGATTTGTTTTCTTGGCAGTCCATGCTATATTCAAATTTGCTAAAAATATACAACTCTTAGAAGAAAACACAGGGGTAAATGTTCATGACCTTGGATTTGGCAATGGTTCCTTAGAAATGATACCAAAAGCACAAATTAACAAAAGAAAAAATAAACTGAACTTCATCAAAATGAAGAATTTTGTGTATTAAAGCACACTATTGAGAGAGTGAAAAATACAACCCACAGAATGGAGAAATAATTTGCAACTCATGTATGTGATAAGAGTGTAGCATCTGAAATACATAAAAAATTCCTACAATTCAGCAACAAAAAGACAAAACCCAATGAAAAAACGGGCAAAGGATTTGAACAGACATTTCTCCAAAGATATACCAACGGACAACAAGCACACGAAAAGATGTCCAACATTATTAGTCATCAGGCAAGTGCAATCAAAACCACAACGAAACTCCACTTCACACTCACTAGGTTAGCCATAATAAAAGACAGGTGATAACAAGTGTTGGCGAGAAGGTAGAGAAATTGGAATCCTCATCCATTGCTGGTGGGAATGTAAAATGGTACAGCCACTGTGGAAAAGTCTGGCAGTTGCTCAAAAGTTCAGAGTTACCATATGACCCAGCAATTCCACTCCTAGGTATACACCAGAAAGAACTGAAAACAGGGATTCAAACAAATACTTGTACATGAACGTTAGCAGCACTATTCACAACAGCCCAAAGCTATAAACAACCCAAATGTCCATCAACAGATGAATGGATAAACAAAATGTAGTATATCCATACAATGGAATATTATCCGGTCACAAAAAGGAATGAAGTACTGATACATGCTACAACATGGGTGAACCTTAAAAGCATTACATTAAACCAAAGAAGTCAGACACAAAAGGCCATGTTTTGATTCTGTTTATGTGAAATATTCAGAATAGGTAAACCAAAGAGACAGAAGGCATTTTGGTGGTTACCAAGGGTGGGGAGTGACTGCTTAATGGGTACAAGGTTTCTTTTTGGGGTGATGAAAATGTCTTAGAAGTAGAGGCGATGGCTGCTAAACATAGAGAATGTACTAAATGACACTGAATTGTATTCGTTACAATAAGCGCACATTGGTTAAGCACTTGTCTGCTAACTGAAAGGTCAGTGGTTTGAACACACCAGCCACTCCACAGAAGAAAGATGTGGCAGCCTGCTTCCGTAAAGATTACAGCCTTGGAAACCCTATGGGGCAGCTCTACTCTGCCCTACATGGTCATGGTAAGTTGAAATTAACTCAACAGCCATGGGTTTTTTGGTTTTAGAGAACAATATATTACTTACAATTATTCATTTCTGCTTAAAAGAAATTACTAATCTGTCCTGGTAGAAAGACATAAAATGGCAATTAAAGTACAAAAACATTAAAATTGACATTGCTACCTTAACAACGCATTTTAAATACCAGACCTAGCAATAGGAGAAAGACAGGTAAAGAATTATTACTTTTCAATATCAGCCCTTTTGTATTTCATTTTTTAATGTTTAAAATGTATTTGAGAAGGTTTTACCAGATTATTTATAGTCAATGTACAATTTCAATGGAACTTTAATTATTACAGTTCAACTCCATATAGTATTAACTCTTCTTCTCTTCTGATTCTTGTGCCAATTTCAACTTTTCTTTTAATGCCTGCTGATCTCTGGAATACTGTTCAAATATTGGTTGATAAATATACACTCCTCCAGCGATTCCAAGGATGGTGGCAAAAAGCCACTGTGGAAGAGTCAGTCTTCCAAACATTGTTTCAACAAACGCAGCACAATGCAAAGGTGGATTTGAAAGATTCCACTCCCAGATCCAGGAAATCTCTTCAGATCTCTGTACAAAGAAAACAGGAAGCAATAATTTAGCACAACATCCTTTTAAGATTTCATGTCACTACTTTGCTCTGGAGCGAACAATATTTTTGTCATGTAAACATTACTTTCTGTTGTTAACTGAAATACATACAGTGTAAGGTAAAGCTAAATCCTCTTCTACTACAGAATGTCTAAATATAAAGTGTTAAATGGATAATTCAAAAACCATGAAAAAAAGACCTACTCTTTATACCTTTAAAGGTATACCATGAAGCTAACTACTAAAAGAAACAGCAAAGTGATTGCCTCTGAGGAATCAGACCTAGCAGTAGGAGAAAGACAGGTAAAGAATAATTACTTTTCAGTATCAGCCCTTTTGTATTTCATTTTTTAAAACAGTATGTATGATTAAAAAAAATTTTTTTAAAACCACATTGCCAAAGTGTTACAGACACATGACAACCCCATGTGTTACAGAGTAGAACTGCTCCATACGGTTTTCTTGGCTGTAATCATTAGGAAGCAGGCCTTTTTTCCACGGAGCCACTGGATGGGTTCAAACTGCCAACCTTTAAGTTAACAGCCTATCACAAACCACTTGTGCCACCCAGGCTCCTTAATATGATAGAAACAACAAATTTTTTTAAGTGCTAGGCTGCTAACTAAAAGGTTGGTGGTTTAAACCCACCCCCAGAGGACAAAGACCTGGCCATCTGCTTCCTTAAAGATCTGCTTCTTTAAAGCCTAGAAAACCCTACGGGACAGTTCTCTCTGTCACATGGGGCCAGTATGAGTCGAAAATTGACTCAATGCCACCTAACAACAAAAGATTTTATGTACCTTACTTTTGATACTTTAGTAGATACAAGCAGACATATGAATCATTTCCTATCCATTTTTTTCCCAAAATTTTGTTGTTGTTGTTAATATACACAGCAAAACATACACCAATTCAACAGTTTCTACATGTACAATTTAGTGACACTTATTACATTCTGGGAGTTGTGGAACCATTCTCACCCTCCTTTTCTGAGTTGTTCCTCCTTCATTAACATGAACTCACTGCCCCCTAAGGTTCTTAATCTTTCAAGTTGCTGTTGTCAATTTGATCCCATATAGATAGTTCTTAAAAGAGCATAATGCTCAAGACAGCCCTTTTTTATTAGTTAAGTTAAACTTACTGTTCGATTTTAAGAAGACTTCAGGAATTATTTCTGGTTTAAGGTTTAAAGATTATCTCAGGACAATAGTTTCAGGGGTTCACCCATCCTACCATTCATTTTTGACAAAAATACAATGGAGATTTGGCTGGTTTTACTTTCAACAACTAAAAAGTTAAGATTCTAGTACTTCTGGAAAGTAATACTCCTTGCCAACACCTTCGTTTCTGGAGAAACCAGGTGGATGTTTATAAACGAAGAAAACAGTGTGAAAGATTTACATGTTTTCTTTTGGCTGGCCTTTATTGTAATAATCAGCTGTGTCCCCGACCAGGCCCCAAGGTCAAAAGTCATTAGTGACAGAACCAGTTTGAGAAATACTAACGTGCCTTTAATACTCCTACAATGTAACTTAAAATAATTTGGGAAAGAAAAATCCGTTTTCTCCCGGTCTCTACTGTTGATTAGATAAATGCCTACTTCACTAAGCCTGCTTTAATTCAACGGCCGCTTAAGAGCGTATTAAAAGAAGAAAGAACTGTTTGCAAGTCAGCTCCTTCGAAAACAGATAATTAAACCACACAGAAACGAGAAGGCTCCCGCTGGGTCAACAGCTCGCTAAAAGACTGACCAAGTCATGTAACCTTTTTGAGCCTCAATTTCCACGTTTGTACAAGGGACTCAATCTTCCCTACCCGGCCTACCTCGTTACACAAGTATTTATTGGGCTATCACACACACAGTGTAAAGTTACACAAACGCTGACGTTTACAAACACCATTAGCAGTATTAATACAGCTGAGGCACCTCTGACCGTTCTGCGTCCACTCGGCGTCGCGCCTCCCGCCTGTCCCTGCAGAGATGAGGTCGGGCTCCTTCCAGCCAAGTTTCCGGACACTGGGCGCAGGGACCACAAAGCCAAGGGCGGGCAACGACTCTGGCGGGAAGGAAATGCCAAACGGAAAGCGCGGGCGAATTCGCGGCGAAGCGAAGCGGCGCAGGGCAAACCCGCAGCACTCGGACGCGGACACGACTTCCGGGGGTCTGTCGTGAGGGAAGTGGCCCTTTCCCGGCTATCTCCGCGCCTGCGAACGACGGCTCCTGGCAGAGACCAAACCTAGTGGACAGAAGAGCAACCGCGCCGTCTGCTTCGCACGCCGGGTGAGGGTGGCGCTCAGGGACCTGCCGCGGGTCGCCGAGCAGGTGCAGGATGGAGCAGGAGGGCGGCGACAGCAGCCTTTTCTTCCGCGGTCTCCAGAGCCGCTCCCACGAGAAGATGAAGCTGCGAAAGAGAAAATCGGCCTTGTACCTCAGTGCCGAGGAGGCGAGCGCCGGGCGCCGCCGGGGTGAGTAAGGGGCAGTGGGGGGAAGCTGCGGGGTTTGCGCGAGGGCTCCGTCGGCCGGGTGGGGCCGCCGAGAACCCGCAGGACCTCGTGAGGTGATTCTGGGCCCCTGCGGCTTGCGCGCGCCGTTCTCCGGGCGAGTTCACGCGTCCTCTCAGCGGCCGGGGGCGGCGACTCGGCGCGGTGTGGTTACCCTCGTTCTACAGAGGGGGCGCCGAGGCCGGGACGTACCCCGTGTTAGTCCCGGAGGGTGGCCTGGAATGGGAGCAGATCTGACTTCCGCCGCCTTCCTTTTTCCCGTCGCCCGGGTGCCTCCTCTTTAGACCGATGTGATGCTGACGGAAGGAGAGTCTCCCCGTGAAGCGGGCTTTTGATCTGTCAGAGGGGTTATTTAACATAAACATGGCCTCCTCATTCATTCGGTAACCCTACGTTGGGCCCCTTCTGTGCCGAGCACGGTGGAGGCGGTATGACAAGAATGCCCGATTTCTCCTCTGGAAATCTGAGACCCAGAAAGGGGAGAATCGTTTTGTTAAACGTGAGGAAGGAACAGAGGAAAAGCGATGGTGGCGGGGGCGGCAGCTGGCCCGAGCTTGCCCCCTTCCTCACCCTGAGGCCCTACAAGTTGGATCCCTTCAGGAAGGGACAGTACCGACGGTAAATGTAACGGGGCTTGTCACACAAGTGCAGTGGAACCTTCAGGTGGCCGAGCTCAGTTGTTCAAGGGCCGGTTCTGAGCACTGTTTAATCCGTCTGGGTCCACAGAGAAAAGGCGGGAGAAGGAAAGGACAGAAGGGTTTTCTGGCAGCAGGTGTAGTCCAGTCGGGAGGTTTATTTTTCAGTGTTTCTGCAAGATGACGGTTCAGATGGGGTCATGTATGTCTTGGTGATGAGTATGCCAGTTGTCTGAGAAACAAAGTGTGCTCGTGGAGAATAAAAAAGGAAGGTGGTAGGAACCCAGAGTGATAGCAAAGACCAACACTAGATCAGAGGCCGGTTGCAAACTCCAATACCCAGGACGCTGGACAGGCAAGGCTGAATAAGTGAAGCCATCCAAGAGCTTCTGCCCTATCTATAGGGGGCCGCCTATATTTCATTACCAGCCATATGTTGCCAGTTGAGCTCTCTATTGCAAAATCTTAGTTTTGAAATGCTGGAAATCCAGATTTTAATATAAAATCTGATTTTTAAGCGTGGACAACTAAATTCAAATTTTAAAAAATACACTGTATTCAGCCTACAGGTTGTCTTATTTGCAGTGAAGAGTAAGGACTTTGGAGGCCACAGACCGACCTGGGTTTGAATCCTGTTTTTGTCATTTACAAGCTGTTTGACTTTGGACAAGGCAATTTAACTTCTCTGAACCTCAGTTTCCTCATATGTAAAATGGGGCTAGTAAGACAAAAAGGTTCCGTAGAAGAAGCACCTGTTAAGCTCCTTCCTTTAAGATTACAGCCAGGTACAACTATTGGTCTCTGCTCGTCTGGAACAAAAGAGAAAGAAGGAAGCCAAAGACTCGTGGAAGAAAGTAGTCTACAGGGCTAATAGGCTACACGAACCACAGCCTCATCTATCCTGAGACCAGAACTAGATGGTGTTCAGCTACCGCTACCGACCATTCTGATCAGGGCCACAATAGATGGATCCTGATAGAACAGGAGAAGAAATGTGGAACAGAACTCAAATTCTTAAGAAGTCCAGACTTACTGGACTGGTTGAGAGACTCCCTGAGACTGTTGCCCTGAGATACTCTTTAAACCTTAAACCGAAATTAACCCTTGAGGTCACCTTTTAGCTAAATAACAGATTGGCCCATAAAATAAATAATATCATGCATGAATAATGAGCTTCTTTAAAAAATCATTTATAGGAGACAGAATGGTCAAAAATTACTCCAAAGCAAAGATGAGAAGGTAAGGGGACAAGCAAAGTAGAGTAGAGAACGGAATGAATAAGAATGATGACACTTTGTGAAAAATGTAACCAATATCACTGAATAATCTGTGTAGAAATTGTTAAGTGGGAACCCAATTTTCTGTTTAAACTTTCAACTTGTTGTTGTTGTTAGGTGCCATCAAGTTGGTTCTGACTCATAGCAACTCCATGTACAACAGAATGAAACAGTGCCCAGTCCTGTGCCGTCCTCACAATTGTTGTTACGCTTGAGCCCACTGTTGCAGCCACTGTTGTCAGTCCATCTTGTTGAGGGTCTTCCTCTTTTTCACTGACCCTCTGCTTTAACAAGCATGATGTCTTTCTCCAGGGACTCATCCCTCCTGATAACATGTCCAAAATACTTGAGACGAAGTTTAGCTATCCTCCCTTCTAAGGAGCATTCTGGCTGTACTTCTTCCAAGACAGATTTGTTCAGTTTTCTGGTGGTCCATGGTATATTCAGTTTTCTTCGCCAACACCATAATTCAGATGCATCAGTATTTCTTCAGTCTTCTTTATTCATTGTCCACCTTTCACCTTAAGCACAATAAAATATTTTAAAAAAAAAAGACAGCCAAGAAAACCCTCTGGAGCAGTTCTACTCTGTAACACATGGGGGCACCATGAGTCGAAATTGACTCAGTGGCAACAGGTTTGGGTTTTCTCGTTTTCCATAGCATTTTTTTGAGGATTAAATGAGATTGTGCATGTAGAGGGATTAACACAGTACCTGGCGTATCATAAGCATCAATAAAGCCTATTTTAAAATATATGCACAACCATTTCATATGCCACTGTCAGAAGAGTTGTTTTTTAAGTTAGTAAGCAAGTTTTGTCTTTTGTTAGCTAGTTTATTTTACTAGACACACACGTAGGATAATCTAAGGCTTTTGTTAACCCAGTCCCTTTCAATATTTAGCTTAATATTCTCCTTATGTAATAAGTTTCATGAAAGGTTAAACAGAAGGAGGGACAGTGGTGAGGTTCACCCAGTGGTGAGGTTCTAGCCCTACTATAACTCTCAGTCGGGGTCTGCTTTGGGAGTGACTTGGAAGGGCCGGATTCCACTACCATACCCTAACGTGAGCAAGGGGCCAACCAGAGCAGTAAAATGTAAGTTCTGCCACGTGGAGCTTGCTGGACTTTTTATGGCGCAATTACCTGTTTTGTTTTGTTTTTCAGATCTTCTTGGTGAAAACATTTACCTGGTCTTGTTTACTGTAGCTTTGAGAATATTTAACTGCTTTTTAGTTCAGACAAGTTTTGTTCCAGATGAATACTGGCAGTCTCTTGAAGTAGCACATCACATGGTTTTCAAATATCCTTTGTAGTTTTTTTTCTAAACTAGGAATGTATGTTCATCTTAGGGATTGTGTTCACTCTGTATTGCGTACTTTAAATCAATTCTTCATATTTCTCCAAGTATATTATGACTCAAGGAATCCCATCATTTTATGCTAGTGTTCCTTCTACATCTTTTTTTTTTTTTGTTAGTATACCCAATTCAGCCTTTAACGAGTATATGTTAATCCCTGCAGTGCTCAGTGCTGTGGAGGATACATGAAGTAAAAACACATTCCTGCCTTGAAGAAGTTAAGAATTTAGTTGGACAACTGCATTTTTAATTCAAATATCCAGTATAAAGTGCCTAGGTGTTTTAAAGCTTCATTGTCAAAAAATAAAATGTTTTATACATGGAAATGAAAATAGATTTCGTTTCAATACTATTTGAAATTTAATCCTTAATACTACTAATTATGGTTATTTGACCTGGGAGTGGACAGAAAGATTGAGGGGTTACACTTACCCCTTAATCTTTGCAAGCATTTACAAGATTCTGCATCTTTTGGGGAAAGATAGTGTTCAGTTGCTGGTAAGTTTAAATAAAAGTAACTAAAATCATTGTTAAAAGTCAATTTATTCCATCCTTTTTTGAAATGAATGTATGTTAACTAAATGGTATTACTGGCACCATGAAGTTTGTCTTTAAAAGGCTACTGCTGCTGAAGTCTGGCCATATCTGGGAATATCATGGTTCCAAACACATGCTGTGATGTGTAACTCTTCAATAAAACTCAAACATGAGAGTGACCTGCCTAAGGAATCCTGCTAAGATGTGCAGATTTTAAGAATGACTACATCTTGCATTAATGATTTAAACTTTAGACGTTTACTTCCTTTATAAACGAATCACTTGAGAGCAGTGTTTTTTTTTATCTTGTAAGTGGTTATATGAACTTGTAAAGAATACATATAAACAGGATTTAGTATTGAAATAAAAACTTAGAAAAAAATTAATTTGACAAAAATTTAATAATATGCATCATTAAGCTATGTAGTAATTAGAGTCCTTGGGTGGTGCAAACTGTTAGGACTCCTAGCCTAAAGGTTGTCGGTTCATAACCCACCCAGAGGTGCCTCAGAAGACAGTCCTGACGATCTGCTTGCAAAAGGTCACATCCTTGAAAACCCTGTGGAGCAGTTCTACTCTGCACACATGGGGTTGCCATGAGTTGGAATCCACTTGCCGATTGTAATTCCTAGATCATGCATTTCTGGGGTCAGTTGCTGGGAGAGAGTATGAGCTGATGCAGAAGTTTCTCTAACCTCAATCTCAAGATTCTTGAAGCTATCATCAAGTCGGAACCAGAAGTTTGGGCCTTCCCCCTTTTTCTATTAGGGAGGGCTGGTAGGGGTGGCTCCATATTCCAAAAGGAGTCTAAGTTTGAGGTATTTTGGGGGCCTGGAAAGGCACTCAGGTTCTGGGGCATTTGTTTTAAGGCAAGGTTGTACAGAGGAAATTTGATTGCTCGTCAGTGAAAAAACGAGGACAGACCAGTGAAACATGCCTCACCTGGGAAGATCGCAGGGATGGAGAGTTTAGAGCAGTAGCAGAGTTTCCCCCACAGACCCTGGAGTTTAGGAGCTGTGAACTCTCTTTTCTCCCCTCAGGGCTACCTCCTAGTTTCTAAATTATACAGAGTATTCATGAAGTCTGGAACAATAAGTAAATATACATAATGTGATGAAGGACATCTTATATCCCAGGAAGTAGGTTAGATTATGAATGAAGGAGTCTTTAAGAGAGCCAAAACAACTTCCAATTCAAATAATCCAGGACTTATCCACTGCCCTCAACCTATAGCTGACCCACCTGGCCTTTTTGTGAACCAAAGGAAACTGGCCCTCACTCCAGCCTTCCCCCCAAAAAAGACCTCTGACCTACCTGGGACTTGATGAGGTAGAGGATGTCATAAGTCTGTCAATTACAGTCTGTATTGCTTATTTTAAACATAGGTTATATAATTTTGAAGTTAGGAGGGTCAGAGAAGTGAAGTAAATAGACCAGGGTCACAGCATTTTAATAGCAGAGCTACAACTAGGTCCTAGGTCTATTTATTCATAGCCTAGTGCTCTTTTCAGATAGCTCCCCCCTGAACTACCTAAGGTGTTTGCACAGAATTGGGGATGGTCACAGTCCAGTATGGTAGCCAATAGCCCACATTAAACACTTAAAATGTGGCTAGTCCAGATTGAGAAGTGCTGTTAGTATAAAATACATATTGATGTCAAAGACCTAGTATGGAAACAAAATAATGTAATATATTTCTATAATTTTTATATTGATTAAATGTTGAAACGATACTATTTTAGATGTATTAGGTTAAACAAAATAACTGAAATTAATTTTACCTTTTTTTGTTTTTACTTTTTTAATGTGGCTGCCGTTAAATTTCATGTGTGGCTCACATTATACTTCTGTTGGACAGTGCTGGCTTAGAGCATATGAAGGGAAAGAGAGAGGAAAGGGGAGACCCGAATGGGGTACCACAGTGGGGGTTTTGAAGAGTCAGAAGACAGCACAAGGGCATGTGGATCTTGGCGCCTAAGGGAAGAATCAGGAGTTTAGAGAACAGGAGGCTAGAATGGACTGGTCAGCTGCCAGCACGGACTTGTACTCGAGGTTTACCCAGGCACATTCCTTGTCTTCACCCCTCCCTACAAACTTTTCCTTTTCCAGAAGCCATGTGTAACTATTGTTTAATTCTCATCAGGTCCTTACTACAGCCTGGAAAATGACAGTATCTTAAAGTTTGGAGAGACTGCTAATGACTGCCCCCAAAACCAAACCCCTTGCCATTGAGTCAGTTCCAACTCATAATGTCTAGGAGTTCACAATTCCAGTTATTTTTCTGTTGAGCTTGAATTCAAGATTTCTACATGACAACCCTTCAAGAAGTGTTCTTTACCCTGGCTGTACATCTCTAGTTTTAAATGTCACAATCATAGATACTGTCTTCTAGACACCTTGTAATTTATTAGTATCCATCTTAAAATGTGTGTCTCCAAACTGAGCATAATACTGAAGATTAGGGTAACAGTTCAGAGTGGAGTGGGATCATTAACTTCATCAATACTATACTTAGTGCACAAGGATTCTGCACTATCTTAGTAGCTCTCACACTGTTGGCTCCTTCCTACCAAGTCTGCAGCCAAACTGACTTCTCACGTGAGCTACTTTCAGAGGGCCTGGGAGGTGAGGATAAACCTTACAGATCCTTATGCAGGATAAACAGAGGTATATACATAAGTGCCTTTGACTGTATTTTACAGGGACAGTTTAACTGGAATTAGGAAGTACAAGGGTACCTTTAACTCTCATATTTAAGCATTTACTTACAAATCATTGGTAAAGAAAAGGAACCTTAAAGCTTAAGTGTTAGAAGCCACAGCTGAAAGTAAAGCAGCTCTAGTTACAATGTAATGAAGTTTGATTCAACAAAAATATAAATTTATATATGTTTTTAGAAACACATCTCTTGGACGATTTAATTGTGCTCTGCCAGCAAGTTTTTTTTTTTTTTTTTTTTTTTTTTTTTTTTTTTACTGATAATATGATCCATTTTTTAAAACTCTCTGGATCCTAATGTATATCATTGGAATTTCTAACTGAATTTCAATTATATGTACTTTTTCATGTCATCTGAATGCTATATTTCTATAATTTTAGAATACATGTACTTTTTAAAAAAGTAATTCATTGTCTTATTTTATTATCTATATTGCAGGGGAGGCAGAGTAGTGTGGCAGTTAAGAGGACAGGCTTTGGAGTCAGGCCAACCTGGCTTTGAATCCTGACTTCCAGACACTATCTAGCTGTGTAGTCTTGAGAAAGTTACTTAATCTCTCTGTGCCTCAATTGCCTTATCTGTTAAACAGGAATAAAATAGTATCTAAACCTCATAGGATTGTTAAGAGGACTAAATGAGGTAATATGTATGTATAAAGTACTTAGTATGATACCTAGCACATTGTACTGTAAATGCTTGATTAAAAAAATCACCTATTGTTATGCTGGTAAGTAAATGTGCTTCTAACAACTTTAGCACAGTGAAATGGTTTGCTGGCTATTTGAATTAAAAGTAGGAGTGTTGCAGTAGTGAGAGACAGTGGTAAAACATTGGGTATTTCCATGACAAATTAATAAAATCCTTGTAGAAAAACATGTGTTTTTGCAGAAGAATAGAACTATGTCTGTTATGTACTGAGAATGGTTTTCAGTTAGTATTTGGATCAGCTTGTTGATTTTTATAAAAATTCAGTGTGAACCAACATATCCTTTTGATTAATATATTCTTCTTCTTTTTTTTTTTTAACTTCTGAAGATCTGGGTTCCTAGACTCGCCCAAGCACTTCTGTCGGCCATAGCAGATGTGAGGCTTTACTCATTAATGAAGCAACTAGGAAATCAGGAAACAGCAAGATGGGTGGTAAGTTATAAACACTTTAGAAACTGTATGCCAGTTACTTTATTTGTACGGGCATAAAACACGGAATATTCAGATTCCCAAAACAGTTGCAGAAGGTAATTCATACAATATTTTAGAGGTACTTTCATAATTAAGAGTAAAAACCAAACCCATTGCCATCAAGTTGATTCCTACTCAGAGCGACCCTATAGGACAGAGCAGAACTGCCCCATAGGGTTTCCAGGGAGCAGCTGGTGGATTTGAACTGCCAACCTTTCGGTTAGTAGCTGTAGCTCTTAACCACTGCAGAATGGTACATGCCCTGTCTCCTCACTGAGCCCTCAGTGATGGAAGCCACTGATGCCCTCAAAGATATTAGAGGCTAAACCCTAGGAGACAGCCTTTGGAAGTCCTTTCACTCCTCAAAACTGTCAGTTTTTGCTTCACCTTCCATAAAATTCAGTACGAAATATTCTAACTAACTGCCTGCCTCACAGAGCACCTCAGGAAAAGCCACTAACTTTGTAAAAATTGGGAACAATTCTTAAAGGCTATATTTGAAGAGATAGAAAACTACTACCACGTGCTTGACCACCTTGCCCCTACAAGCAAGTTTCTTTTGTTTTGGAGACTTAATGATGCTTCTGTGTGCATGCTTTTCCAAGAACTGGCTTATTTAGCCATTTTTCAAATTAAAATTTAATAATGTTTCCTGACAGTCATTTTTCTCTCGTCTTTTTCCTGTTTTGTCTTTATTTTTCATCAAGAAGTAGGGCAGCATACCAAACTAAGGTCACTGAGAAGTTCAGTTAAAAAAAAAAGTCTCTAAATACTTGTGTCGGAAATGTAAGACAGTTTGAGGATGCTGCCTGCGTGAATCTAGTCATGGATTTCAATCCTCTGTAAAATCTACCATCAAAGAATCCATGTTTTATGTCTTTCGTCAGTGGGAACTAGGGTTTAAACTAACTGCAGTGTCATTAAAATCTATACGAAAGTATAAGCTTCTTAATGTTTGCAAATATAGATCTGATATTATCATAGACCTGTGTTTAATAGAACTTCTTTAAAATGATGTTTAGACATGCTTACTTTTAACATCATTTACTTTTTCACGTGGTTTTCGCAATATTTAGAATTGTTTGCTGTTTTCCAGAAGGGCGTAATACTCAGGCTTTTCCACTTCCCACCCTTGCGTGTTTGCTCATAACTGTCCTTAGTTTTTTTGCCAGTTGTGCTCTTGGTTCACGTGGTATTGCTGTACCAGAACTCTCACAAACACCATGGAAACGGTTCTGACTATCATTGCTCTTTTCTACTATCCTTTGGAAGGGTCAAAGTCTGTCAACAGGTGAGCTATATTGCTGTTAATGATTATATACAAGACTCTAAAGCATGCTTCCAAAAAATCTTCAATATCAACATACTGTAATGTACAGTAGACTCCCTAATGCTCATGAGGGTTATGGGAACAACACATCTTCAGCTGATATATTTATTACAGCAGGAATCACAGAACACATTCAAACTGATTAACTAAGGAGAGTTTAATAAAAGGATTGTTTACAAAGGTGTAGACGATGTTTAGGGAAGCCAGTAAGGGGATACCACAGTATCCCAGGGCTTGGTCCAGGGCAAGGGGAGGGAACCATTCCTGGAATCCAAAGAGAGAGCTCTAACTGTACGAGGGAACCCCAACAGGAGACTGGCACAGCCCGCCTATAGCAGTAGCAGAGAACCAGGGGAGACTTGACTCTCCTCTTGCCCTCCAATTAACTGAAGCCAATCAGAAGCTGAAAAGCCAGGCAGCCCACTGATGTAATTCATAAAGGTTAGCCTCCCTGGAAATAGAGCAGGTGAAGGATGGGAAAGAAGGGATCTGGAAGGGCAAATAGAAAACATATAGCACAGTACAGACTGGGGAAGCAGATTTGGGCTTGTATAAAATGGCAAAGCAAGTACCAGGCACAGGGAGCAACGTGAGAAGGCACAGAGCCGTAAACAGGCTTTGGTGTAGTCCGAGCCGGTTGTCCCCTCAGCAGCTAGGATGTTGTAGGATGTGTGGGAGAGGAGAAAAATAAGGGATGAGGCTGGAATGGAACTTCGCCCTTCTCTAGAATTTGATAGTAGGGAAACATTGAAGGCTTTGAAAACATAACATAATCAAATCTGATTTAGAAAGAACCCTCTTGTAATAGAAGTATTTAGAATATACTGAAAGAGAAAGCCATTTGGAAGTCTGGCTAAGAAGCTAGTATCCATTCACTAAGTTACCGAAATGATAAGGACTTTACTGTAAAGCTACAGAGTCCCTGGGTGGTGCAAATGGTTAATGTGCTCAACCAACCAAAAGGTTGGAGGTTGGAGCCACCTTGGAAGAAACACCTGGCTGTCTACTGAAAAATCAGCCACTGAAAACCCTCTGGAGCACAGTTCTCTGACACACATGGGGTTGCCATGAGTCAGAACCAACTTGATGGTAACTGGTGTTATTATAAGGTGGTAAATGAAAATAGGGGAAATGGGCATCTCAGCCTGTGACCAGGCCTGGAAAAACAATCTCAGCCACCCAGATAGAATGGAAGGTTACTCAGAACCCAAGGCAGTGCTGGGGAGCGGATTGCTCTCTTGTGCCTTTACAGCCCCAAGAGTCTTTGCATCCCTGTTTTAGTCTTCTTTCATTGCCCAACTTTCTCTTGACCTCTCGTTCAATTTGAGAGGATAGGATTAGGTCTGTTAAATGTCATTGTCCCTGTTTGGACATAGCTGTCACACTGACCAGCCTCAGACTGGCTGCCTGGTCTCAGATGCCATCTCTGATTCAGTCAGGCGGGTAGGGTCATGAGGTACAAAAGCAGGTATTACCTGCCTGGTCCCTATAAGCACTACTGTATAAGCATTCTTCCGTATATAAAGCATGACAAGTACTGTTCCTGCCCTGAATAAAATAACTTTTTGTAATTTCTTCTAAAATGCAAATATTATAAATGAAATGAGGATTAAGGTGTGCCTGATCCACGCCATGGTGTTTTCAGTCACCTCATACGCGTGTGAAAGCTGGACAATGAACAAGGAAGACCGAAGAAGAATTGATGCCTTTGAGTTATGGTGTTGGTGAAGAATATCGAATATACCGTGGACTGCCGGAAGAGTGAACAGATCTGTCGTGGAAGAAGTACAGCCAGAATGCTCCTTAGAAGGATGGCGAGACTTCGTCTCACATGCTTGGCACGTGTTGTCAGGAGGGACCGCTCCCTGGAGAAGGAAGCCATGCTTGATGAAGTACAGGGTCAGTGAGAAAGAGGATGATCCTCAACGAGATGGACTGACACAGTGGCTCTAACAATGGGCTCAAGCATAATGATTGTGAGGATGGCGCAGGACCAGGCAGTATTTCCTTCTGTTGTGCCCAGGGTCACTGTGAGTCAGAACCAACTCGATGGCACATGACAACAACAACATAAATGAAAGTCTCCTTTAAGGATGGTAACACTTAGTGAGAGTATCTAAGCACTGATTTCTGTGAGATGAGAATAGTACAATGCCTGTCCTCAGAATTAAATGAGAATCTGTGTAAAGGATATAGCATATGGTCTATTCTAACGTAAGTGCCCGGTAAGTATTGGTGATGACCATGATAATGTTGTCGTTAAGTAAAGGAATATTTCGGGCAATACAAAAAAAAAGACAACAACAAAAGATTCCCAACAAGTACGAGGCTTGATGTAAAATGATGAGAATGGGAAGGAAGCAAAGTGGATGTGTGGAATGAGAAGTTGTTTAAGGGACTTCAAAGTTTTAAGACCGAGAAATTGAGTGATACGGTTAACTTAAATACTAGACACTGAACAGGTTAGAGGGAAAGGTTGGGGGGTTCGTTTGAGACACTTTAATTTTGAGTGCCAGTAAGAGATCTATGTAGAAATAACCAGAGAGGAGTCAGAAGTACAAGTCTGAAATGTTGGCGTGAGGTTGGGACTGGAAAGCAGACGTTGGGGAGGCCTCCGTGTGGTTTCCAGGAAGAGCAGTGACACTGGTGTGGCTAAAGGAGAGTTAGCGTGGGAGAACGTGACCAGTTGTGGTCAGGCTCCCTGCAGGTCACACCAACCCACAAAAATGCTGTATTTCACCTGCACACTGTTGTTTTTAAAAAAGTGAGTTACTTGGCCCATGTTTTAATTGGGAGATTTCACATAAAAATCTGCATTTCTGGTTTCTCTTGAAATATTGGAAGACCCAGCAACGTCCTGGGCCAGCATTCCCTCAGGACAGTGCTTGGCACCGACACTCTGCAGATTCCCAGAGCCCCACCCAGCCGGCCTCACTCACACTACTACCTGCCTGTCCCTGCGGGCATTCCAATCTGGAATCCCTACTCTTACAGCTTCAACAACAACGACTTCTCTCTAGTTATTTATTTTTATCAGTTAACAGTTATATAATGGTATCATAAAGTTCTTTTATTTTGCTTTATTTTGATTCCTAGCAGGGCTAATAATTACTGTCTGTAATTATTAAATCATCTATTTCAGCAGTTTACTGAGGAAGGCCTCATTAATAAAAATCCACATTTCTATCCATGATCACATAGCTTTATTTAGTAGGCTTTTACCAGCTGTACGTATGTAATCTTTCAGTTGGACAAAATTAGCAGTTTATTTTTAAAACAAAACTGTATATACTCAGAAACTCATCACTGCCTAAGTAATCCTAATGTTTCTGTAAATGTGTTTTTGGTTTTTTCCTTAGAGAAGGATTTTGTGAGACTCTCTTATAGCACCTTAGAAGAGAGCTGATCCTTTTTCCATCAGGAAAGCAGTTAGCAGAGTTGTGTTTAAAAGTTAGCGTACTTTTCAGCAAGCAAGACCAGCATTAAGACAGAATGCTTATTTGCAAATAACAGAATTAGTGTATTGGAGTTTGAAAAGACTTTAGATATTAACTCTTTCACAGATGAGAAAAATTTTAAAACCCAGAAAGTTTAAGTAACGTGCCCAAGTTCATATAGCTTTTTATACCATAAGGAACGTGCTCTCATTTTTTAAAAAGTATTATATCCCAGTATAAATAGTAGGTAAGTTCTCAGTTCATTTCCTGGTTGTTTGGACAACATATTTGCTTTGCATATAGCGTCAAGTACTTGTCCCTGCTGGCACTGGCCTTCGTAGTTCGCCCCACAGCTGTCATTCCATGGATACCTCTGCTCTTCAGACACTTCTGGCAAGAACACAGAAAGCTTGATCTTATTCTGCATCATTTTTTACTTGTAGGGTAAGTATGGCTGTAATCCATCTGTTAATTTTAATAACTCACAAAGTACAGATTGTGAAGATTTCACATCTTTCAGTCAATTACTGTATCTTCTAAAGTCAATAAGAACTATCAGTTGAAGAAAACAGGATCTCCACATTTTACTTTTGCCCACTGTGATTCTGATTAACTATAAATATTTTAATTTGCTTAAACAGGTTTTTTTTTTTCCAATTGTATCTAACTTAGAAATTTCCTATGCTTTATTTCCTAATGATTTCTTAAATACATTTTATAGATACTCTTCTTTTACATTTGTATAGGGCTTTATAGTTTACAATGTGTTTTCACATATTACCTCATGATTTCCACAATTCTTAGATCTAGGCAATACAGTTGTTTTTATTTTATAGAAGAAGAAACTGGGGGCTGGGAGAAATTAAAAATGAGTTAGCCAGAGTCACTGGGTTGGCTGCTATGATGGAAGTGGGATTGGAACACAGGTCTTCTAACTACACTCTGAGCTCCTAGGATCAGACTTATCTCAGGTATCTAGCAAAGTATCCAGAATAAGGGCTTATTGAAGAGATGAATGAATTCTGACTCTCAGAACAGCAATCTTTTAAATAATATTCACTCTGCACATGTATGTTTCTGGTAGCAATTTAAAAGGACTAAATTATCTTTGATTAATATGGCTAAGTTGCTCCTGCTGTCATTTCTCAGACTTACTAACACTGTTGTGAATGTATTCAGTCAGCAGATACCCATTTAGTCCTACTGCGTGCCAGGCACTGTTCCAGATGGTGGAGGCTGCAGTTTAACAAAACAAGTTCCCTGCTTTACTGAAGCTTACATTCTGGTTGTGGCTGACAGACCACTAAAAGGATAAGAGTAAATACATGTTTGTCAAGTGATGATAAATGCTAGAGAGAAAAATAACGTGGGATAAGATGGATAGAATGCTGGTGCAGGGGGTTGTGTTATCTTAGATGGGATAACTGGGGAAGACCACCATGAGAAGGTGCACTGGCATTGGGAGAATGAGCTATGTAGACACCTGAAGAAGGAATATGTTCCAAGCAAAGGGACCAGCAAGTGCTAAGACCTTGATGCAGGAGTGTGTTTGGCATATTCAGGGAACAGCAATGAAACTGGTGTGGCTAAAGGAGAGTGAGCTTGGGAGAATGTGACAGTGAAGTGAGAGAGAGAGCAGGGGCACAGATCGGACAGGTTTTTACACTGAGAGAGACAAAAAGTCTTTATAGTCTCATTAGCACTATAATTAGCTTTTCATTCAACAAGCATTTGCAAAACACCTTTTTTGTGTCAAGCATTTGAGAAGTCAGAAATGATAAGGTACGGTGTCTGCTCCCAAGTTCAAAGTCAGCTGGGGAAAAAGATATAACAGTAATTACCCAACAATAGAATTATAGTGGAGGTATATTGCGATGCTGTAGGAGAAAGTCAACAAAGAGCCTAATTCTGTCTGCAAGGGGAATGTTCATAAAAGCTTTATAAAGTAGGTGGTGTTTCAGATAACCTCAGGGATGAATGTGAGTTTGCCAGCATAGGGAATCAGGATGCTTACAGCTGAAAAGGCCCCAAGGAGCCTATTCATATAGATCAAAATATGTCTTGTTTACTCTGAAGAGAAAGGAAAAGAGCAAATGAGATAATGCACGTGAAAATACTTTGAAACTGTGCAGCACAGAACAAATGTGAATCCTAGTCCTAATTAGTCTTATATTCTCAAGGGAATTCTTTGCACTATTCTTGCAACTTTTCTATCAGTCAGAAATTATGTCAGAAAGTTAAACGGAAAACAAAAGCACCATTACAATGGCATCAAAGAATATCAGACACTTAGGAATAAACTGAATAAAAGGTGTACAAGACTCTCCACACAAAGCTACAGAACATTGAGAGAAATTAATGAAGGCCTAAATAAATGAATATACTATGTTCATGGACAGAAGACTAAATATTGTAAAGATATCAGTTCTCCCCAGACTGATCTATATATTCAATGTGATCTCAAGTAAAATCTTAGTATGTTTTGTGTGTATCAAGCTGATTTTAAGTTTTTCATAGGAATGCAAATAGTCAAGAATGGCTAAAGGACTTACTGGAGGACTTACACTACTAGATATTAAGACTTATGACAAAGTTACAGTAATTAAGACAATTTGGAATTAGCACAAGGTGAAACAGATGATCACTGGAAACATAATAGGGTCTGGCATCAAACCCAGACATACATGGTCACTTCATCTATGACGAAAACGATACTGCAGTCTTGTCAATAAATACAGAGTCAGTTGGATATCCATATGGGAAAAAAAAATTAATCTTGACCCCTACCTCCCACCATAAGGAAAAAAAAAATTCCAGGGGAGTGAAAGTTCTTAATATAAAAGTAAAACAATAGCACTTCTACAAGATACTATAGTACGACCTTGAGACAGGCAAAGATTTTCTAAATAGAACAATCACTAACTATAAAGGAATAAACAGATACATTTGAGTACATTAAAATCAAAGACTTGTTTATCAGATTCACCATCAGTAAAGTGAAAAAGCAAGCCACGGACCAGGGGGAAGATGTTAGCAATACATACAACCAATGAAAGACTCGTCCAGGTTATATACAGTTTTTATAAAAATCTATTAGAAAAAATAACATAAAAATGATCAAAAGATACTTCAAAAGATACTCCAGTGGCCAGTAAGTATAAAGGTACTCAGCCCATTAGTCATCAAGGCAGTGCAGAGTAAAACCACAGAGGAGCCGTACTGCTGCATACCCACCAGGATGGCTAACGAGACGTGCAACCTTCAGATATTCCTTGTGGAAATGTAAACGGATACAACTACTTTGGAAAACTTTTAAGTATTTACTAAAGCTGATCACATTTACACCCTAGGGCCCAGCAATTCCAAATCCTAGGTGTATGACCAACAGAAATGCATATATATGGGTGCCAAAAGACATGTAGAAGAATGTTTGTAGCAGCACTATCCATAACAGCTAAAAATGGGAAACACTCCATCAGCAGAATAGATAAATACATCATGGAATACACTACACAGTATTGTAAATGAACATGCAGAAAAAGGGGGGGATTTAAATCTCACAAACATGATTGGGGGAACTGGACATAAAAGTAAACAGTGTGATTCCATTTTTATAATAATTTAAAAGGTAAAACTCATCTATGCTGTCAGAAGTCAGGATAGTGGTTGCTTTTGAGGAGGGGGTGGGTGTTGACTGGTTGGAGAGCTGAGGGGCTTTCTGGAGTGCTGTTAATGCTCTGTGTCCTGATACGTATGGCGGTTGCACCATATAGTGATGATTCACAGAGCTTTATACTGAGCACACTTCTCTGTATGAAGGTGTGCGGCAGGCAGCCTCTGAGATGGCCTGTAATTCCAGCCTCCTGGTATTCGTGCCCTTGTGTAATCCCCTCCCCTGGAGTGAGGGCTGGACTTCCTCAATTTTAATGGACAGAAAATGGCAGAAGTGATGGGATGCCATGTCCAAGATTAGGCTACACAGACTGGCTTCCATCTCGGGTGCTCTCTCTCTGCTGGCTCACCTGTGCGAGTCAGCCGCCATGGCGTGAGGTAGTCATGGAGAGGGCCACATGGTGTCCTCAGCCATGTGAGTGAGCTGGGAAGCAGGTCTCCCCTGCACTCCCAGTCAAGTCTTTGGATGAAAGCATAGCCCCAGCCAGCAGCCTGACTGCCACTCATGAGAGACCTGTGCCAGAGGCACCCAGCTAAGCCACGGCGGGACTCCTGACCCACAGAACACTGAAATGATGTTTGTAGTTTTAAGTTGCCAGGTTTAAGGTAATTGGTTATGCAGCAATAGATAAGTGCTTTTTAAAAGTCTGCATACATGCAGCTTCTTGTCAAAAGGTATTTCAAAGCGTATAAATCAGTTTTCAGTTGGTAAAATTGTAAATCGTTTTAAAAGTGGCTTTTGATGTAAGGCCACTTGCAAAGCCACATGCAGTACTGGGTTCTCAGTAGGTTCAGGAGGTGAATTGCTATTCCTTTGTTTTTCAGATTTGTCACTTTGGGTTTGTCTCTGATAATTGATCGTATTTTTTTTGGTCAAGTAAGTAAAAATATATTAAACTATTTTTAATCTAAAATTTATTGCACTAATCCATTAATATTTGGGAATGGATACAAATTATTATTTTTTTAATGGTAGTAAAAGGATACATTAAAAAAATAACTTCTAGGGCATGCCTTTGGTGCAATTTGCTATATTTTCTTTTTTTTTTTTTCTTTAATAATATTTTATTGTGTTTTAGGTGAAAGTTTACACAGCAAATTAGGTTCCCTTTTAACAGTTTTTACACAAATTGTTCCGTGCCATTTGATTTTCTGTATAACATAATTGTATATTCCTTATTGATGCTCAAAAGAGCCTGTTTTAAGGCCAGGAAGCTACATTTTTTTCGGGTTTGTATTAATAAAGTCTAAATTTTTTAATCTTTTTTTTTTTTTTGACTCTTAATCATCCAGAAATCAGTTTAACCAGAATACATCTTCAGTCATTTGGTTTGAGATTTTAATTTCATGACTTTAGGTAATTCCCTTTCTCCCCTTGAACGTCACTCACGGCTCTGGAGACAGACTGCCCCGGCTTGAAGCCGTTTCTTGCCAAGCTGTCCTTACCTGGAAATTACTGTGATGCCTGTCTCATGAGGCTGGTGGACGACTGAATGAGAATAATGCACATAAAAGACCCACAGCAGTGCCTGGCACAGGGGAGCACTCATGCTGCTCTTCCTGCTGCTGCTCCTGTCGTTATGCTCTGCTTTGTGCTGTAACTCACACGGTCATGTTCTCAGAGCTTCGTCTTGACAGGTGATACCATAAGTGCTGGAGTAAAATTTCTGATATGGGTGATACACATAAAAATTGTTTTTAAGGATCCTCTGTCTCTAATTAGATGTAAAACTTACATTGCTAGTTAGCATGAATGTTTATTTTTTGAAGCTCAGAACGTAAGTTTTACAAATTAATAAAGCACATATCAGTAGTCGGCAGAAAAAAATAATACTTAAGAATGTAAATTATTGTCTGGTTTTTAGATTTCATTCTTGAGTTAATGTCAAGATTATGTCAGATTCCTTCATGCCAAAGATGCATACTTGGTACTAATACATTTTTATTTCTTTTTCCTTCAACTCCACCAGTGGACTTTGGTTCAGTTTAATTTTTTGAAATTTAATGTGCTTCAAAATTTGGGAACATTTTATGGTTCTCATCCGTGGCACTGGTACTTCAGTCAAGGATTTCCAGTTATCTTGGGAACTCACTTACCCTTCTTTATTCACGGCTGCTTTCTAGCCCCTAAGAGGTACCGGATACTTTTGGTGACTGTGCTGTGGACAGTGCTTGTTTATAGGTGAGATTTTATTTGTTCGGTAGTTAATTATTAATGCATAAATGTTACCAAGAAAACAAACCGATTAACCTGATTCTTCAACCAGTAAACTGTCTTTTGGAGATAATCATTAACTCTTACAATTTGTTAGTGGAGATTATTTAGCAGACAAAAGTGTTAATTATGCTGGAGCTCATGGTGAATATTTCAGATGTGTATACTTTGTTTACCAAAGATTACACTCAGTTTTTCAGAAACTGAACAGATTTGATTTGCTTCTAAAAAGCAGAAACTGTCAAAGTTCTAACTATTAAAGGACTAACCCTGTTGTCGTCGAGTCAGTTCTGACTCATAATGACCCCACAGGACAGACTAGAACTGCCCCCACAGGGTTTCCAAGGCTGTAAATCTTTAAGGAAGCAGACTGCCACATCTTTCTCCCACAGAGCAGCTGGCAGGTTCAAACTGCCAACCTTTTGGTTAGCAGCTGAGCGCTTAAGCACTGCGCCACCAGGGCTCCAACATTGAAGGACTAGAAAAATACTATTTCAAAATAAAAATACATGCATTTTTATTCTGAATTTAGTGATATTACTTACTTGGATTGGCAATAGAAATCCCTTTTTTTGGAATGTAATTGTACTTTAGAATTTCACATTGATATCAAATGTTATGATTAGTTTTAATACATCATTATCACCTTATAACTAAAAAATAATGAGACTGATTCTGTAGCAAGAAATTCATTCCAAGTATGTAGAAAATAAAGAGATCATGTTAATTATATTTCATTTTAAACACAATAATTTCTCAAACTATCATGTAATACAAGAAAATAATACTATTTTAATATCTTTGTTACAGCATGTTGAGCCACAAAGAATTCAGGTTTATCTATCCAGTTTTACCATTTTGTATGGTGTTCTGTGGTGAGTATTTATGTTTAATATAGAAAAAATACATAGACATAGCTGTTGTTGTTGTTAGGTGCCATTGAGTTGCTACCACCTCATAGCAACCCTACTACGTACAACAGAACGAAACACTGCCTGGTGAATATAGAAACAGCTAAAAGACGATAAATGCTATGGTTTTATGTATGGAAACCCTGTGGGGCAGTTCTCGTCTGTCCTGTCGGGTCATTAGGAGTCGAAATCGACTCGATGAGCAGTTCTCGTCTGTCCTGTCGGGTCATTATGAGTCGGAATCGACTCGACGACAACAGGTTTGGTCCTTTAGTAGTTAAAACTCTGATAGTTTGTTTTTTAAAAGCAAAAAAAAAATCTGTTCAGTTTCTTTAAAATTGAGTGTAATCCTTGGTAAACAAAGTATACATATCTGAATAGCTGAAAGACTCTAAAATATTTATTTTCAAATAGGTTAAATGAGTATTACTTGTTTCTTAATTTCAAATTATATTATTCCAATATCCCTTTTTTGAACTGAATATCCTTTATTCCTGAGTCCTATAAATTGAGAAAAAACATAAGGAACCAATTTCAAAACACCTTTTGGCGGTATTATTTCTGGCTGTAGAAACCTTTTACTAAAAAGTAAAGAAATATGTCTATTTTGGAACAGCTATTTTAAGTTTATGGTTAAACTGTGAGTCTTCATTTTCACAAAGGAAAAATATATTTATGGTGTTGAAACTAGTTTTTAATGCTTTTACACACATAAAACATTTTCCGAGATTCACCCTAATCACATTCAATTTTTAGAGTGATTCCCTTCTCCGATTTTTTTTTTTTTGGGCGAGGGGGCTTTTCTCCATTTTTCCACTAAGCCTTTGCAGTCAGCAGTCACTTTTTCACATGTGACTTCTCAAAGTTCTTCCTTTTACTCAGCTCTGGAAAATCTGAACGTTTTAATGTTAATTTCCACTCATTGGTTTGGAAAGATTATTAACTGAAACTTTATTAACTTTGAGTGTAATTCAGAATAAATAATTACTGGCTTCCTTCAGATATTAAGAGCTAAAAAAATCACTGAGCTGAGGAGGGAGGAAATTAGTAACCAAACAAATGACTGGAGGCGGGAAAATCTCGGGAGTTCCGGGGGTCGGACCTACTTAGGAAAAAAAGTTCCAAACGACAGTTGTCAGGCAGCCTTCTTTGACAAGTCTGCATTAACTCCTACCGTTCCCAGATGTGTGTGTGTGCTGTCTTCAGTCTAGATGGATACACATCTGTGTATTTGAAACACCTAAAGTACTAAAACCAAAGCCTCAATTTGTTATTACTTTACAGTATTACTTATATATAAATGTAGACACAAAAAAAAATATAGGCATCTAACAGCTATCTGGCAAGTCTTATGACTAGGGGGCCCATTTGCAAGTGGAAATCTATTCATAAATCACTACTCAGATTTACAGTGGTTTTGTTTTGTTTTGTTTTCTATAGTATTTTATTGCATTTTTGGTTTTTTGTTGTTTTTTTTTTAACAACCACTTGAATATGAGTTATAGTTAAATCAAGTCTAAATCAAGATTAAGGATTACCAGAGTACTGGAGAACAAGTAGTAGTGTGTGTGTGTTTTGGTTTGGTTAATTTAGGAACTTGGTTGGGTTTCCATTCTTGTAATCTGGGTTTTTCCAGCATTCTCTGTGCCCTGTTCTTTACAAGGTGTTTCTGAGAAGTACTTAGTTGTCTGAATCCCCATTCCCATTCCCAAAGATTGTGCCTTTAGGTGTCATGATCTCTGTAGCCAAGGCCTCTTCCCAGTCCCAAAGACTGAGATAAAATGCTGGTGAGGAGTGAAGAGATCCCCCCTCTAATGGACAGTATCAATCTTCCTTCTATCCCTAGTGTTGACAGAGAAGGATCCCTCAAGGACCCAGACCTAGCAATACTCCTGATCTTCCAGGATGTGATCTTTTCCTCCAGACACATAGACCTAACGTTCTTGAGTGAGCCAAAAGAATCTGATTCCTAAGAGATTTGTACTTCCAGTAAGACTCAGATATCTTTAATGTCAAGAAGATCCAACAATAGGGCCAATTAAGTAGTGAGCTCCCCTAAATAGATGTCTCTGGACGGTCAAGAACATTGTCAGACAACTTTGAGTTCCTGATAGTTTAAATGGCCCAGTTTGAGTCTTTCCTAATTACCTGAAATCTTGAGTTATATTGTACCTCCAATCGCAGCCTTATTCTCTTCTTGTGTGACCTGTTTTAACCTGGTATTCTGTAAACAATTTTATCGGCAACTGCTGTGTAACAAACCACGTCAAAACTTACTGGCTTAAAACTGCAACCATTTACTACTTAGAAGCCTACAGTTCAGCTAGGCAGTTGTTCTGATCTCCGCCAAGCTCACTTATGAAATGTGGGCAGCTGCAGGCCGGGCTATCACATGCTCGGGGTTCACCTAGCTGTAGACGGAAGCACTTCAGCTCTCCTGCGTGCTGTCCTGTCCTCCAGCAGGTTAGCTGGGGCTTGTTCACTTGGTGTAGGCAGGGTTCCGAGAGGCACAGGAGTGCGTAAGGCCCCTCAAACACATGCTTGGAGCTGGCACACTCTCACTCCGCCACATTCGTTTGGTCAAAGCAAGTCACAAGGCCAAGCCAGATTCAAGAAGCAGGGAAATAAACCTCGTCCTCTTGATGGTAGTGGACACAGGAAGAAGAATCATCACAGCACTTTTTCAGTCCTAGGTCTAGAAAACACTTCCTGCAGTTGCCGCTGACCCTCAGTGAACTGTCTGACCTGGGTGCCGTAGCTTCCTGATGTGTGAGAGAAGCTGCTGTTGGTGGAGGACACCGAACATCTTAGATCAAACCCGTCTTTTCTGCTGTTCCCAGCACCTGCTGCAACACTGGGCTGGATGTCTGCTTCATCTGTTTTCACCACAGTGGCCCATGCGGACTTGTCTCTGATCGGGCCACTTTCTTTTTACATATTCGAATCCTTTTATCAAAATGGCACATGCACACTGTTTGAAAAATCATTCCATAAGGAGTTTAAAAAAAAAAAAGTCCCTTGCCCTCCCTTCTCACCTCCCCTCCCAGAGGTAATCACTTTCACCAGTTTTAGGTAGCTTTGGTGTTTATCTCCATACTTCTAAGTAAAATGCTTATAATGCCACTTACAGATCTTCGTTTTGGGCATTATCTGCTGGCTTCTCACTATGGAAGATGAAAATAGAGCTTCATCTCCTTAGAAAGTAGCAAAATAAAACCCTTCCCTGACACCTCCGTCTGCCTGTGCCCAGTGCCCTCCTTAAGGTTCTTACAGTCCTGTCTCACTCTTCCCCAGTCCTGTTCGCCACTGTCCCATTCTGGAACTGAACCACCTTTTGTTTTTCTCAATAAACACACAAACTAAGCTGACCTAATAGCTTTTCTAAGAAGTCTTTTAAGATGAAAAGATTAACTGAGATATATTTCTAATTGGTACAAAGTAGTAGAGATCTTTAACATTGGGTTTTCTGATAATTCTTGCCAAACAAGGATGCATCCTGCTACTTCTCAGTAAGTCTGACACAATCAGTGATGTACAGCCTCACACTTTCCCATCCTTTCTACCACCTTGAGCCTCACCTTGGTAAGAAGGGACTCATCACTCAATGATGGAGAAAACATTATCACCACACTAAATAGCCGAAACCCAAATAATGTTACAGTGGAACTTGTTTGAGCTGGAACTTGGCGGGACTGCCTTGTTTTTCCAGGTCTCACAAGTTTTCCACCTTTGAGAGGGTGCAGTCTTGCCACTTTTCTATCGTTTGTTTTAGTGGAAAATATTTGGCTTTTCCTTGTCTGACAGGTTTCCGCCTTACGCAGTTCCACTTTTCAGAGGTTTTACTGTATATGATTCTTAGGCAATAAGACTGAGTAAAGAAAGATGGAGCCAACCCATGAAAGGCCTTCTTCTATACTCAAGTTTTTAGATTTTATTTTGGAGAATAATCCACTCGGACGTAATGGGTTTAAAACACTTTTTAATGGTAGTCTGATGAGAGCGATTTGATAAGAACCCAGCACATTTTTTTAATTTTATTGTAGAAGTAACAAATGCTCATGATACCAAAACCTAAGTGTGTCATCCTCTGATCATACGGCCCCACCGCCCAGAGGTAACTGCTGTTAATACTTTCTTACGCAGTTCTTCCAGAAATTTTCTATGTACTCACTTCTTAAGTGTCTTTTCGTAGGCCCAGAAAACAGGAGCAGGTTAAGTATCCTAGGCTGTTATTTACCGTTGAGTTGGCAGGAGTCACTGAAATGACAACTAGTCGGCAGAGCTCATACGGAGTCCTTGTCCTTGTGGAACCCCGAGGGATGCGCTATGGTCTCCACAAGTGTTTGTGGTCCCAGCATTTTCAGTGATGGCGATGGGAGTGTCTCACATTAGGCAATGGTTACGTTACGTTCGTGATAGGAGCTATCACTTTCCAAAGCCAGTTCATTTTAGGTGGATCGGGAAGATCTGCATCTCCGTATTACTTGGAGGTACAGTTAAGTACTTACTGGATGACAGCTATTGCAATTACGCTGATTACCTCTCTTAAATACTGGAGGAACAGTTCCACCTCCCCAGGAAAAACCCAGATCCTTGGCTTCTCTTGGTGGCTCACTCAGTCTAGCAGTGGAACTGCAATCTTTCCAGCTCTGGCTTTAGCAGTTTCAGTTTCTGAAACTTTCCAGTGTCTGATGGTTTGAACACTCTGAGGCTTTACATTTTGGTTCCTGACTGGTATGACTCAGTGTTGGAGAATCAGAGTTTGAATGGAAGTGATGATGTCTCCACTGTCCCTTGGACAAATGAGTGACCACCTGACTCCCCCTGAGCAGTGCTCAACAGTTCCTTCTCAGAGTTTTCTCTGTATTACTTCCAAATAACAGAGATGCGGTTCTCACTGAAATGATCCACCCTAAAATGAGCTGGCTTTAGAATGTCACACTCACCACTACGTAAGTAATGTGCTGTTACCAAGCTGAACAGGAGAACCTCCTCCTCCAGGTACTGAAGGTGCTAGAACAGACGCATTTTCTATCAGCATTCACCACCAGGCATTCCAGTTTTGTATTAATCACCCACACCATTGGACCCCAGTGCCATAGTTTCTGAGGTAGCTTTCAGTGACCACTTAGTGAATGAATAAATGGCTAATGAGTAAACCACTTTATAGATGCCCACCTTATACTTAACTGAATATTGTTAACAGCAAGCCGTGGTCTTCTAGAGCCTTGCCAGGGTAAGCTTAATGTAGTTCTTAGTAACTGGAACCCACCAGGATAGATTTAGTTTTTGTCCGTCAATCCAAGGAAGCACTTCAAGTTGTATTTGCTGGTCTGTTGTATCTGTGACTGGAGTTGCTATTACAGATGGCAGAACTTTTGGCATCCTACTTCATTTCTAATAAAACTAATTCTAATTCTCATCTTCTTCATAGGGTCCTCATTTTACCATTTCACTGTGGATTTAAGTTTTAAATGATAGCTTAGTTTTCTTGATTTGAGTATGTTTTTTCCATCATACCACCTTTCAGAATGTTCTTTGGTTAATCAGAGCTATTTTAAGTGGATTAACAGTACCAGGTGAGATGGATGTGTGAAATCCCAATTACAGAATGGAATGAACTGTGGGTAATGTAATCTAAAATATTCACAGAGGGGGAAAAATTGAACATCTAAGAAAGATTCTTGCCTAAATTTGATTTCAGCTATCAAACAGAAGCTGTCAGATGTCTTAAAATGGATGAAATGATTGTTTTCAGTCCTAATAATCATATTATTTAGGTTTTGGATATTTAGTGTGGCATTTTGTATTCTCCATCGATAACTGATAAGTCCCTTCTGTTTTTCATTTTATACCCTTCTGTTTGTTCTACTTTGTTTTTCTTGGCCTCACCTAAATACTTTTACAAATGAAAAACGAAAAATTGTTCAGCATCTCCAAAGTGCCCAAAAGTATAATGAAAGAAAAAACATAAGATATTAGTACCTTTTCTTCCAGAAAGAGAGAGATCTATGGTACCACTCATGCACTGACCACTGAAAATCTCCCAGAAGCCCAATGGCATATTTTTCTAAGAGGACACTCTATAAGACCTGCATGCACACACCACAGTATCTATGCTAGCACTTGGGAGATTAAAAGAGAGACGAGGTAGGGACGTGGAATAAACAGAGGTCCTGTTTATTGAGCGACTGTTATGTACCAGGATAGGCACTGGACATACATTTTTCTAATACTTGGAAAAAGTACTGTTTTCCCATTTGCCGATGGGGAAACTAATGCTTATCAGAGTAAAGTAGCTTGTGCCAGAGCTGGAATTCAGACTTGGGTCTGTTGGACTCCACAGCTATGTTCTTTCCACTATATGTCAATGTCTTTTTCTAGAAAAAAGGTAAGACCTGGATGACGATGGATAAAGATAGTGAATGGTCAGGGAAATTATGAAGATGACTTACTATTTTTTGTTTGCCCAAGACAACGTTACAGCTTGTGGTATCATAAAAAATTAAAATGTATTTGCAGTTAACAGTACTTAACTGTAAGAAACAAGGACTGCCAGTCTCACAGCTCCATGTGTGCGTCTCCACCTAGGACACTCACTGAACCACCTGAAGGTGTGGAAGAAACCAGCTGGAAGTTTCCTGTTTTTATCAAACATGCTCCTCGCCCTCTACACGGGGCTAGTTCACCAGCGAGGTACCCTTGATGTCATGAGTCACATTCAAGAACTCTGTTCCAACAGTCATAATACATCATCTTCAGCGTCAGTATTTTTAATGATGCCTTGCCACTCGACTCCTTATTACAGGTAATCACAGTTGAGACAGTGAAACTGACCACTTAGAAATTCCTTTTTAAATTCTTGGGTTTAAATTAATTGATCACTGATCAGATGATTACAGGAAATCTGAAACTCTCACTTCTACTTATTCATTGATAGATTTTAAAAATCATTTTAATTGTGTCAATGGAAATTACGTACCACTTTTAAATAAACTAATATTCTTATTTTTGTTAAACAGACCACACTTAAATGAATCTGACTTAAATGTGGGATGAGTCATTTTATAGGCATTTAATAGTTTTCTTAGTAAAGAAATTCAGTCAGCGCTGATGTTACTACAAATCATTTTGATAATACATCTTGTATGTACACTATTTTGGATTAATCTCAAAGCACTGAATTCTAGTCCACATTTACTATGAGGCTGTCGCCCTGGCCTTGACCTAGTCTTTTAATTTCTTTGAACATCATCTGTTGTCTTACCTATAAAATCAGGGAATGGAATTAGATGGTGTTTTAATGTTTGAATTGTTTCTGAAAAATGTAAAATATTCAGACTGCCTCAGCCATGGAGGGCATTTATAGACACCCACCTGGCCCTGTGCTTTTATTTCAGAAAGCTGTATTAATTACCATTTGTCTGATGATGGTATAGGGACAATGCAGCCAACTTCCCTACAAAAAGTTCTAGACCTCTTTAACTCAATCTGGCTTTAAACAATCTGTTAAGTTTCCGTGTGTGCACACTGAAGCATTCGACTTAATCATCAACATGGATATAATTTTGACATCCATCTCTCTCTCCACGCTCATGCTAGTGGCAACACCGCAGAGAAGAGCGTTCTAGAGGCACCAAGAGGTTGTCCAGGTGTGGTTGTGGTGGTTGATGGCTCAGGCTTTGTATAGTTGGCCAACTTCTTTCCCATCTTACTCTCAAGCGCACAGTGGAGGAAAACACGTCTGATCCCTACTCTGGAGCAGGACCGACATCTCCAAAACAGCTAGAAAAGTCATGACATTGCTGGGTCTTGTGTAAATCTACTTTGAATTTCATCGATAAAAGAAACTGCCACTGCATAATTATTTAATCTTATTTCTAACTGGACATCGTAACTCTGTATGAAGTGAGGTTTAATCTTCCCTGAGGCAGTTGTAAACATGGCTTTTTGCATGGCCCAAATAACTCAGTTAAATTTGTCATGATTGGTATTAGAGAAGAATCTTTTCAGAGACACACTAGTCTTTCCATGCCACAGCAAAACCATTCCTTATTTAAATGTTGATCAGTGAGCATGTGCTGCTCTCTATATCTTATGCATAAGGTTAAATAACAAAACAGAAAAGAACTTGTCATTTAAGGATGGAATCCGCCCCCTTCCTGGTCCATGACCAGTTTTCTACCTTTGCCCTACAGGCCTGTGGAGAATTACCCTTTTACACAGGCAGTCCCCAGGCTACCAGCGTCCAACTTACAGACAACTCATACTTGCCTTTAATGTGACAGAAATTTGCCCTCACTTTGAAAACAACTGAACCAACCCCTACTTGCAACAAATTCTTCATCACAAATCACCTTCACTTGCTGTACGTACAGCTTTTAAATCACTGAAAAAGCTTCGAGTCTTTTCTTGCACTAAAGTAAGGCTAAATAAGAACTGTATGCCCCTGTTCCAACTACCTACATATTCGACTTAAAGACACATTTAGGAACAGATCTTGTTCGTAGCCCCGGGACTGCCGGTATTAACAAGTAACTTACCTGATTCCTGGGGCCCTTTAATCCTGGAACAGCTTACTAATGCTAGAGAATCTGAGCCCCAACTCTGGTGGCTGACCTAGCTCCCACCTGAGAAGGGAGCTTCCTGAGTCAGCGTGCACTTGCAGGTCATGGGGGGATGCTGCTGCCGCACAGCTCCCTGGTGTGGGTCATGTGCTCCACCTCTGAGAACACTGCATTAACTGGAACCTGGTTTACAGATTCAGACTTCACATTCTCTTATACCAACAGGAAATGTCTTGACAGTGATCTGAATACTTTCTTTTCATAGCCATGTTCACTGCCCACTTCCAATGCGATTTCTCCAGTGTCCCCCAGACCTGACTGGAAAAAGTCATTATCTTGATGAAGCAGATGTATTTTACCTAAATCCCTTAAACTGGCTATATAAAGAGTTTCACAGTGATTCGTCATTGCCTACTCACTTGATCATCTTTAGTGTTTTGCAGGAGGTAAGTGAACAGGAGAAACTATTTCACCTCAGGTTTAGCAAACACTCAGGTAAACAAGACAACCACCTTTTTATGGTCCCTTTCAAACTCGCTATTTTATAATTGTCTTCTCCCCTGTCAAAATCAGCCCCAGTGCTCTATCAAGGGATGTCACCTACCATAAGTTAACACTTCTATTAAGATAGTTCATTAAGAAAACAGTTCTAGAGAAATCAGAATAGGCAAGTCTAAAATGCTTTTAAACAGTACTCGGTTAAAATGTAGCCTTATTTACTTAAACATTTTTTACTTTTAGGAAATAAATGCTTTCCTCATTTCAAACAACTATGAGAGGACTGCTGTAATCTTCCACACTCACCTGCCAGAAGGTCGGACTGGAAGTCACATATACATCTATGAGCGGAAATTAAAAGGAAGACTCAGCAGCTGAAATTCTGAACTGTGCTTAGATCTTTCCCAGAGAAACTGACGTTGCTGGGTGGAAATATTCAGATGTTACTTAGATACTTCAGTAAACACTGGGCAAGATTCATGGAACTAACACAAAACCACTGTGAACAGCTTTACCAAATAGCACTACCTAGGAAATGTACACAATGTCACAAAGTATAAAATCACAACGCCAGATTGTAAATAAAGACCTTTAGTTTTCCTCATGGTGCAGTTTTATTGTTTCTTCCACAGTATTCAGATGTGCAAGAAATTTCACAAGAGAGTAAGCCAGCAAGCTCGTAAGAAGGCAGCAAATTCTTCACAAGTCAGTGGGACTCTTGAACCCACAAAAGACAAGCAGCAAGATTACAAAATACTAAAGATGAAATTCCATCACAATGTACTTTCTTCAAGCTCTACTGCAAACTTGACGCAAGTATCACTGTTCATTACACTCTCATGTGTGATCTGAGCTTGCTTTAAGCTCATACACTACAAGGAAGTCTCACTTCATGCACAAAATCTGTTGCATGCCTGGCTTCCTTTACAAGAAAACTAGAGCGGAACATTTCCAGTGCCCAAAAAATTCAGCAAAGCTAAAACTACAGGAAAGTGCAGGTTAGTAAGCTTTTGATTGATGTTTCTGAGTAACAGTATAAAGTCATCAAACTGATACTTAGAAATGAAAAAAAGACATTGTTATCTTGGTAATTTCATCTTAGCTTCAACACCGAACACGGTAGAAAACATCCATGTTTCTCTTACAGTTTTTAGTTAACAATCATGATGGTCAATATTTAGGATCAAAAGGAAACTGCCCCAATTCTATTTCCAGATGTGCCATGTGTCTTCCATTGGTGCGACCATGCTTATGCCATTTACCTTCCCTTTTATGAGGCTGTGGCTGAGGGTACTTCTGCTCTTGTTTTCGATGCCTGGAGTTTTCAATATTTACCGTACGTTGCTTTTTATCAGGTCGACTGAAAGCAGTAAACACATTTTTTCATCTATGTTAGAGTTCGATTTATTTAAATTAGAAACAAGTTCAATGTTTTTCTCCATTAATTTACTGTCTGAACACTGAAAAAAAAAAACGTTAGTCTGAACTAACCCTAATGTATGTAAACAAAAAAACAATGATTCAGTGAGCAGTAACGTCAACCTATGGAAATCAAAAAGTAGACAAATCAGTAGTGGCAAAAAGCCAAAACGTTCAACAGGTAATAGAAAATGTGACAATAAAATAATGAGATGTGTTTCCTTTTATTTTTCTTCCTTTCTGTAAAAATCAATGCGTCTCCATTGGCTTCACCCCTCAGCGGAAGTATGTACACACTGCCTCTTAGAAAAGCTTCTAGCTAACTTTTCTCACATCTACGGTTCCTAAGCAGTGTCTGCATTCACTGCTTTCCTCCATCTCTATATAATCAGACTTCTGTCACCACGTCACTGAAAGAGTTCACACTGCCATCCGTGGCCACCCAATTCCCAAGCCAAGAAATATTTTTCGGTCTTTTTATTTTTTTTTAAAAGCATTCAGCATATTTGAACATTCCTTTTTCTTGAGATGATCTTCGTATTTTCAGGTCACTCTGTCTGGTCTTATCCTCCTCAGCCTCCTCTACAGCCCCACAGATGTTGGTGTTCCTCAAGAGCCTGACAGGTATCTCCAGCCCAGATGATGTGCCTGCAATGAGAGTTCTACAGCCACACAACTCACAGCCAACTAATCCTTCTCCACTTGTCAACAGGCACCTCCGGCCTTGGGTGGCACAAACGGTTAAGCATTGGGCTACTAACCAAAAGGCTGGCAGCTCGAACCTACCCAGAGGCACTTCAGAAAAATGGCCTGGTGATCTGCTTCCAAAAGGTCAGTCATGAAAACTATGGAGCACGGTTCTACTCTGACACACACGAGGTCACTCACTATGAGTCGGAGTTGACTCAACTGGAACTGGAAGGCACCTCTAAGCATAATTTTCATCTCTGATTCCCCAGTTCAAAACCTTTTCTGGTGTTCTCTATCTTGGTGATGGTATCATTATCCAACTAGTGATCCAACCCAGAAATCTGGAAGTCATGGTCCCTTTCTACTTTCACAACAAATACCACCACTTATACTATCTATTGTTCAACTCTGTCTCACCCTTTCACCCCACTACTATTATCCTAGCTCATATACTAAGCTCATGTCTGCACTGTTTCAAAGACCTCGTTTTCTACCTTCACCCCTTTCCAATCCATCCTCCAGGCTGCTGCCAGTGACCTAAAATCTTAATTCTACCCCACCTCAAAACTCTTCAGAGGTTCTCCATATCCTGCAGGACAAATCCTCTAATACAGAACGAGCCCCTTCTTGACCTAATTCATCTGTCCATCCCTCAGCACTACCCTGCTCCTTGGTGTGGCGTGTCTTCACATCTCCCAATCTCTGCAAATACAGTTCCCTTTGAGTCGAATACTCTCCCCTAATAAGCTTGGCAAGTTTGCACTTCTCCTTCAAAAGTTAGTTTTTACAATTTCAGCTCAAAGACTAACTACATCACTCACTCAAGCATCTCCGGACAGACTAAGGCCATCGACACATACCTCCGCACCTTCGTTTCCTCTCTTACAGGGTCTTAGCTGTTGGCCTAACTCTCCACTAGCTTGGGGGCTCCTTCACAACAAGAACCTTCATGTTTCCTCAGGGCATCCTCACGGTGCTTTGCTTGCTACAGGCACAAGACAGTTAATGACTGAAGATGCCAGAATCAGTCTCATTATTTTATAGACACATTTATTCAAAAAGATAAGTTTTATGTTACAGAATAAAGCTGATAAGCAATGGATAAAAAGTTATTTCTAAAAGTTCTGTATCAGAAGCACACACGTTAGAACGTCTGGCTGGCCAGGTCTGCCCTCTTGTATCGTGCGTCTCACTTTATCAACAATAATTCTGTAATAAGTGTATAAAATGCCACAATTAAGCTGGTAAATAGAACGCACAAATGAAAATAGGTGAGATATTAGAACTGTTATATACGAGCTCTTCTGAATCCAAAGTAAAACTGGTGTTCACTCCAGGTGAGTATATAAATAAAAGCGTAAATAAAAATAATTTCACTTAAGGTGATTATCTTATCATATATAGTATACGAGAAAGAAAATAGGCTAAAAGAGAATTCAATATATATACATATTCTCAACTGATTTTTTAAGGTAAGAAAGCATTTGCTCTAGTCAAACTGATTGTTATATGAAATTTTAAGTTTGTAATAGCTGTAATTTAAAAAAATTTCATCTCTTGCTTTTTTAATTTTTTTCTAAATTCTCAGTGGCAATAAAGTATGCCTTTTACAAATAGTAACCTTTCAAGACACTTTATCAAATGATAAACATCTATCCAAACTGTAGATGTCAGAAACTATTATGATAACACGGTGCTATGTAAACCGACCTGGGTCCATATGGAGGGGAAAAAGTGTCACCAAGGAAGTGTCTGTAAATATATCCATCCAGATTCTCAAACGCTCCATCATCATCTACCTGATACTCCTTCATGGCTTTCAGATAGTCTTTAACATCACTAACGAAGTCGATGAAGAGCTTCCGGTCGTGTATGAAGACGCCATTCAGGAAAAACTGACTGATGAACTGATCAAGTTCCTTCCAGTGATGGAAACCATCCAGCTCTTTTAATAAGTATCTTTGTATTAACTGTCTAAATTCGTCTATCCTTACAGGATTCAACACTACATTAAAAAGACTAATGGATTCCTGTCGTGCACAGTCAAATACATCAGAACAACCCTTTCTCACAGAATGATAATTTTCACTACAGTCATGCTCAGCACTGCATCTCTGTGAGTTCGTGTGTTTTCCAGAGTGAATGGGCTTTTCCCTCCTTCCCGCTCTCTGCCCAGTGGGGCCTCTACTATTCCGGTTTTGTGTGGTTGCCTTATACTGTGGATGTAAATACTCGCGATAAACTGTTCCTGATTTTTTAGCTGCCTCTTCTTTTGGAGCACCAAATCTTTTATTCCCCTTTTCATCAAAGATATTCTTGGTGGTATCTTTGAAATGTCTGAAAGTAGATTTAACTGAATCTGAGAATTTTTTCAGATTTTCTTTCACAGCTTCTTTAGCCTGTTTGATTTTTTCTTTATGATGCCTGACAAACTCCTTGGTTGAATTCTTCATTGCATCAAATGTTTCCTTAACTGAACCCAGAAAGGTTTCCTTCGACTTAGTTTTAGCCCTGTGGCTTCCTCTGCCGCCTTTCTTTCTTCCATCGGTTTCTTGCTTTCCAGTTTGGTCCTTTGCCTCAACATACAGTCTTTCCCACAGATCAGAACGCTGCTGTTCAAAGGTCAGCTTCTGCTCCAGCGCACTAAGTCTTCCCCGTAAGGCTTCTATTTCCCTTTTTTCAGTCAATACATTGGGAGAGTCTGGGTTGCCATATGACTGACTACTGCCTAACTGCTGGACTTCCGCTCTTAGGGCCGCGGTTAACAGTCGCTCTCTGTCCAGTTCCTTCTTCAGCATCTTTGCTTCTGCCAGGAAAGTCTCCCTTTGACTGAGAGCGCTGTGTGTCTTCTTCTGTTCCTCTTCCAAATGCTGCCTAAGTCTCTGGTTTTCTGTAACTAATTCAGTACTTGTTCCTTTATCTTCCAGCACCCGAATCTGTTCTCGTAGTTTTCTCAACTCTTCCTGTAATGAACGCAAGGCTTTTTCTTCTTTCTCTAGAGATAGCCTTAAATACTGATTTTCTGTAGCGAGGTTCTTTTTCTGAGTTTCAAAGGACATTTTCTCTGCTTCAGTAAGGGTCCAACACCTTGCAAGGTTTTTCTTCAATGACTATTTTGAAAGGGAAGAAAGAAAAATGTCAAGTGCTTTAAAAGCTAAATTTAAATCTTTAAGATATAGAAAACACCCCCGTGAACTTTATTTCTGGAAAAGCTATCCTTTGGGTAGTATTTTCAATAGTACAAAAATGGGAAAATACAAGGATCATATGCGAGAAGATGCACAGTGGAGAGCCATGTCACGCTAAGAACAAGAACATGGTGGAAAAATTAAAGAAGGGAAAAGTTAGCCAGAGCTGGGTTTAGCCGTAAGAGGATTTTTTTTTAAGAGATCATAGGAAATCTTTACTGGTTTGGGAGCCCGTTTACATGTTTGGAGAAAAGAGTACAGTGCTTTTATCTTTTGACTACTGGACTCAATCTCTCCTGAGGAGGCTTCTGGAGAATTTAGGCAAGACTAAAGGCTTCTCTGGGTGGGGGAGACTATCTTGTATAAAAATTAAAAATACAGCTAGAGCTGACTTCAGGCTTCAAAAAACTCTGTTGGTAATCACTGTACCCTTTGAAGAAACATTTCAATAATCTTAGTCCTACGCAAGTTAACATTTCTAGGGTAAGGAGAGGTAAGTTGTACAAGGGTCTACGAGAGCTTTAGTAGACAGACTGAATCTTGGTAACATAACTAATTTCCCCAATTTCAAACAAACTTCTGAAGTGACTAACTCAGATTACCCGTGTAACTCTGAAACCATCACCCCAGACAGAAGTCATGTTCAATCAGGTTTATAGAATTTTACCGCAGTTCAAAGTAGCCTTGACTGACTTGATTTTTCTTTTTCAGCGGGCATTAGTAACAAGCATTAACCAAAACCAGCAGAAAATTAAACAATATGCTTCAACAGGTTAGTGTGACACCAATATAAATATGTGGATATAACATTATCTAGTCAGTTAAACTATCTTAGCATGTCAATCTGCAAAATGATACTTAAATTTGGCTTAATTTATCAGACATTATGGTGATCCCACTTGAATCAGACCAGACCAGCAATATATCTAATTACAAAAACAAGCCGGAAAAAAAAAAAGTCCTTTGAAAAATAACCATCTGAAATGGCTGTTTCACTGTCTCATTAATCTTCAGAGAACAAATTAAAACTTCATTATAGTCATTTCATCTCCTCTCCCTACGTGAGAGGAAACGACAGTTTCATCTACCCAACAGCAGTGGACCGTCGAGCGGAACAGGCTGATGTAGCATCACCGTTAAATGCATACGCACAGGCAGGCCACAGAGTAACTGCCAAGTACAACACTCCTCATCAGATAAACTCAGTAACCTTGAAGTGACTGTTAGCAGGTGCTGAGCAGTTCTTCCAGGGAGATCTTCAACATCTGAACTACACCTGACAGCTAGAGACAAGAGCTCTCCAAAAACTAACTCCGTAGAGACTTATGCACGGAGAGTCTCCTACAAGGCAGTACCATCCTATGGAACCAAAAACCATGGTGGAGAAAAAGAGAACAGCTACTCTTTTTATAGCATCCTGTGATCCAGATGGAGACACAGCAACTACTTACAATTCACTTCAGCAGTACCTTCCTGAAAGAAATACTTTAGATGTCAAATGGGATTCATACATAAATGGTGAAGGAGATTTGGAGGAATGGAGGGAAAAGAAACAGCTTACTTCTCTACCATGAATTTTTCAACAATCTCTATAATGTTCCTAGGGAAGAACTAGATAAGACCAGCTCTTTTCTGGCCCTTGTAAACCCATAAAGGTGCTGGGCAACTGGACAGAATGGATAGAGCCCTGCTGAAGCTAGATTGGTTTAGGTGGGAAAGCGCAAGATGCCCCCTTTCCATCAGAACTAACGAGACCAGAGCAAAGGGACTGACTAACTCTTCTCCTGGCCCAGGGAAGACCTCGGAGAAGCTATAAAGCCACACTCTCCTCTTTTCCTCCCACTGACCGAAAATATTTTGCTCAGCTCTGTAAAAATAATATTAATTATAATGCAGCATAGTGGTTAGGAATAAGGGCTTTGGAGTTAGATACTTGCAATCAAACCTAGCTCTTGCCAGGTGCCAATCTTGGGGGAAATTACTTACCCTTTCTCATCTATAAAAGAAAGTCAATACCTGCTTACTTCACAGTATTGTGAGGAGAAATAAGAGAAACAGAATGTATGATGCACTCGTGACACCAACGATCAAAACCAACCAAACCCGCTGCCGTCGAGGCGATTCTGGCTCAGTAATTACCAACAGGATTGCCGACTTACTCATCTGCACTGCACCTGCATCTACAGTCATCCCTCGGTATCATCATGTCTTTGTATTTGTTGGTTGTATGTACCTTATAGTCTGTGAGAGACTCCTGTTCCTGCTGACATGGAGAGAGAGAATCCTTCACATCATTCAGTTCATCTTCCTGCAGCTTTCTGACCAACTGCTGATGCTTCTGAACCTGGATGGTGCCTAAAATGAACCATTTCATCAGGGGTGGATCACATAAACATTATCAATACCAGTGTTCTAAAAGATACAATAAAACATCTAATCGGCATGCAATTTAAATACTTAATTCAGACAGGATCCTTTCTTCAAAGGATCAGTATTTCACCGTTCTGTAATAATTCCATTTATAGAATAAATAAGTGAAACTCACGGCATCATTCACATGGTGGTGTTAATCATAATGTAAATCGAGCACATTTAAGCAGTTCACTATCCTTTTGATTAAAACAAAGAAGCCACCCACATTACCCTAACCAAGAAAACAATTCTATCGTAATGTTTTTATCCTACTGTGCCTGATGAGTACCTATTAAGGGCACTTTAGGTTTCCTCTGGGGTGGGGGGGCGATCTCTGAAGTAAGTGTTTAATCCTCTCTTCCACAGAGAAACGAACCATGATGTCTATTCACAGGTTAGAGTCAATAAGGAAAAATGAAAATGAACTTTCTTCTCACTGTATTTTGCCTGAATGACAGACATTTTCCCACACAAGTCCAAAAAAGTACAGCAGGGAAAATAACTGGCTGAGTGTAATTATTCACCATTCTCAAAGCCAAGATCTTTATGAATTCTGCAATGGTTAGATCTGTATTTGTAACATGCTTTAAATTTCAAGTCATGCTTCACACACGCCAGCCAGGTTGATACAGCACTTCCTGTTAACCTAAACAGAAGTCTCGCTGGAAGTACAGCTCGAATGGCTACCTCCTGCTCTGACCACCAGCTAACTTCCCGCCACTCTGGGCCAACCTGGGCTAAGTGGTCGAGAGTGCCACGCATCCTCTATGATTCCATAGAAAGACATCAAAACTGGCGTACACCTGCCTCTATCCCAGCAGTGATAAAGGAATCCAAAACCAACGAGGGTTCTCTGTATTTTCACCCTAAAAATCAAAATGCTAATTTGCCAAGACATGCTGCTCACATGCCACTACATGCTTCATGCACAAGCGTTAAAAAAAAAAAAACCACTAATGAAAAAGGCAAAATGCATTCGGCAACCTCCCACCTGCTGAGCTGCGCACCACTATGTAAAGGCATCGCAGAATTTTGCAACAGAAGGACGTGACAGCTTATGATTTCTTCCCTTACTGCTAAGTTGTTTGTTTAAAAACTTCTTCAGTACCTCCTGAAGTCAGAATTAACTTTTCAATTTTCTCACTTATAAAAGCATAGGAAACTTTGTGCTTCTGACATTTTCATACCAAAGTTGTAAGAATTACTCAAAAAAAAACCTCAAATGTTTAAATAATAGTTCCCAGAGTAACAGAAAACTTCTATTTCAAACCACCTACTCGAAAATAACCTAAAACTATGTGTTCACGTTTGAATTCAAGGAACTGTAATATATGCCTGATGACTGTCTTAAGGTGACTTTTTCATGCATTTTCAACCACCTAACTGTAGTGTTACAAATTGAACTGTTTCCCCTCAAAAGATATACTGAAATCCTAACTCCTGTATCTGTGAAGGTGACTCTGTTTAGGGCAACAGGGCTTTTCTTTGATGTTTTCAGCTGAGTTAACAAGGTCACACCAGAGTAAGGCAGGTCCTGATCCCTTCTGGGTGGTGTCTTATCAAATATACCCACAAAGTCTGCCCATGGCTACCAGAAGCTGAGACAAGAAAGGATCTTCCCCAGAGCAGACAGAGAGCAGAGTCCAGCTGATGCCCTTAATTCCCCTTAATTCCGGCTTCTAGCCTCCAGAACTCTGAGAAAACAGACTTCTGTTCTTCAAAGCCGCCCACCTGGCAGCATTTTGTTCTAGCAGCTCGAGGAAACAAAGATGATCCAAAGCTCAACCCTGGGCCTTCTGGTCCTGTCTACAAACTGCCTGATCTCATCACAGCTTCTGCTATCTCTTCTAAAACTGCTCATCCATAATATCCACCTCAGCAGAGCATCTAGTCACTACATACAGCTTCTGAAAATCAAAATTCAGCTCCTGCCCTAAACCAGTAGAAGATGGGTAGAAACAAATCAAACTGAGCTTACTACATAAGACCTATGGCCGTTAACCAAAAGGTCGGCAGTTCAAATCCACCAGCCCGGCTGCTCCTTAGAAACCGTATGGGGCAGTTCTACTCTGACCTACAGGATCGCTATGAGTCGGAATCAACTCGATGGCAAAGGGTCTAGTAAAACCCTACCCCAATATCTCCCCCAACTCCAAAAGTAAAGCAGCTAGCACGCTGCCTGGAATTAATAAACAAACCACTAATATCCTAAGTATTCAGGCTCAAAGTCCTGTTTTCCTTCATTCCTTCAATGTCCCGTATTTCAAACTTCACTCCGTTTCCACTGTCACTATAGTTGCTGAGGCCCTCGTCACCAAATATCTGGATTATAAAACCTCCTAGCTGACTCTTCTAGTTTTCCCATACCACTTACCTTTCCATTTTTCCCTCACTTTTCCTGTAAAAATCAAACGCTCCCAACCAGATTCCAAGACGTTTTACAATATAACAACATCCCACCTGTTCTAACCTTATATTCTAGTTTCTAAACACTCATTCTGCTGTAGCCCCGCCAGTCTTTTCACTGTCCCCAAACCCAGCAAGCTGACTTCCTCCTTAGGTTAGCAAGTTCTCCGTTGCTCGAATGTTCCACTTTCCCTTCTGCCTATCATAAGTTCACTCAGACCAGACTCATAAAATTCTTCCACCTCCAGGATGATTTGGTAAGTGAATCCTTCAAGCTGTAATTCTCGTCTGTGCCACACAATTTAGCACCTAGTAATATTCTGTTATATTGTCTGCCGAAGAGCAGGGCAGCCTATCAATACTACAGCGACTTGACAAGAAGACACAATCAGCTGGATTCCACTTACGATTTAGAATATGGGCAGTCCACAGCTAAAGTGTAAAGAGAGACAGGTGCTGCATACAGGGAGATTTCTGTTAACTGCATTTCAAACATCTATCTACTAAGTTAAAACCATGAGTTACTTCTGTACGTGCTCACTATTAGCCCGCCCTATACCATGCTGGTACGAGCCGCCACATCCACAAAGGTAATCAATCCTAAGGAACTAAGCAAACTTTCTGTCACCAACTGTTACTTAGTATTTATGACTCCTTATTGTTAACATAAGTAGCCCTGGTGGTGCAGCGATTAAGCACTCGGGCTGACAATCAAAAGGTCAGTGGTTTGAAGCCACCAGCTGCTCCACGGGAGAAAGATGCGGCAGTCTGCTTCCATAAAAATTACAGCCTTGGAAATCCTATGAGGCAGTTCTACTCTGTCCTGTAGGGTCACTATGAGTTGGAACTGACTAGACGGCAACCGATTTTTTTTAATATACACAGGAAAAGGTGCCATATAATGTTCCTACGGTAAAATGTCCGCTTATACAGTAATCTTATGTGGCATTCACGAACTACTTCTGCTTCCACCTCTGCGTCTGCTGGTCAGCATCTCTTCAGAAGCACCTTCAGAACCTGAAGCAGTGCCAAGCACCTGAAGTGCACCTGTACTGTTCTCAGGCACGCTAGTTCCCGCTCCCTTCCAGTTTAGACACGCTAAATCTGTCTGGAGTCCAACTGTGCGGAGGACTCACTTAGGTAGTGTGTGTGTTTGCTGAATAATTATAAAGTTCCATTACTGGCTATGGAGCACGATGGCTGAGCTCATGGTAGAAGATGGGAAATTCAAACCAGCTCTGTAAACAACCCCAAAGAGTTCTTTTTTTATTTTTTCCATAATTACTTTTTTTATTATTGTACTTTAGATGAAGGTTTACAGAACTAACTAGTTTCTCATTAAAAAATCAGTACACATACTGTTTTGTGACACTGGTTGCCAACCCCATGACATGTCAACACTCTCCCCTTCTAAACCTTTGGTTCCCTATTACCAGCTTTCCTGTCCCCTCCTGCCTTCTAGTCCTTGTCCCTGGGCTGTTGTGCCCATTCAGTCTCATTTTGTTTTATGGGCCTGTCTAATCTCCCAAAGAGTTCTTGAAGTGTTGATATTGATGCCAAAATTTTTTTTAAAAAATTGTGATATCCTTTAGATAGTGACCTTGAAAAGGTAGCAGCCATTCAGTTAAGTTTTTTCGGTTTATCAAACCAGTCTCTTGACTAGACAGACCTACTTAATACTCTATCACACAAGCTTTTCATGTTCTGAAAAAGCTAATACGAAAAAGTATACAAAAAGGTTTTGTTAAATATAATCATTAAATTTCACAAGTAACGAAAATCCTTGAATAAAAGGGAAATAATTTTTCAGCTTTGGAACTAATTCTCTTTACATTAATCTTTATACAAAATACTCAAAAGTCATGCAACTGGTGAGGTTTTAAGGCAATCTGGATTGGATTAATGTTAAAAGTCACTCTCCAAATTTTTTTTTATTTTTAGTAAAAAGAAAAAAAAAGATTACGATAAGACCTTCTCCTTTGTTACCTCCATGTTTACCTGTGGGGGAAAAAATCATACTCAAAACATGTATTGATAGATTCGCTCCAGCTAGATAGTAAACAAAATTAAATATATATTTCAAATCAAATCTCATTACAATAAACTTCAAGGGAGGATACAAATTGTGGCATCTCAGTAGCAAATTCAACTACGAATCCACCAGGTGTTTAAATAGTTATATTAACATAAAGTTAAATACAAGAATAAACACATTTTACTGACTCTAAACTAAGCAAGTATCAACTGTCTTCATAAAGTTCATTCTAACAATACAGATATTGAAATTCACTATGTCTTTTCCCCCAGTCAACACAGGGTACATGTCATTCTTCAATCTTTGCATTCATATTTTTGCAGTAACTGGTCATGCTACAGAAACCTGTGTGTGCCGACAACATCAAGGGTAAGCCAAGGGGGTGTACACGTCACAGGACTCTTACAAACAAAAACCATCAAAGGAACTGCTTAGTGCCACCAGAGTGAAGGAAGCATCGGGCCTGCTCAGCCCTCTTCTCCCAGTGCCTAGGGCATTCCCTGCACGGAGCAGGTGTTCAAGAAGATAAACAGATGCTGAATGAAGAAACGAATGCACACTGCATGAAACTATCAATAAAAACATCAAGAACTTTACTCTCCTCAAACAGTCATTTTTTTTTAAGTACTAAAAAAGCCAGCCAATGAGTATCTTCAATCTAAAGAATACGTTTCAATAAGCAACCTCACCAGGTGAGATGCTAACTCTTCGCACAGAAATAGGGTTAGGCAGTGCCGCGATCTATGCAGCGTACAAAACGCAACAGCATCCGTGATAACTGCTACCCTGTAAATCCGTAAAAGCGAAGTTTATTGATTTTACATATCTAATTACACACTGAAGTTTATTACATCTGGCCCTTTGCTGAAAACATGATAAATATGTCTTTCTCTTTGTTAGCACAACCAATTTTGCAAGGAAGTAGCAAAACAGGAGTATTCAGGAAGCTGAACTGTAGATAAAAAACTAAAAAGTTAATATAAAGCAAACTAAAATTTGCGAAGTTGACAAAATCTTAGACTATTTCTTTTTGGTGTTCCCCCTGCCCCAAAAAATTCCAATATGGCAAAAATCGTAAGCGTTCAGTTCTCAAACATTTCTTTGTTCAAATACAGACCTTAAATAAGTGAAAAGTAATACCACATGGAATTTCTTCTTTTTCTCACCCAAGCGACTTTTGAGAATTTGAATTTGTAAGATACTCAATAGACATAAACAGCAGCAACTGTAATACTGAGCAAACTATGAGGCTACACTACAAACGAATGAATCAATTCACGGGAATCACGGAAGCAGCACTGAATGTCACAAAACACGATGTTTGCGTGAAACCTGAAGTGAAGTAATGAAGACCACTGTGACACTTCAAATGCGACTATTCCAACTGGAACCTAATTGACGCTAATCCTCCTAATAAAGACAGTCTGGTTAGTTTGTGGTTCTAAATTCAAACGATTTACCTCATGCTGAGCACTTCAGATTTTTCATCTTCCACCTTTTTATTCTAAAAAAGCTGTAAACATACGTGTGAAACAATCCCCGTATTTCTTAAAAAAATAACTACTGCCTCATTTAACTGAAGACAGTTTTGTGAGACAGCGAGCACGATCCCCACTGTCCAGTGAGAAAACGAAGCTTCAAACAAGCAGGTTGTAAGTGTGCCAAGGTCATAGGCTAACGATGGCACTGAAGACACTCCCAGAATTCCTCACGCCAAGGCGTCCCCACGGGGTGGCCGTGAGTCGGAGCCGACTCGACAGCACGCAGCAGCAACGGGGGCTTCTCCACTACGCTGCCAGCGGATGTAGAACAACTTCTCAAGTACTCACCATAGAAATGTCCGAATCCCATGCTGACTGCAATCACCAAAGCGAGGACAACACATTTGTTGAGACCACTAGTGAACTGGCGCTTAGGCACAGCCTCCTTGGAAGGGTGGGCTTCTCGGTCTTCAGAGTCGGAGCCGGAAACAGTCCTCCTCCTGGCACGGCGCCGTCGAAGAGCCGGGCTGGGCTGAGGACTCGTATCATCACTACTTGATTCATCACCGCCAGGTTGAGACGGAAATACTATTTTAAAAAGAAAAATGTAGGTATTTAAGGACCAAAATTTTTAGAAAAGCTTCCCCAGTAAATATGATTTAGAATTAACTACCGTCCCTGCATGCCTTTTCACATGAAACAGCCCAAAACAAAGATAAAACACCACAAAAACACAAAAATTCAAGTTTATCAACACAAAGCCAAAACAAAAGATTTCAACTGTGATACACATGAATCCCCTAGTCATAATCTGTGCTTCTGAGGGTCTATCTACTTTTCAGCCCCTCTGCAGTTTACACCATTAGAAAAACAATCATTCGTTCTCGCATCCTATTAACTGCATTGCTGTTAAGCCATAAACAAGTACTATCTCTGGAAGGAAAAAAAAACTGTCTTTCAATGTCAAACAGAGGTAATTTAAGCTCAACTGTTTAGGAAAGTATACAAGCAGTTTCTGTGATTTACGAAGAACAATAAATACCAAAGTCACCCTTGGCTTTATCTGTTCTCTAGTTTCACTTCCCTCCTACCAGCCCAGGATCAAGAGTCAAGCACTGTCAAGTCAACACAGGTTTCCAGAAGTCAGATGAGCCCTTCCCTTCGACTGCCACTCTTACTAGAAGGTTATCAGTTTCACCCTCTAGTAAACATGTCAGCATGAGGAAGAGACACAACAGCTATCTCCGCCAGGAAGGACTGGTCTGTGCTGCTGCTTTATGAAAACAATAGCAAACTGGAAAAAAAAACCACAAGAAAGCTCATGTCCTGGGAACATATCGGCTGGAAAAATCACCATTTTTTCAAACACATAATTTCTTAACACTGCTCCGTATTAACAAACTGTGTTGACATGGATTAGACCATCATGATTTCCACAGGCCAGTGAAAAGAAAACGCACTAAAAGTAAGGACAAACTGTGAACTTGAATTTGATACAAAGAGCTCCAAAACAGCAAATATTCATGCCTCAAAAAAGAGTTCTTCAGAACCCAGGACATCCATGCTACAGGAAAGCTGGTGGTTTCGATTAGATGATCCTGTTTAAAGATGACTCATGGAGGATTCAGGGAACGTTCACACTCACAACCACACACACACAGACAGAGACACTACTGCATGATCAAAGTTCCTAATGTTTACTAATACAGATGCCACTGAGAGACTTCTGGTCATGACCCTTATGCCCATCATGTTTATCTGGTTATTCTTGATCACTAGTTTTTCCAAGATGCCGGGGCCTCAGCTGTGAGGTTACATTTCTCGGACAAAGAAAGGAAGACTTAAACACGCACTGCATAGTACAAAGGCATTCAAGATCACAGCTGGAGTATTTAAGTCAGACTTTCTGACGCAGACGGGCAAATGTAAAAACAGTCAACATTCTTTAAAAGTTTCAATTCTACATTTACACACCGCCTTCATTATGTAAGTCAACAAACCAGTCCAACCCATATTAATAAGCTCAAATCTTACATAATGCTTCCATCTTTTTTAACCCATACACATGACAGACGAAATATTTTTGTTTAAACTTCTTTTAAAGCTTAATTTGGCCCATAGTCCAAGATGCAAGCGATGCAAAGGCATGCAATAAGCTTAGCCAGCTTTTTTACGAGATCAATTTTGAACAGCTGTTTAGAGCATCACAGATGACAACAGGCATCTTTACAGCACTAACAGTCAATGTGGCTAGGCACGCTCAGCTCTAGAGAAGCTGATCAGGTTTAGTCACGCCACCTTGGAAAGCGGGTTGGCTAGGAACATGGTGTTTCAGCTGATCATCCCATCCCCTTATGCATTCAGGAATCTTCCACAGCTTCTCCCACCACCTTTCTTTTGTGAATAAACAGGAAAAAAGATGTGTAAAGCTTTATTATAAAGAATAAAAAGGGGAAAAAAGAATTGACAATACTTCTTTTAAATATAACTTATTATTGTTATCTGTGCTACATCAAAATCTAATAATCATGCCTTTTTATTAAGATATTCAAAACAAACTTTTCTACAACTACCAATTTTGCTTTCTTGGTGGAGAGGGTCATTACAGGAGGGAGTGTTCTTAACTCAACAAAATGTACAGTGCCACAGAATCTAATTTAGCAGAAGAAAAAACTGAAGTTGAAATTCTATAGAGAGAGAAGAAAGGGAAAGGAAGAAACAAAATAACTACGCAATGGGTAGCGTGAAATTTGAGAAAACCAAAGGGGGCAAACGGGAAGGGAAAGAAAACCAAAGGGGGCAAACGGGAAGGGAAAGAAGACAAGAACTCTTGGCGACCAGTGTAGACAGTGTTTTCAGCACAGTCTAACATTTCATCTTTGATTACTTTTTAACATTTTGTTTGTTGATACAATTCTTAGGGAGGAATAAAAATGTATCTAATAAAATATTCCTAACTACATTTCCAAAATTCCTCCAGGAAGTCCTAGTTCACAAAGGAGGTAAAAACCAGAACGGGCTTAAAGGGTCAACAGTGTAATGTCAGTTTCTTAAATGTCTGCGTGGCCCCTTCTGTGCTCCTCTTGCTTTGGTCTATCTTTTCTGGGCCATAAATCATCTCAAATTAAACTAGAACCTGTAGTCTTTAAATAAAAAAAGACTACTAGAATATATGGCACAAATTCTGAATTAAAAAAAAAACACTAAAACTTGAGTACCATAAATGATTCTCAAATCAATTACATTAAGCCCTCGTAAACAGATGTACTACGTATGCTATTATGGTCAGGGATAAAGTTTACCTCCGACTATGCAGACTGCCAGATGAGCAAGTATGTGAGTGAAATGTTCGCGTGTTCTTGACAACAGACAAACTAACCAAAACCAAACCCGCTGCCGTTGAGTTGACTTCGACTCGTATCGACCCTGCAGGACAGAGTAGAACTGCCCCATAGGGTTTCCAAGGAGCAGCTGGTGGATTTGAAATGCCAACCTCTTGGTCAGCAACCGAGCTCTTAACCACTGTGCCACCAATTGGAAATAAAAAAAAAACTGGTCATTAAATGAGAGGTAAAAAACTCTACCCAACATTTTTAACTTTAAACTGGAATGACAGGAACTCGAACTTGTCTGATTCTGGTCTCCAAATGTAAACAACGATAAACTCTAAGAAAATTCTCTGAAATTTCTGCCAGCGGATAAACTAGATGTTCCTATTTTTCCATCAAATTAGGAAATTCTTGGACTCGTTAGCAGTTTTCCGAGGTGTCGCTCCCATAATTCACCCTTATAACTGTGGGTTAATTATAGGTTTGTGTCTCGTGAAATTTTCCAAGAACTTTATTTATATATTTACCTATCCAAATATTTTTATCACCTAGAAAGGTGTTACATATTCCTAAAACTGAGCCGAAGAATTATGGAAGGTACTGAGCTCAGCAACTCACACTTTAACCTTCAAATGATTACGTCTGAACAAGGGGCATTAACTGCATTAAGAATGTGACTTTTAACAGGTACATTTCCATAATACAATCTAAAATGAAAGATCCAAAGGTCAGGGGCTCTGGGATACTGCTCTGCAGCCAGCTCCTGAGCCTTGTTTGGTACATGGTTGGCACTCAGTGAGTGTCTGCTGAATGACTAAATACTGAGTGGATCTGCAACAGTTAAGTAAGAACTTTCACTATTCCTAGAATACAAATTTTGTACTATTGTAAGCAAAAATCTTAACATTCTCCTTTTGGGTGTAATGACTCAATCTCCCACACTTCTAAAGAACTAAAAAGTACCAAATGCATTTTGGAGTGTCTGAAACATCAACAGATCTCCTTAAAGACGTATTTTTGTCTTGTACTTAACGATAAAAGATGGTATTTACAGATAAACAAAGGATTGATATGCTCTAGGCCCTAGAGTCTAAGAAATCACTAGATAAAATAGATTTTACAAAAAAATTTGTGTTTTATCCAAAAATATCCAAAACTTGAGATTCAGGGTTAGAAAACAAGCCACTCCATAAAATGTGGCTTTAGGAGTCCACAAGTCTCCTATCGGTGTACTCTGTCTTTACACAGTTCTTACCAGTTTCTGGCTGACAGAACGTATACTGGCTGCTAGAGGAAGAGCCCATGTTAAAGTCTTCTGGGCTCTGTGCTTCTTTAACAATTACAGCTTCTTCCTGAGTTCCAATTTCTTCTAACTTAGGTGGCTCAAGGGTAACAATATCAGAATCATCACTGACCGTTCCAAAATACACATTGTCTTCAGGTGACTTCCCTTCCTCTGCCTGAAGAAGAATTATAATTTTAGAGACAGTAAATGCAACTATTATTCTAGGGCTTTATATTTTCTCTAAAGCTCAAAGTGTTATGATAGTTTGAGGTCAACACAGAAGACATAATTCCTGCCCAACAGGAAAGGATTGCGCAGAGGAGGCTCATCTTTTAGCGTGAAAATACCACCAAGCTCCTTGGCAACTCTACGAATCAGACCAGGTTGGACATTTTCCTAGACAGCCCACCATTGCGCCCCACCGACCACAGGAAGGAGAGAGTTCATTTGTCTCACCAGTTTCCTGGGTTTATTTAAGCATAACTCTGCAGTCAGAGAACCCATAAAAGACTGATTAAATTTTTCTGATTATATATGTAATAAACTTCAACAGCTGTACCATGTAAAGATCATCTGGCTAACTAGTTTTATCAAAAAGTCAAGGAAAATTCCAAAGGGTAAGATTCATTTTGTTCTCAAATTTAAAAACTAACCTTCATTTTAGATAAGAATTCTAATAGCTTAATTTCCCAATGCAACTCAAGAATGCAACCTTCTTCCAAGAAAAATTAGAGATTAAAAGAACAGTTCTTTAACACATTAGCAAGAAATCACTTTCTAAATTAAAAGATGCTCACTTAATCTGCAGTCAAAAGAGAAGCTTACTTTAACCTTAAAGCTGACCAATTTGTGGAATCTCAAACTTTTCAAAAAAATTTGCTTATAATTCAAATAGGAATAGAATGCACATCTAGAAACGAAGACATTAATTGTATTATCTAAGAAACACTGTTTATCACATATCCACAAAGTACTAGCTTACCTTAAGAGCTGACCTGGTTTCTTCCACAGCTGAATAAGCCGTTTCGCCCGTTAACATTGTGCAATTTTGGCTGTTTTCTGATATAAAGCAAAGATCAATTACATTATTTCTTCATTTAAAACACTTTGTTGACTTTTTGTAGTCTACATATAATTATAATGTAGGCAGATAAAATCTATTCCTAGTTTGTTAAAGTGGATTTAGTCAAATGTCAAATACAATTATAACAGTCACTATACTATTGCTGAAAAGATCGCTGTATTTCAAATACAGTTATTTGAAATTGTTAGGGGGTAATTTTAAATACTAAACTGAATTCAAGACCAATAACTCAAATCAAAGCTCATCTAACTAAGTAAATAAAATCTCTACCTTGCAATAACAAAGTACTTCTTAATCCAAGGTGTTTGAAAACTCCATTCTCAAATACCTGGTGTTGTATCTCCTGAATTCTTAAAGTTCATTCAAAATTCCTAAAGGTATCATAGGGCAACATTTGTAGTATCTGTTAAATGGGAGACTATTTTGTCCTGTAAGCCTTCATCTTAAGTGAGAATAACAGCACAATTAGAAGAGCGCAGTCAAAGTCACTTAAATGTGTATGTAAAAATTTTTGAAATGGTGTATCTTTGGCTATGTGTATTTTCACCAAAAAAAAAAAAAAGTTGAGAATTTAGAGGGTTAAAATGTTGTGGGGTTTTTAACCAACGTCATAAAACAGCATGTGTGCCACTGTTATATGAGAAACTATTTGTTCTGTAAGCCTTCACCTGAAATACAATAAAATATTTAAAAAAAAAAAAAAATTCCTAAAGGTACTATTTTTCTAGTGACTGCCAACGCTTGGTAACACAGGAATCAAAACTATGGCTGCAAATTAGATATGCTTTATAATAAAAAACTACAAAACAGAAGGACTCAAAGAACATGGAAAAACAATACAGTGTCACTACAGAAGATACAAGAATCATTTTAAAGGAAAAATGTACAAACAGGATATTGTGTTCACAAAACCATATTTTTAATTAAAAAAAGCTATAAAATGTTAACAGAACTAAAAAGTATTAAAACAAGTATAACATACAAATTTATGTACAAAAAGAACACAAACCAAATGATAATAGCAATTATCTCCAGATAAAAGAATTATAAGTGGTTTTAAATTTCTTTAGCTTATCACTATTTTTTCCCTTCCATGAGTATATCATATGTAATTAAACACTCCCAAAAGACAAAAAAAAGAAGAAACACCATTTTCGTATGTTTTATAAATATAGCCACTAAGAGAATATTAACTTAATTTGGAGATAAGACTCCTCGACAAAGGTAGACATGGGTTCAAGGACTCCTGAGGGAGCACAGAAATTTTCATATGTAAGTACACTTACTCCTCACTTATCAACATGGTTAGGTTTCAAAGACCAGGTCGTTACACGGAAATCGGCATTACATGAAACTGAAGGATGATCACATCAGATCACAAAATGGAGGGTGATCACAGCATTACGTAACTGCCAAGCCACTGAGAATAATGGTCTAGCCAAGTTTAAACACAACCTTAACCATCACAGCCAGCATTCCTCTCATCTCGCATCTTGGTGCTCTCTACTGGCAGACATAACGTCGTTAATGCGCAAAACAGTCAAAAAGATTTTTTTTACTACTGTCGAAAATGCAAAATGTCAGAAAATGAGATAGTTGGTAAATGAACAGTATGTGTATACGCATTTCTTGAGAGAGACCACCCACAGCTTTTAAGTTCTCAAAGGGATCTCTGAGCCACAATATTTGAGACTTGCTGTTCGAACGAGAATAGTAATCAACAGGTAGGCTGAAAAAAAATGAATAGGTATAATCTATTGTATTTCTGCCTCCACACATCCATTTTATTCTCTTGAGTGGGGAAATGTTCTGTTTAATATTTTAATGCAATGTTTATAAAAATGAAGAATTTAAATATGAAGATAAAGTATGCATTACTTATTTGGGAACCAGTACTTCTCCACATAATTAATGTGGGTATCAAATCCCACAGGAAGCATTCATAACACTGATGCATTACAGTTTGCAAATACCATTTACCACCTCTAACCAGAGTACTCTAAAGCATGAGAGTTTAGTAAATCCCTTTTGACAAATTAATAATTTTGTACACTACCAGTCTTGATAATAACCACAAGAAAATATAAATTCAACTGCCAAAAAAATTCATGTTAAACCACATTAACAAATAATATTTGGTCATTGGTTACACTTGCAGAAGTTATCATATAATCTGGAGGCCCAAACATGTATTATGGTTGCAAATCAACAAACACTTTGGGCAGGCTGGTGCCACCGAGTTCTGCAGGCCTAATCGACACTAATCCTAGCACTGCAGTGACTTGTGCTGCGGGATCACTCAGATGAGCCACAAAGGCTGCCCATCTGGAAATAAGACAAAATCCGTGTCACCCACACTACAACCTCTAAAAAATTCATAATTTTTGTTAACATCTTACCTCCCTGTTCTGACTGCAATACTTGTAGCTCCTCTTGCTCTAGAGATGAACATTCTGGAGTGAGCTCCCGGCTGTCACTGGCTAGGCCACGTTCAGAATTCACCATCTCTGTATCAGACCCCTAGGGCAAAAGCGATAATCACCGAAAGTTATTTGCCTATCAGCTGTTCAAACCTAGAATTGACTGTATGTAAATGCTTCCATTATTGAAAGTCCCAGAGCCTGCCACACTCCAAAGGGAACAGATCTGTACTGACTGGCTTTTGCTTAATTTACCCACAAGAAGGCCTATGACAAGGAAATGGCAGGATGGAGTCACAGGTTTAGATTCTAAGTCAACTTAGTCTCAAAGGTGCACACTCTGACCACACTCTATTTTATGTGACTAAGTGATAAATTTTAATCCCAGACGCTAAAAGTTTCTGAACCTGGCTAGCTATATTCTATTAATTTACTTCCACTCAATTATCTGTGGAACTACTATAGGCCACGCACTCTACTAGGTGTTTTGGGGTAGAAAGAACTCAAATCCAAAATTTAAACTTACAACCTATTCAGAGACACACAAGCCGCATGCAAATAACTACTTATCAAAGAATATGTAACTCAAAATGTTTAAGTGTATGGATTAAAATGGAAGCACTGACATAATGCAGTGAACTTAAATTTTAAACTATCTTTTGAGGTTGTTTTGATTTCAGACTGTCTTTTCTTTAATACCATAGTGGTGATTAGAGATCTTAGGAGTTTTTTTTCTCATGTCTCAATTAACAAAATAAAGTTAAGAACCACTAAAGTTGATTCTGCCTCCCACTCAGCAATTTTTTCTATAGTTTAACTGATCCATAAAATGCAAACATCTGAGTTCTCCTGATATATGTAACTCAGAAGCACAGAAATTACAATAATTTGAGTTAAGCCCTAAGGAGAATTCTAATTCTAATGTAAGACTTTGGGGTTGCAGGGATGACCAGTTACATCCTAAACCAGAATAGCAGCAGCGATGGGAAAGGAAAGGCACACACTTGAGATATGACCAAGGAGAGCAGAACCTGGTGAGTGGCTACAGAAGAAGAGGGATAAAAGCACAAGGACTCACTTACGCTCTGACAGGACAACCAGAATACAGAAAACTAATGACACACTTGGCTAAGTGCCAGAGAGGCTTGCCATCTGGCCCCACCCTAAAGATTCACAAGTTAAAGACACCCACAGCTGCCTTGCTCCTATTCTATTAATGATCCTTGAAGGAGAAGCTGCTGTGGGAGTTGATCTAAGCTTTGCAGAAAACAAGTTAAAAACAGAGAAGTCATTTATGATTAGGAGAAAAGAGAACACCAATCTCAATTGGTATAAACCAAAAAAACCAAACGGCTGTTGCCGTCGAGTCGGTTCCTACTCATAGCGAGTCTATAGGACACAGCAGAACTGCCCCACAGAGTTTCCAAGGAGCGCCTGGTGGATTCAAACTGCTGACCTTTTGGTTAGCAGCCGTATCTCTTAACCACTACGCCACCAGGGTTTCCCAATTGGTACAGCTGCTGTTAAACTTTGAACAATTCATACAGGGGAAAAAAAAACAAACAAATCCATTGCTGTCAAGTATTCTGACTCATAGTGACCCTACAGGATGGAGTAGAACTGCCCCATAGGGTTTCCAAGGAGCGGCTAGTGGATTCGAACTGCTGACCTATTGGGTAGCAGCTGTAGCTCTTAACCACTGCACCACCAGGGCTGAAGTAATGTTTATTTTGTTAGTACTATTTCCACAGCACGCGACTAACAAACTGTCTAAGCCTTAAATAATCAAAGTAATTCTAAAAACAATCATCTAAAAATTTTATCAATGAAGGAAAACAAGTGAGGTTTAAGAAATCCTAAAAACAAATAGGAAACTATAGACAAACACATAAAAACTTTCAACAGGGATGATTTTTATTTCATTGTTTCTGTTCATCAGCACTGACTGTTTAACAATGAACACATATTACCAGTGTAAGAAAACAAGCTAACGTTTATTACACACTAATCATGCAGCAGAGGCCCTGCATGGCTCAAATGGTGAAGGGCTTGACTACTGGCCAAAAGGTTGGTAGTTCGCATCTACCCAGAGGCGCCTTGCAAGACAGGCCTGGTGATCTGCATCTCAAAGGCCACAGCCTGGAAAACCCTATGGAGCAGTTCTGCTCTGCACACACGGGGTCATCATGAGTCAGAATCGACTCACACTAACAATAAATCATGCAACATCATTCTTCTATAATAAAATTCATTTTGTCACAGGGTTCTACCCACAGTCCTCTTCCGGTCAAGCCCTGCTGACCACATCCATAACATAACACTAGGGGAGCACATGTTCTCCATGCTCCTTTCTGGGCTGCTCAAAGCCAGGCTCTGCTATCTTCTAGATATGTAATCTTAGCCAAATTGTTTTTAACCACTCTAAACTTTAGTTTCCTCAACTGTAAAATGAGAATCAAAAGCATCTCTACTACAGAGTTGTTTTTAAAATGATGAGAGAATATAAGTAAAGCAGAGGGCCTGACCCATAAAAAACCCTCAATAAATACCTGCCTAATGTCTCAAAGCTGAGGAAAGCAATATACAATAATATAGAAGATGCTGACCCATGGAGACTTCTCAACAGTTCAGTTTAATGTATGTAGGAAAATGTCCAAGCTCCAGACAATGGAACTCTACACTAAAATGCAGAAAACTACTGGCCTTCAAGAGTTCTAGGAAGCACAGATCTACTCTGACACGAGGTCGTCATGAGTCAGAACTGACCCAATAGCAACTGTTTTTTTGGTTTCAAAGAACTTATATTTCACTGTAATATTACAAAGTACCTCGTAAGTATCAAACACCATACCTCATGACTGATGACAGTCCAGCCACAAGATGAGTCACTGTCGCTGGAATTTTCAGACATCTTTCAGGCGTCTACAAATACAAGAACATATTGACTCGTACGGCACCTTTCCAAAAAAATTCTATGAACATACAGGAAGCACTCTACGTGGCACAAAGTATGCAAAGTGGCAGACTGCCTTCCAGGTGACAACCCACCCACAGATTTACCACACACGACAAACACAACCGAACCTCTAAGATAGGGGTATCTTCCCGAGCTAGCATCGTCTAGAGAGTCATATTACTACAATGAAAAAGAAAGTGGGTCTGAAAGAAAATGCTGGATTTGACCAGGGAGAGCTGAAAGGGAAGGAGAACCGGATTGTTGAACAAGTCTAGGGGTGGGGGAACAGTGAACAAGGGAGAAACGAGAGTAAAAGCCTGTATTTTCAGTTAACAGCAAGGTGGGAGAAGCATCGCTGAAGAAACCACGCACAGGAAAAGCAAGGGTTCCCACACCAAGCAAAGGGATGTCTACCTGTTGGTATTATGAAGCAAATGAACTTTTTTAAGCAGGGAAGAAACGTGATCAAAACAGTTTTTATGAAAATAACCATCTCAGCAATATCTCAGTTGACTAAAGCAAAAGAAAAAATCAGTGGTTGGTTAGAAACTCGTAGCCATTGGCAATAACCTAGAATCAAGCATTAAACCAGCATACATCGACTGGTCCCTCTGCATGCTTTGTTTTTCCTTCTCTAGTTCAAGCTTATTTTAACTTTAAAAACCAGCTCATTAAAGTGAAAGGTATCTTACTGATTTTGTTCCACAAATCTAACTCCTATAAATGCTTCTATTATTGCAAATATACTGTGAGCACATGAGACTGAGCTGATGGTTCATATCCTAATAGAACCCTACTGCAGACAATTTAATATTGCTCAAATATGGAGAACAGGGCAAAAAATACACATCTGAATTGTCCGTTAGTGATTTCTGAAACTCTGAGAATACGTTACAGAGAAGAATATTAACAGCAAATTAATATTTCAAGAAGAGAAATAAAATACAAAGTGGTCTGTCACTACTTAACCAGTATAAAAATTACCATGTTTTCAGATAAATTATTCAAAAGTTGAAATAAGACAAAGATGATTGTATGACTAATAAGTTTTCTAATAGGTTTGTCTGATGTCATCTGATTGTTTGACTTAGTATTTACAATTGATTAGGGTCCAGGTAGCTTGTGACTCTAAACGTAAAACTTGTTGAAAACTGTTAGGGGGAAATAATTTTCTTCTGTCCAGTAGATTATCCCAAAAGTTATAGTCTGAACACCCTGTAGGATATTAACCAATTTTATATCTTAGGTTACCAATTTCCACATTTCCTATTAAATTGGAATAGTAAAAACTCCCATTTCTCACTGAACCAGTTTTATAATTCAGCCGGTTCTCTCAGAAGCTAAAAACAAAACAAAAAAAGACTTTTGATACAGCGTATTTGTATGAGAATTACGTATTTTGTTGTTGCTGTTTTTTGTTAACAATTTAAGAATTATACATCGACACACGGGAGTACAAACAGACTGAGCAATTAAATCTGCAGGAGGAAAGTGGAATAATCAAAGGCTTTGTAAACGGGGTTGCAAACCAGACAGCATGTTTTTCAAATTGAACTGTTGTTGTTAGGCGCTGTCAAGGAAGTTCTGACTCATAACGACCCTACAGCACAGAGTAGAACTGCTCCATAGGGTTTTCCAAGGAGCAGCTGGTGGATTCTAACTGCCGACCTTTTGGTCAGCTGCCAAAATTTAAAAACTGAGAGATGCTACATAAAGATTTCTGGTTCCTCACGAAAAAGAAGACAAACCGCAGAAGATCTCATGACAATGGGAGGATTTAGCAAGAGAGAAGCACAAAGCACTACACAGTGAGAAACAGCAAGAGCAGAGACGAAAACCACTGAAGAGCAGGAATGTTCTAAGAAAGGTAACAGACCCAGCATGGGCAGAGTGCTACAAGAATTTCAGGCAGGAATGCTCATGATCAGATTTGAATTTTTTAACAGCCATATATTAAGACGGGGAAGCAACTAAGGGGCCCTAGACCTGTGGAACGCAAGGAAACAATATTCCATGAAAAAGACAAGTGCCTAAATTTAACTAGAATTGATGTGGAAGAGGTGAAAGAAGAGGGGAGGTGTTAAGGGAGATTTGAGACGTCACTGAAGATGCTTTTAAGGGGAAAAGAGGATTGAATAACCAAATAAAGTAAGTATACAGCTCCTGAGTTTCCGGTTTAAGTGACTGAATAATTGGGAAATCCACTGTCTACGTGTACATATCCACTGTATATGGATCAAGGCATAGCAAGGCCGTGAGAAAGAAAATGGCTGAAGCCTAAAAAGCATCCTCTCCGCATCATGCGGAAAGCTGCTCCCCTTCTCTACGCACACCCTACCCCCCAACCAGTCTCGCTGCAGGTCCATCTCACCCAGAGACTCACCGTGCTTTATGTTCTTCACAGCCTTCCAGAACTTCTGGGCTACCAGAACTGACCAGGGATGTTTAAGCAGCACATGTCCTCAACCCTTATTTGAAGTAGTTCTTTTAAACAGGCAGTCCCTAGCTTTTGTTTTCTAGCTGATGGGATTAAATAAACACTTAAAGACAAACAACATTTCAAAAGAAAGTAATGCACGTTGCTAAATTGGGAAAACTCTGTTGTCAGTTGCTGGTGAAAGGAAAACTCTCACCTGGATTTCTGAATCAGTGAGGCCAATTTAACAAGGCTTCAGGTTTGATTATTGGTTTTCATGTCTTGGGAGAAGGACAAGATTAACATCCAGCCCAAATGAGGGGAAAAAAGAAACCCTACTTGCCGTAACAACACTGTGGTAGTTTTGACTAGCAGAAATCACAAACCTACCCAAGCATTCTCTTAACCCAGATGTTCTCAAAAGGCTGGAGGATAACGTCCAAATGCCTTGCTTGAGTATCTAGTCTTCTATCTCTATCAGCTCATCCTCACTCCCTTCATCCCTCCTTCCCTCAACCTTTTCATTTCCCCTAAAACTACCTGGCTTTCTTTCTTTACTGATGGGGCTTTGCATGTTCTGATCAGTTTCCGTCTGGCTTTATCTCAATCCCAAAGTCCTGTGCTCACGCTTCTCTTCTGAACCATTCCCTGACCCTATCCCCAAAGCCTCTAGTATTTTCCCTAATCTTAGTACTTAAATTAGAATGTTGTTGTTGTTCTTAAGCGCCCTGATAGCAACCCCATGTACAACAGAACAAAACACTGCTCGGTCCTGCACCATCCTCACAATCGTTGGTATACTTGAGCCCACTGCTGCAGCCACTATGTCAATCCATCTCGTTGAGGGTCTTCCTCTTTTTCGCTGACCTTCTACTTTACCAAGCATGATGTCCTTCTCCAGGGACAGGTCCCTCCTGATAACGTGTACAAAGTACATGAGAAGAAGTCTCCCCATCCTTGCTTCTAAGGAGCATTCTGGCTGTACTTCTTCCAAGACAGATTTGTTCGTTCTTCTGGCAGCTCGTGGTATATTCGATATTCTTCACCTACACCATAATTCAAAGGCCATCAATTCGTCTTCAGTATTCCTTATTCATTTTCCAGCTTTCATGTGCATTTGAGGTGACTGAAAATACCGTGGCTTCGGTCAGGTGCACCTTAATCCTCATAGTGACACTTTGCTTTTTAACGCTTTACCTGTTGCCATTGCCGTCCAGTCGACTCCGACTCATAGCAACCCTACAGGACAGAGGGGAACTGCCCCACGGGGTTTTCAAGGAGCGGCGAGTGGATTCAAATTGCCAACCTTCTGGTTAGCAGCCAAATGCTGAACCACTGAGCCACCAGGGCTCCTCTGAACACTTTAAAGAGGTCTTTTGTAGCACATTTGCCCAATGCAATATGTGGTTTGATTTCCTGACTGCTGCTTCCATAGGCATTGATTGTGGGTCCTTGGTGGGGCTTAAAATTCTATTGGGTGACAGTATTGAACTTAATCTGACGGCAATGGATTTGGTTTGGTGCTCCCAAGAAGCAGGGAAGGTTAAGAAATCCCCCCACCCTCTTTTGTGACAAATGGCTAGCTGCCAAAGGACCACCTTGTCCTCACATTCCAGAGATAAGACAGGACTCCACCCTTCCTCAGGACTCCCCTGGCTACTTCCCTCTACCAAATTCCAGGTTTGCTCCCTCTTTGAGATGTTCCTCATTGATGAACTTTCTACTGACAGTCTGGATCATCTCATTTGCCTGGTACATTTCCTCTTTCAGTGGGGACATTATTCAGTGAACAACATAAACAGGTGGACTAGACTGTAAATTAGATGGTACATTTCCTGCTATGAGGAAAAGGGGGAAAGGGGAATAAAAATGCCAGGATGAAGGGTGTTCAGGGAAAGCTTCATTGAAAAGGTACACCTGAACAAAAACTTAGAAGACTCAGTTAACTGGGGGAAGAATGTTTTGAACAGCAAATGCAAAGTTAGAAACCAGCCTGACATCTCAGAAACATCAAGGAGTCCCGTGTGGGTGGAGTGGAGTGACCCAGCCTGAGAACAGGAGATGCCAACAGTCAATGGAATAGGGCTGGGGGACAGATCGTGTCGGGCCTTCTGGGTTCTAAGAACTTAGCTTTTACTCTGGAGGAAACTGAAATGGAGGAAAAGAATGAAAGATCACTCTGGTTGTCTTACTGAGACAACACTGTAGGGCAGCAAAGGCAGAAGCAGGAAGACAATTCACAAGTTTCCTGCAATAATGCAGGTGAGAGACGATGGTCTGAACCAGGGTGGTGGCAGTGAAGAGGGTGAGAAGAGGACATTTTTGAAGCGAGAAGTGTACATATATTTTGAAGGGTCACAGAGATGGGAAGACTTCAGAAGGACTGGGGTTGTCTGAGGAAAATCAGTGAGTTGACTTTGGACATGTTAAATCTGAGGTGACAATTATCATACTGAAGTAGAAACATCATAGAGGCAAACCAGAGACTGAGTTCAGGGGTAAGTATGGGCTAAAGATGAAATTTTAAAACACATTAGGTGGAAGTTGTCAAAACTAGTTCAATACAGCAATAATACTGATTTTACCTCATGAAGTATAACTGTAGTGAATGTTACCTGATACGACGGTGGTCCTCATCATTCCTGAGTATCTGCATCTTACTATGGAAAAGGTAAGGTTTCCATCACCATATCTTCTAGAACAGACGTGATGGAGAAGAATGGGGCATTACCCTCCTACACGTCTATGATTCCGATGTAAGGCAACCAATGAAATGTCAGCAAAAACACCCAAAGTGCTGTTCTACTGTGATCAAAGATGAGAGGGTGAGCCACAATAGCTTTTAAGAACTTACTTCTATTATGTTTTTTTTCCCCAAAGTTTCCAGAACTTTCAACTCCCCAAAATGATATAAAAATGCCTGTTTTAAAACAGACTTAAAAATGTCCTTTGTAATTACCTCTACTTTTTGTACGACAGTAACCCTGATGAAATATTTTAAATGAGCCTATTCTAATCTGGAACATGAATATTACGTTCAATCATTTAACAAACACTACTGAGCACCTAAATGCGGTGGAGGTGCGGGGGGGGGGGGCTTGCCCTGAAGAGAGCTTACAGTAGCAGAATACATAGTAAGCCAGTTGGTGCCAAGTGCTATGGAGAAAATGAAGCAGGGGTGAGGGTGGAGGACGGGAGTTTTAAATGGGGCGGTCAGGGAAGTCACCGGGAGGTATGTGAAACAAACTGTGAAGACTAATGAGCAGATGAGCACAGTAGTTTCAACCTTGTTTCTGTCTTAACTGAGATTTAGCTGTGCAGAATAAAACACCCACAGATATAATCTTAAAAAGACCTGCTGTCATCTAGGGGTGAAAACCAAGCTGAATTCATTAATTTATCTAAAAAAACAATGAAACTCACAAATAATATTTTTAAGATGCAAATGCTTGCACCCTCATTACTGAGGGCAGGGCTTGAGCCTTTGGAAGCAGTTCAAGTCAGCCAGGTTAAGGGGGCTGGAAGGAGAAGGCATGCAAAAGCTGAAGAAAGCACAACAGAGCATAGAGACTTCTGTTCTAAGTACAGGCAGTCCCCAGGTTACAAACGTCCAACTTACAACCTGTACTTACGAACCAACCCCTGTAAAGTTCTGTTCTAATAAAAATTCAAGGTATTTCCATAAGTGCCACACTTCAATTGTTTTTACGTTGCTGCAAAGAAAAAAAAATTTAGCACAGCGCACTTAGGAAAATACCTCATTGGGGAGGGCACGCATTATTTGCATAAAAATATGGTATTTACTGAATAAACACCTGACTGGGCTGGGGAGGGGACTGAGAGAAGGGGAAAGGCTGAGAATGGACTTAAAAGGAAGGATGGCCTCGTACTCCACAGTAAGAATTCTGAACTTTCACCATGTCCATGGGAGCCACCTCAGAACAAACGGTGGTTTCAGAAAGGGCCTTTCACTCTGTGTGGAAAATGTTACTGTGAAGACTGGAAATGAGGAGACCTCTCGGCATTCCAGGTAAGAAACTTCTAGCGTCTGAATCAAGGGAGGAGCCATGCTCATGGATAAAGACAGGAAGATATTTCAGATAAACTAACCCAGCCTTGGGTACAGGAGGTAAAGACAAATAGTCAATAATGACTTCAAATTTTTGGCGTGGATAGTAGGGTGTGGTTGGTGATGCCATTGAGAGAGGATGGAGAAGCAGGAAGAGGAAGAAGAGACAGCTAAAAGGGAAGGGATGGGTGTCAGGGCAAACGTTCTCTCTTGAACATACAAAATTCAGATGACTTACGGGACAGCCAACTGGAAAATTTAGTTGAGATTTGTAGCCTAGGAGAGGAAGCTGAAATGACAAGTATTCACAGTACTTTCTAAGGAGTTGGTCATAAAAGGAATGAGACAGAGCTATAGCTGGAGTTTAGATGTTGGAATCAACATGGAATTTCTCAAGACAGGGAAGACCTACATGTTTACATCCAACAGGAATGAACCAGGAGGGAAGGAGAACACAGGAGAGAGGCACAAGATGACCACTGAGGACGTGGAAAGGGTGCTGAACAGAGAGATTTCAGCACTGAAAAAAGACCATGAAACTGGCTCTCAAAAAAAGGCTCTAGATACAGGCATATTCATAGACAAAGGGAGAGAAAATTGAAGTTCATGCTTTCTTTTTTCCTTTTTTTAAATTTTAATTTGAAGCCAAGTCATCTGACAGAAATGAACAGGACAGTAATGGAGACGACTTTAAGAGAGGAGGGAAGGGATGAATGGGAAGAATGATCACTCAAATTCCAATTTCATACATAAAAAATATTAAGCAATGTAGGAGTTATCAACACTATCTCTTCTATTGGAAGCAATGGTTAAAATCTGTTAACATCTCTCTCCTTTTGGCAAATGCAGTAACTCTACCCTCTTCCCCCATCTCCATAGGGTTATTTTATCAATGAGATTTTTCTTAAGACTGTTATTGTGTTTAGCAAATAAAAACTGATGAAAATTTAAAATTCCTTCCAAGGAAAGAGGAGAAAAAAAAAGTTTTGATAATCTTGCTTTATGTATATTATTATAAAACACATGCATTTTGGATTAAAGCACAGTAGTGATCTTTCCTTGAGTAGTTTTCTGCTGGAAACTCTTTGTCCATCTCTTTATCAACCAAGGTCATAAAGGATATTTTTATTTGCATAATGTACAATCTTTTTGCATTATATAACTGCAACTGGAGAATTAGATTATTTCAAACACTGAATTATCGATAAGTAACATCTTTTCCTGTTGATTTACTTCTCTATTAAAAAAACAAACAAAATTCAAACCAGGTGCTGCCATGACAACCCCATGTGTTGCAGAGCAGAACCACAATCGGTATGGTTTTCAAGGCTGTGACCTTTCACCAGGCCTTTCTTCCAAGGCACCTCTGGGTGAGTTCTAACGGCCAACCTTTCAGTTAGTAGCTGAGTACCATTTACCCCACCCAGGGCCTCTTACCTCTCTAAAGTCTCCTGGTAACTGCCACTTTACCTAATTCCTAAAATAGCAATTTTATCCATGGAAAAACCCCCAGGACTTGTGAAATCCAAACATTAAGTGGTAGAACATTCTGTAAAGCAAAATCCTACTTATGTATAAAAAGAAGATTACATGACAAAATGAAATATTTTATGGATGTTATTAGTTCATTTAAACATTTCTCTGCTGATAAACTACGTTTTCTTTTCCAATTTTTCACTATTATAAATAGAGCTGAAATAAACATCTTTGCAAATACCTCTGTGCAGTTTCTCTAAAAACAGATACCTAAAAGCCAAAAGATATGTACATTTAAAAACTGTAGATGTTGCTAAATTGCTCTCCAAATGGCTAAATTCCAACCAACAATTTATAAGAGCACCTATTTCTCCACAGCCTCGCCAACAGAGGATAACCACCATCTTTAATTTTTGTTCATCTCATAAACAGAAAAGGATCTCCTTATTTTAAACTGCATCTCCCAGTTACTTAGTGATGACGAACATCTTTTTCTGCTTACTGGCTCATGAACGAATTTACTGCTAAATCTATGGCAGAGAGTTTCTTCTAGCATGCCATCAACTTAGCTACGTTTTTTAGGTTTTACGTAGTCAAACACAGAGGATGTATAGGGTGTCCTTTATAGCATCTAGGTTTTATATCTTACTTAGAGAGTCTTTCCGACCCCAAGATTACACAGATATTCTCCCATGGGTTCTACTAATACTTTTTCAGAGTTTTGGTTTTTACATCTAGCTGTTTAATCCATGCATTTGTTTTTCTTTTTTTTTTTTTTTTTTTGTCTTTTTGGTGTGAGGTAGCAATTATCCCAATTACTGAATATCCCATTCTTTTTTTATGAGTTGAAATGCCACCTCTGATAATATATAAAGTCCCATACACTTATGAATCAGTTTCTGTATTCTCCATTCTGTTTCACTGATCTATTTTTTATCCCTGCACAACACAATGCTGTTTAATTATTATGGTGCTCATCACTTTCGGTTGTGCCGTTTTCCAATCCTTTCCCTTACCCCTCCCTAAACACAACACACACAACCACCCTGAACACACACATACAGGCAATGATGAAACAGACAGGTTACACACAATACTTATTTCAACGTTTTTTTTTCTCCCCAATGAAAAGAATCTCCCTCCAACCTTGAGAATAACTATAACAACTATTCTGTGAAACAGTGTTCAACACCTTATTGTGACATTCCGAAGCTTCCGCTACCTGACTCTAACCTAATTTGCAATTGATTAGCTCTCCTGAAGGGTCTCCTCTGGTTGAGTTAATCTACTTTCGGTCATCTGAACACAAAGCGGGGGG
>NW_004443966.1:1412837-1433962 GCF_000243295.1 Trichechus manatus latirostris
GCATGGTCCCCAGACCCCCCATCCCTGCTACTCTTGTCTCTCAAAGTGTTTGATTGTATTCAGGAAACTTCTTAGCTTTCGTTTAGTCCAGTTGTGCTGGCCTCCCCTGTAGTGTGTGCTGTCCTTCCCTTCACCTAAAATGATTCTTATCTACTATCTAGTTAGTAAAGAACCCTCACCCTCCCCCATTCTGTTTTTATCTACAGTAGAAGATACGGAAACATTTACTCAGATTAAGGATAAAGAATCAGAAATAATAATGAGCTCTGGGTCTAATTTCAGGTCTAGCCCCACCCTAAACTTGCCTCTGTTTATTGCAAAGGCAATCAAAAGCATTGGTGGTGGTGGTGGTGGGGTCTTTCTTAGTATCAGGAGTAGTTTTGCTGCAAATCTGATTAAATGTACCTGAGATATATCCTTCCAAACATTTTATATAAGCATTGGGGTGGAAGAGTTTTTCTACCTTACTTTTTCCATTTAACAGTAAAATATTTTAGAAACTATTCAAAAATATGACTTTTAATGACTCCTATAACACATCATTTTATTTACCATAGTTTATTTATTTCCCTACTGATAGATGTTTAGGTTGCTGCTGAGTTTTTATCAATTAAAAATGACACAAGAAAAAAAATCATCTAGGACAGTTAATATGTTCTACTGTCACTATGCTTAATGGCAATTTGGCACAAATTCATAGTTTACAGAAGTGTTTTGATATACCAAACACTTCTGGAGTTAAATAGTGAGAGATATGCCTCCTTCAGGAAAGGGTCTTCAATTCTGTTCATTGCAGGAGGGAAGATCTTCCACTGTATTGCTTTCTCTTTTCCAAACAGACTTTAGGTAAAAAATCAGCCTGGATTTCTTAAATCCTCTACAATGGCTCCAATGTCAATATTATTCCAGTCCCCCAAACCTGGCAATAAATAAACCCAGTTCAGGTCTGAGGAGCCCTGGTGGTAAAACAGTTAAGCACTCATTCAACTGCTAATCGAAATGTTGGTGGTTTGAACCCACCCAGTGGTTCCTTGAAAAAAAACACCTGGCAACTGGCTCCAGTCAAGACTACAACCTAGAAAACCCTACAGGGAGGTCTACTCAGCTCTATGGGGTTGTTATGCATCAAAACTGACTCACCGGGCACCCAACCAGAACAGTACCTACCAGGCCTCTGTGCTGTCAGGGGAACAATTACTACCTTGTGGAAGCTGATTCCAGACCTTACTGGCCAGAATGGACAATCCGAAAAAGACTACAGGTTCTTGCAGTGCTTTAACTGGTACTAAATCTTGTAGCACATTTTCCATCAAACAAGAGTCCAAATCAAGTAGTTTTCCAAACAGCAGGAAGGGACAAAAGTTTTGACAGACAATTCTGAATCTGGAACAAAGTGCTGGCTGCCATTACGGATGCTCAAAGCACAGCACAAAAGCATCCTATCGTTGGTGTGGAAGGTAGATAGGATGAAACAGATACACAAAGATGAGAATCACTTTCATATAAAATGCCTTTAAATAAAAAAAAAAGCAAATTTCATTGTTCCCCCTCTCCTGCCTCCCAAGAAAAAAATAATCAGATTTTTGCCAAGCTGCATCATTTGGGAATCACAGGCTCCACTAAACTGCCTGAGTTTGACGTTTCAAGACTTTCAGAATGTCATCTCTTGTTCACCTCTTGAGAGATGAGCACTATTAATATAAGGCTTCATTAAGAACACCCGGGTAAAAACATGGCTCAAAGACTTAAATATACAAAATGAAACCACAAAAAGACTTAAAGAAAATGGAAAATAGTTTCATAATCCTGGAGCAAACACCTTTCTAAGGTTTCAATAAAACCCAGAAATCAAAAAAGAAAAGGTGACAGATTTTACTATACAAAAATCATAAACTTCTGTTTGCTAAAATCACTATAAATAAATATAAAGACATACTGGGAAAAATCTGTGACATACACGACAGAGTAAATTTGCATAACATTTCAAGTGCACCAAAAAACCAATAAGAAAAAGGTTAAAATTTTCAATAAAAATTTTAGCAAAGAACATGAGCAGACACTCTACAGAAGACATAAAAATGGCTTGTAAACATATGAAAAGACGCTCAACTATACAACCAAAGATACACAAAGAGAAAGAAGATTATTTTATGTCTAACAGGTTAACCAAGATTAAAAAGGTTAGAAGGTTAGAAGAAAAAAAACACCAAACCCACTGCCGTCAAGTCGAACACAGACTCATCGCGACACAAGAGGACAGAACAGAATGACCCCACAGGGTTTCCAAGGCTGTGAATCTTTACGAAAGCAGAGTGCCACATCTTTCTCCCAAGGAGCAGCTGGTGGGTTTGAACCATTGAACTTTCTGTGAGCAGCCAAGTGCTTTAACCACTGCACCACCAGGGCTCCTTCGGAAGGCTAGAGAAGATATGAGAACAGGCACTGTAAACAGTGGAAATGTACAGTTATTATCCTTTTAAGGTAATTTTGCAATAACTATCCAAATGTTACAGGCAGATACCCTGTTACCTACCGATTCCATTTCAAGGAACTTATATGAAAGGAACACTCGCGAGAGTATGAAAATAAATACACGTACCATAAGAAGGGTTGATGTAGCGGTTTTTATACCTTAAAACACGAAAGCAAAATGTTCATCAACAGTGAATTTATTAAAATTATGAATACCAATAAAAACCCTGTGGATTACAACTGTGTGATCCTCAACCAATCACCGGGATGGGACAGGACATGCGGAAGGCACAGGACGGGGCAGCGTTTCGTTCCGCTGTGCCAGGGTCAAGGGCCTCACTGGCCGCTAACAACGACATAATTACGAAAGCCATAAGAAAATAAAGTAGATCGATATGTCCTGACATGGAAAAACATCAATAATATACTGTATGAAGTGAAAAAGGTAGGTAAGAAAATATGAATAAAACCTATTTATATTAATCTAAGGGCAATGTATTACAATTTTTTAAAGTATCTTTAAAATAAAAGAAACAAAATTACATGTAATGTGTTCATTCATTTTCAGTAAGCATTTATTTTATAATCAGTAGGAAAAAAAAACTTTTTTTAAATGAAAAGATAAGACCCAATTGTAAGTACTGTACATGACAAATATGAATCAAAGTTTCTTCAAGACAAGCTGAAGGAGTTAGGGGAGTCACATCAAAATGTTTACTATCTGGTTGATCAGAAGCTTACTGTGGGAAACTGATCTAGAGAAATGACTGCATAACTGGTGTTTTTTTGTCTTATTTTGTTATTTACGTATTTATTTAACCTGGGCTTGTGATGAGTTTCTGAGTCCACAACGCAGCAATTATGGCATCAAGATGTGGGCGCTACAGCTGTCCTGCAGACTTTGTTCTGGGCATGTAACATCGTGAAAATGGATGCAAAGATAACCCATCCACAACAAACAGGTTCCCCTAGTCCTAAAGCAGCGGACTTTTATTTGAAACACCGAAATCTATCACTGAAGACAGATAACTACCTTTTAAACATCTGGAACAGGATGAGTAATCTCATTATACCTGGCCCAGAAAGAGGCCCAACAATACGGTTAGGTGCAGCAGGTAACTTTCTGATCTAGAAAAGAAATTCTGCAAGAGAAGTGAGTCAATACACAATTACTCCACACGTTTTCTTCTATGATGTAACATCCCTCAAATTGGGAAACACACGCAGCTACCGCCTATTTGAAGAGAAAAGAATCCACACCTTTGATAAAAAGTTTGAAATAAAGCAATAATATGAATTCAGAACAACGAAATTACCTGTTAGTATGGAAATAATCCTTTTATCGGGTACTCTCATTCTGAGAAAAATCCTGATTTTCCAGGATTATTATACCCTCACTTTTAAAATGTCTGAAGGAGCCAACAGGTTATATAAGCTTGACTAGGCTACCTACTGCCCTTCTGGGGCACAGTAAGCCCTGGTGCTCCAGCCTCTTTTACCCCTTCATAGAAAAATTAAGTAAAACCACTGGGATTCTGGCTCTTTGTTTTCTTCTATTCTCAAACGTTAAAAAATAAGAAATAATTTGTTTTTACTTAATGAAAGATACATATTCATTATATATTTTTTGTTTACTTTAAGCATCCTTCTCACAAAAGGATAACTGGCCCTAATTTCCTTACAGCTGTCCTCTACTTCTCGTTTGGGAAAGCAAGATGGAAAGCAAACACAAAGATTTCATACATTTTCATACTGTTTTCCATTTGTTAAAATTTGCATGCCTTATTAAAGAATAGAAAATTAAATATACATCCACTGTTACTTTCCAGTATTAATACTATATAAAAAATGTCAGTAAAATTGTTCTTTGAAGTATTAACTAATTATATACGCACAGTCACTACCAACCCATAACACATGATTTATCTCTTTGCCTTTTACTTTCACTTACCTATACCTACTCTGATAAAGTCCTCAGAACTTATTAACAAGTTTCTAAAAAAATTTTTTACTTCTATGTTCTATATGTCAACCTAACTTCAAGTTAAACTCAAGGCTGACTTCCCCAGAAGATGGCATCTAACCTCCAATAAGCTATCTCCATGGCTCACAGAGATCTAGTGGTGCAGCAGTTAAGCTCTCGGCTGCTAACAGAAAGGGCACCGGTTTGAGACCACCAGCTGCTCTGCGGGAGAAAGATGTGCAGTCTGCGTTGCTAAAGATTACAGCCTTGGAGACCCTATGGGGCAGTTCTACCCTGGCCTACTGGGTCACTGTGAGTTGGCATCAACTCTACAACAACAGCTTTGGTTTTGGTTACGGCTCACCAACCAATGCTTACACATGCTATGTTATCTCTCAGAGGACCCAGATTCGCATTCAGTGTAGTGTCACTGTTCATGAAATCAACTTGAAAGTCCCATTTAAAACATTAGAAACAGTATCCACTTTCTACTGCTAAACTGGAGCCCTGGTGGCACAGTAGTTAAAAGCTAAGGCTGCTGATTTTCAGATGTGAGACTAAAACAATTCAAAAGCAAAATTAAAAGCCCAACCATTAAAGCACATGCACTTTCAGGACGCTTCATGCAGCAGTGAGCAAAGTCACAGTCAGGAAGGGCAGATCTTCCAACCAGACAAAGCCGGCAAGCTGCACCAACAAATCAAATGAAGCCTTCCATTTACCTTTTTTTTCCATCCAAGTGACCAGTCAAAAACTATACATCACATCAAGTCACCACACTTTAAACTTATAATGCTTTATGTAAATGTTACTTATATAGGCCAACAATACTTGACATGGGTAAATCACTCTGCCACTCACAAAGTGATTTCCTCTTCATACCTGATTTGCTCTTCACAAACACCCCATGAAGTCAACTGGCTGTTATTTCCAGTTTGTAAATGGAAACAGAGGTTCACAACATATCTTCTGACTCTTAATCCAATGCTCCTTCTACATTTCATCATGCTAGTAATATGAACTGCAAGTAAGGTTTTAGGAAAAGAACAGTGATTTATGGACAAGTACTAAAGAAAAATTAAAACTGTGACTCCTTAATTTTTAATACTTCCTCAGAAACCACTATAGGCCCTGGAACAGCCTTCCTCACACTAAATGCCCCTAAAACAAGCTAGCAAACAAACAAAAAACACCCCTGGGTTTAACACTTAGTTACTGTCCTTCCCACAGTGCAGGCCTAAATTTCATCTCAGAACTCAAAAGCGATGACTTGGTCAAGTTAATCTGGTACAATACATTGGGCATGAACTTTGAAACAGACTAGCAATAATTTTTAAGTTTTAATCTAGTCAAAACTGCAGAACTGCCAGGAAGAAAATTTTTGAAAATGTTTAACAGTTACTTAGAATATGGCAACGTCCTCACCTTAAACAAACACAGTTCAGACTCCAAGAGTTCTGCACTGTTAGATGAGTCTGCATTCTCTGTTTTGAAATACCCTGGGCTTAAGAGGCCTTGCCACCATGTCCACACTCTTTACATGTTCAGAAAACACTGCTTCTGTGATTTCAGCAGTTGGTCACTACCTCATTTTTTAAAATTACACAACCTAGACAACCACACTGTGGAATCAACTGGTAAATCAGGTATGTTACCCAATTACCAATGTCTCCTATGCCCTGTAAAATGGACTTAAAACATAATAACATACTGAGCCAACAGAGAACATAAGTATTAAAAAAAGTGAAAAATACTGAAAGAGCTTGGAATTTGGGGAGAGAAGTGAAGCTTCAAAGAAGACAACCTAAGAAAATGAAGTCTGAACTCTGTAGCCAGGGGGGTGAGGGGGTGGAGGGTTCAGAGTAAATATTTAAGAGTTAAGGGACACTAGGAGTTGAGGTAAACACCGATTTTTTAAGACTGATAATGGGAAAAATGCATTGAGTATTTCTATGGAAGAACAATGTGGCCCTTTATGACAGAAAATAAAACGTGGGGTAAGTAATGAATTAATGTTATTTATTTATCCATATCCAAACATATCCACAGAAGAAAACAAATACAACTGAAAACATGACATAGAAAACATAGCACTCCAAGTGATTCAATGTAAACAAGCTTATAAATGCCTTCTATTTTGTAATAGCTGTTTAACAACTTCTTTATTCCCACTGGTAAATGCTTACAAATAATAAGAAACTCTGCTATACCTAGGTCTCTTCAATAGGTTAACATGACCCATCCTTTGTCACCTGATGGATTACAGGATTAATCCAGACTGTACTGCCTTAAATGAAGAAAAACTAAACACTTTGGTCTTTGATTTTACTTTATAAGGCAAGAAGAAAAGAGATCAAAAGATGATGTGCCCGAATTAGTCATATCTGTTTTTTTCTTTCTGTGTAACTAATTCATCTCTTGTACCTTCTCTCCAAACTGACATTTAAATTTGTCAAGCACCAGGGCCTCTACCTATATGCTTTTGCTGTTGCTTTTTTTTTGCTTAATTGCTTTTTAAAATAATGTTTAAAGAGGTCTGCATCCGTTTTTTAAAAGTAAGCTTTTTTTTCCCTAATTAACAAAAGAAAAATGTACAAAATTTGGAAAATACAGAAACGAATAAAGAAAAAAATCGTTTGTAGTTTTACCATCTAGACAATCAATTTTATAACTGTGACTATCCTTTCAATCTTATTTCTAATTGACAGATAACTGTACTCATTATTTTGAAGTTTCGTTTACAAAATTGAAATTACACTATTCTCTAACCTATTTCATTTGAAAATTAGCATTTCTAAGACCCTTAAATATTATTTAAGAACGATTTTTAATGTCTTCTTTGACTAAAATCCCATCCTTAGGGCAAAAGAGTTAAAAATTATGCATTGAAACCATACCCTGACTCTCGCCTTCCCTTCCTTTATGACCTATCTCAGTAAACAATAGTAAGCCACCCACACTAGCATCCGACGTGTAATAAATATCCCCAGAGAAACGTGGGGCCTAGTAAGATTCAAGACCTCAAGCCAAAAGGTATGATGCTCTAACAGATGCGGTTTCAAGCAGATGTGACCTTACCGGAGGAGGCAGCTCTCCTAAATTCCCAGTATTAATGCAGTTACCTATTCTACCTACAAAAAAGCCCTCTTCCGTTTTTTAATAAAGCTACAGTAAACAGCAGTGCAAAATATCACCTACTCAACAAAATACCTTAATTGGCTGAGTCTGTTAAAACTGGCGCTCGCAATCGCAGAGTCAGGTTCACCAGACGGAGATGAGCGCGTAGGGTGTACAAGGCACGACGTGCGACAGCTGCTACCGAGGGCGTCACGATCAACGAGGCCGATTCTAAAGGGCCGGTGAGCGGACAGGGGCAGAGAAGGACAGGTAATCAGCCTCCGCCTGGCGTATGAGCGGAAATCTCAGCTACATTATTCAAAATTTAATCTTCCTACTGCTGGCATCACGGGCCTCAACGTCACCAAGACAGAGCGGCACTGAGCGCCGGCAGGGTGACGCACCCAGCATCCTTCCACATGGACACCCACCCCTCAGCACCGAGAAGCCCCGGGTCTGCTCCGGAAGCAGGGTCCTCCCGACCCTCGCCCCTCATCCCCCGCGCACGGCTCGGGTCCGCACGCGGGAGCCAGAGGCTGCCGGACCCCCGGGCCGAGCGCCTAGGAGCGGCTCCGGCCGCGGGGCTGCGGACTCGCGCCCAAGGCCACCCGCGTGACCGCACACGACAGGCGCCAAGGGTCAACCGCCCGCCCAAGCAGCCCGCGCTGCGGAGACCCCGCGGCTGTCCCCCGAGGGCACCGACCAGGAGCCGCGACAGTCGGCCCCGAACCCTCTCCTGAGTTCCAAACCCGCCAGGGCAGTACCTGCGGGGCAGCGCCACCTCCGCCCGACTGCTGGCTGTCGCGGTGGCGGCGGGCACAGCTCCAAGCCCCCGTGACGCCTCATAAAAACAACAACCTGCCCTCGGGCGTCCGCAGCCGGGAGGCGGTGGCCGGCGGGGCCCCGCGGTGCATGCTGGGACTCGCAGTCCAGCCGGCGCCACACGACATGCCGGTGGCGGAAGGGAGAACTACGACTCCCAGAGAGCACCGCGGCCCGCCGCGGGGAGCGCGCAGGAAGCGGCGCGAGCGGCCGCGGTCCTCACAACATCCGGGCCCCGGCGCTGAAGGGCGCCGCGGCCGGTTGCTATGGAGACGGGCTACAACTGTCCTAAAGGATTCTCGGTTTCACCTCGGAGGACAGCTCCCTGGATTAGGCAGATTGGTTTACACGTATTGATCCGGACGACGGTTCACTTCTCTCTTGGCTACTTTCATCCGGTGCGGTAAAAAGACTGCGTCCCCTGCGCTCACCGGCCTCCTTGCCATCCGCTGCAGGAAAAAACTGCGTTTGCCGAAAAAACAAAGCAGCAAGCAAGAATGACCGAGTACGGCTTGGTGCGTCTGGGGAGAGGGCTGGATGTTTTTGCATGTTGGTATTCTTTGGGCCACCCCTACTCCCACCCACCCTTCTCCACCGCCGAAAAAACGCCTGTCTAAGCAGCTCCTGGGCGAGCCGGAATTGCCCCTTACCTGGGGATGGCCGCAACGTGAACCCCCAGCAAACTGTAACAGTGATGACTTTGAATTCTAAGGAAAACATCGTTAATTTTACATTTATTTACATTGTGCCTTGTTCAAAAAAGGACAGGAGCATGGTGCACTTACACTGTTAACAGAAGCAGTAGAAAGTTAAGGTTTAATTCTGTCCCCCAGTTATGGCAAAAAAAGATGACTAAGAAAGGGAAACATTAACAATGAAGGGAGTGGGCCTGAGCAGAAACTAAAGGGTGCCTCAAAATTACATCTTTTTTTTTTTTTTTTTTGCTTTGTCACTAGATTTTAACATCAACTGTGACACCACACCCCCCCCCAAAAAAAAGGAAACGAATTTTCATTGTATAATTACAGCATCTGCACAGAAATGAGCATTTGTATCGTTTCGATGGCTTTTCATTTGTCTTTTTAAGTGTGTGTGTGCTTATACTGAGGGACTTGGAAAAATCAAAGTGGACTGGCTTTCTCTAATTCTAAGAGGGCCTAAAAAATTAGTAATAATCTAATACTATCTATTTGTATAGATTTTTATACTTCTCAAGGCACTTTCATGGGCAAATTTTAAAAGATTTAATCTTTTAAAATGATTATAATTTTAATTAACCTTTTTATCCTTGAGTAATTAATAGCTGCTGACATGATACACTACATGCCAGAGAATTTAATTATTATTCTTTGTATTAGGCTATTTTGTTTTAATTGTTTCTAGTAATTGTTTTTGAACTCCACATTTTAAGACTATCCAGATTTGAAGACAGTGAAATTCAAATAAGAAAGCTGCGGCGAGGGCCTGAAGTAAAGTGAAAACAATGGGTAGGCGTCCCCGGGTAGCGCAAAACGTTGAGCGCTCCTCTACTCGCTGAAAGGTTGGCGGGTGGAACCCACTCAGAGGCCCCTTGGAAGACAGGCCTGGCCGTGTGCTTCCTAAAGGCCACAGCCTGGAAAGCCCTATGGAGCAGTTCTACTCTATACACACGGGGTCGCCATGAGTTGGAACTGACTCCATGGCAACTGAAACAAAAGCAATGGGTATTTTGTTTCTGAATTTATAAATATTTGTTAATCTTCTTGTAGATCTGAAAGACTTAAGTAGACACTTTTCCAGACTGTGTGACAAATTATGCTACAGATCTTATCAGTTCGTTTGTCTTATTACTGACCAGATTTGGTCTTCTGTATTACATTTGGAGCCAAAGCTGATCAGAATTTACAGCCAGTAGTAGAGGGTGATTTGATAAAACAGTCTTTAGTGACTGAAGGAGACAATATTAACAATAGTGTTAATGAATTCCCGTACCCACCACTCCCTACCCCTCCCATGCCCTTCCTCCCTAGTTGCCCTGGGCAACCTGGCCAGGTGCCCATGAAGTAAATTAGGGTGGTACTTTGTCCCACAAGTACAGGGCAGCCATCTCCCACCAAAGATGCCTTCCCCTGCTCTGGGGAAACCTATATATGTTGAGAAAAACAGACCTGCTGAGATACCATCAAGTCGTAGGATTCTGGTGACTTCCTATTATCCAATGTCCCTGGTTTTGATATTTAGAACAAATCAATAAACAGTGTCAAAGAATAAACAGCAAGATCTGATGAGTATATGACTGATCTGAGACTCAGAAAACCAGAGTTCTACTTCAAGCTTTGCCAGCTTCCTTGCAGGGTTCTGAGTATTAAATGAGTAATATAGTAATCCATAGTATACTAATGTAAAGTGTTATTAACCCGGAAGTTTCAGAAGCAAATTCTGAAGATCATACATGCGTTGAAGTGAACCTGCAAAAAGAGAATGATAAAAATTGTTTCCATTTATATAGCAATTTATCGTTTGCATCCAGTTCTCTCATTTTATCCTCACAACCACAGGAATTAGGGCAGATACTTTAGCAGTTTTACAGATGATATACAGGCACAGGTGAAATGAACAAAAGGACTGGAACCTAGCTCAAGGTTTCTGCCTTCTGCTGCTGCTTCAAAACTGTTCAAAATCATTCAGATCTGAGCAAAGGAAAGATAAAGTGGACTAAATACTTCACATGTGCAAATTCGATAATCTAGATTTCAACACAAAATGGTTTAGTTTATTCCAAAACTTTAACTTTGCTGTGACATTTATTAGAATCACCCAGGAATTCAGGGTGAGTTTAACGGTGCTAGAGAGAAACTAGCTAATCTGAGCCGAATTTGAAACTCAAAGAGGCTTTGTCCTCACTTGGCATGACCCAAGAGCTCTGTAAACATTCTCATCTCCGTTTCGGAGCTGAAGCAGAGAGATGTGCTTCTTCTTGTTAGCTGCCATCTGGTGGGTGCTCACTCACGGCAACCGCCTGTGTGCAGAGGAGAACTGCTCCGCAGGGTTTTCAAGGCTGTGACCTTTCGGAAGCAGATCGCCAGGCATGTCTTCCCAGGTGCCGCTGGGTGGGTTCAAACCACCAACCTTTCAGCTAGTAGTAGACAGATTTAGGATATTCTTAAGGGGCTCAGCCTCATGAATATCAACTATCTACTGTAGAGTTTTGAGAGAAAAAGAATAGAACTTTAAAGTCTATAAGCAATCTTCTACTTAATTCAACCTAAAAAAAGTCACAGTGACAGTACCCTGCCAACCACTATTAAGTTATTTAGATATAATAATTTCTGATCTAGAAGGGACTAAGATCAGATCTTAACTAGTCTAGAGGCTGCCAAGTTTTGGTTTTTTTTTAAACCAACGAAGTTATTTTTTGCCTTCATGGACACCACAGAGTACATTTATCAAGGGCCTTATCACAAGTAAATATACATTTTTCACTATGCCTTTAGAATAATTAAAAATCACTTACAGTGTCCTGTTGCTACATTTGGAGACCCGTGATATTTGAGTCCTCAAATCAGGAAACAGTCATGTACTCTATCTCCTTTGTCTTATAGGCAAGGAGCTTAAATCCTTGTAAAATGATTTTGTCAATGCCACACAGTTATTATTAGTGCCAACACTAGAATCCAGAACTGGCAACACCTAGTTTGTGCTTTTTGTAACTCTTACAGCAGGAGGTAGACAAATAAAAGCAAGTTTCCCAATTAGTCTGCTTGACATACTCTTGTATAATCCATGCAGCTGTCATTATTACTCAGCCCTACAGCACTCCCCAACTCCTCAGCCCCTCTCCCAAAGGCCTCTACCTCGTGCCCAGAGTTTCATGCCAAGCATGTATGTAGCCTTGTACTCCCAGTGTGATCCAGGGACCAGCAGCCTGAGCATGGGGCCTTACCCCAGACTTGCTGAGTCAGAAATCTACATTTTAACAAGATTCCTGGGTGATTCGTATGCACATGAAAGTCTGAGAAGCACTGCCCTAGAGAACTACCCTACTTTGGAGAAGGGCCATCTAGTTTCAGACAATATCTCAGTGTTATTAGTAGGTAGTAAGGAACCGCCAGGAGCCCCACTGGCTCAGTGGTTAAGCACTGGGTTGCTAACCAAAAGGTCAGTGGTTTGAATCCACCAGCTGCTTTGCAAAAGAAAGATGTGGTGGTCTGCTTCCATAAAGATTACAGCCTTGGAAACCCTATGGGGCAGTTCCTACCCTGTCCTATAGGGTTGCTATGAGTCGGAATTGACTCAGTGGCACTGGGTTTGGTTTGGTTTTTAAGGAACTACCAAGATTTTGTTTCTGATTAGCAAGGTCAAGGGAATGAAGTCACTGTGTGGGCCTTGAAGGTGGCTGGCTCAGTGACACGTGGAGGTTCCAACTAGATATTCATGACATTATCAGCCTCATTCCCAAGAACTCACCAATAAAATTCCCCAAAATGCGATTTATTTTCTGAAGCAAAAGTTAAAGGCTCTCAGCTCAAGATACCAAGACAATAAAACAACACCTGAACACTTCAAACCTTTGTAAATTACCACGTCAGTTTGTGAAGACATGGAGAGTAACCTACAAAGTGAAGTTGCTAGTTGCCATAGAGTGGGCTTCAACTCATGGTGACTTATGTACAGCAGAACAGGCCTGGTCCTGCACCATCTTCATAATCACTGGGCTGTTTGAGTCCACTGTTGCAGCTGTTGCGTCAGTCCATCTCAAGGAGGGTTTCCCTCGTTCCCACGGACACACTACTTAACCAAACATGATGTCCTTTTCTAGAGGCTGGTCTTTCCTGAGGATGTGTCCAAAGTAGGCAGACAAAGTCTCCCCATCTCCCCCTTGCTTCTAAGGAACATTCTGGTTGGATTTCTTCGAAGACTGATTTGTTCATTCTTTTGGCAGTCCATGGTATATTCAATATTCTTCACCAACACAACAGTTTGAATGTATCAATTCCTCTTCTGTCTTCCTTTTTCATTGTCCAACTTTCGCACGCATATGAGGCGACTCAAAAGACCATGGGTTGGGTCAGGTGCACCTTAGTCCTCAAAGTGACATCTTTAGTTTTTTAAAACAGTAAAGAGGTCTTTTGCAGCAGATTTGCCCAACGCAAACACGTTATTTGATTTCCTGACTGCTGCTTCATGGACGTTGATTGTTGATCTGAGTAGAATGACAACTTCAATTTCTTCTCCATTTATCATGATGTTGCTTATCGATCTAGTAGTGAGCATTTCCATCTTCTTCACGTTCAGGCATAATCCATACTGAAAGCCGTAGTGTTTGACCTTCATCAGTAAGTGTTTCAAGTCATCTTCAGTTTCAGCAAGCAAGACTGTGCCATCTGCATTTTGCTGGTTGTTAATGAGTCTTCTTCCAGTCCTGATGTAGCATTCTTTTTCATATAGTTTGTCTTCTCATTTGCTCAGGATACAGATTACTGCACACCTCTTCCAATTTTAAACCATGCAGTATCCCCTTGTTCTGTTTGAATGACTGCTTCTTGATCCATGTACAAGTTCTACGTAAGCTCAATTAAGTGTTCTGGAATTCGCATTCTTTGCAATGTTATACATTAATTTGTTATGATCCACACAGTCAAATGCCTTCCACAGAGAAGTTGATGAAACACAGATAAACATCTTGCATTTATTCTCTGCTTTTGGTCAACAACCATCTAACAGCAATGCTATCCCTTGTTCCATGTCCTTTTCTGAATCCAGCTTGAACTTCTGGCAGTTCCCTGTTGATATACAGCTACAGTCGCTTTTGAATTATCTTCAGCAGAATTTTGTTAGCATATGATATTATTCAATAAGTTCCACATTCCATTTGATCACCTTTCTTTGGAATGGGCAAGAATATGGATCTTTCCCAGTTGGTTGACCAGGTAGCTGTCTCCCAAATTTCTTGACACAGACGAGTAAGCACTTCTAGTGTTGCATCCATTTGTTGAGGCATCTCAATTGGTATTCTGTCAATTCCTGGAGCCTTGTTTTTCACCAGTGCCTTCAGTGCATCTTGAACTTCTTCCTTCGTACCTGCAGTTCTTGATCATACGCTACCTCCACCACTTGTCGGTCAGTTTGTTGTACAGTGGTGGCTTGTGTGTTGCTATGATGCTAGAAGCTATGCCACCGATATTTCAAATACCAGCAGAGTCACCCATGGTGGACAAGTTTCAGTGGAGCTTCTAGACTAAGACAGACTAGGAAGGAAGTCCTGATGATCTACTTTCCAAAAATTAGCCAATGAAAATCCTATGGATCACAACAGAAAATTGCCCAATATAGTGCTCAAAGATGAGCACCCCAGGTCGGGATGCACTCAAAATATGACTAGGGAAGAGCTGCCTTCTCAAAAGAGGGTCAACATTAGTGACGCAGATGGAGTAAACTTTATTTGCTGATGTGGCACGACTCAAAATGAAAAGAAACAGCAGCAACGTCATTAGTAATCAGAACGGAATGTACAAATTATGAATCAAAGAAAAATGGAGGTCATCAAAAATGAAAGGCAATGATTGAAGATCAATATCCTAGGTGTTAATGAGCTGAAACGAACTGGTATTAGCCGTTTTGAATCCTACAATCAGTGGTCTACTACTAGCCTGGAGAGAAAAAACTAAAACCAAACCAAACCCATTGTTGTCGAGTTGATTCCAACTCATAGTGACTCTGTAGGACACAGGAGAGCTGCCCCATAGGGTTTCCAAGGCTGTAAATCTTTACAAAAGCCGACTGCCACATCTTTCTCCCTCAGACTGGCTGGTGGGTTCGAACCGTTGATCTTTTGGTTAACAGCTGAATGCTTAACCACTGCTCTACCAGGGTCACTCACCTAGAGACTGGGGGGAATAAAAGACCAGCAATTTCATCTCTAGCACCTATATTTACAATACGGAAAGTTAAAATAGGAAAATATCTTTTTCCCCTTTTAGAAAAACAGTAGCAAAACAAGCATCCTTGGATTAGATTTTCAAAAAGCTATCAAATGATCCAAAAGATTTGTGAAACTTGTTTAAAGAAGCCCTTCTGAGAAGTTCCTTTGCCTTATGATTGTCATTAAAATAAGGCAAAACATGAGATCTTAGCATGCTATACTGTGAAACTGCCTCATTTTATAACCTTGATAAGTTTATAAATTTTATAAATTCCATGGAGTAAACAGATTGAATGGAAGAGATTTGAGAGGTCAAATAATTCAGCTCCCTGTTTTACTAACAGAAAATCGAGGCACAGAGAATCCAAGTGACTTACCCAAGTTCACATTCCTGGCAAATCTGGGGCCAGAACCTGAGTCTCCTAATTCTAATGCTCTTTCCACTAATTCATATTTTAAAGCCATGATTCACAGAAAACTACTTTCAGAAAGTTTGTTACGGACACCATCCAGGTCGAAGATTAATAGTTAACTGAAGAGTTGATTAAATGTGGTTTTATAGTCCTTTTAAAATAAAAAGCTGGCCTTTAAGAATGTTCTTATGGGGAAAACATTTTAACTTAGATTCATTTCACATCATAGCACCTTTTTGTTTCAAGAATATAACAGGACACAAGTACATTTAAGACACAGATATAAGGCAGTATATTACGTATATAATAATTCTTACCTATGTTTATGATTTTCCCAACAGAAATGCAAATGAAATTGAATTTACAAAAGATTAGCACGGCAAATCTTTCAGAAACAATTAAATGGTATAATAAAATCTCAAGGTGAGAGTTTATTAAACAAAAAGTCTACTTAGTAGCAGAACTTCAGGGAACCCTGTAGACTTGTAAATATTCTGAGATAATTAAACTAGGCCTGAGTTAGTATTTATCTCACACCAACAATGAGAAAGAAACTTACCTATTTAAGAAAAGAAACTGTTTTCAAGCACTTTATTTGTATATAACTAAAATAACATCCATCTAATCAGTAAAACTACTCATTGCATTGCATTGCATTGGGCAAATCTGTTGCAAAAGACCTCTTTAAAGTGTTAAAAAGCAAAGATGTCACTTTAAGGACTAAGGTGTGCCTGACCCAAGCCAGGGTGTTTTCAATACATGACGCGTTATATGCATGTGAAAGCTGGACAATGAATAAGGAAGACCAAAGAATTGATGCATCTGAATTATGGTGTTAGTGAAGAATACTGAATATACACCATGGACTGCCAGAAGAACAAACAAATCTGTCTTGGAAGAAGTACAGCCAGAATGCTCCGTAGAAACAAGGATAGCAAGACTTCATCTCACATACTTTGGACATGTTATCAGTAGGGGCCAGTCTCTGGAGAAGGACATCATGCTCGGTAGAGTGGAGGATCAGCGAAAAAGAGGAAGACCCTCAATCAGATGGATTGACACAGTGGCTGCAACAATGGGCTCAAACAACAATTGTGAGGATGGTGCAGGACCAGGCAGTGTTTCGTTCTGTTGTACATACGGTCGATATGAGTCGGAACCTGACAACAACCATCAGTGCAGATTTCTTTTTTATAAGTAATGCTGTGCATTATTTTCTTCCTACAATTAAGTTTATTAGGATAGATTTCAAAACTAAAATTTCAGGATTCAAAGTCATGAACATTTTTTAAGTTCTTGATGCATTTTATTAAATTTTTAAAAAGTGGTTATATTAATTTACCCAGCCACCATCAATGCAAAGTGCTTTTTCACTGCCAAATTATCATAATTAAAAAATAAATAAATAAACCTCTCTGGTTTTAGTTTACATTTTAAAACGTACTGTTACGTTTCTTTCCTAGATTTTACCTTTGAGAATAGTATTTTAATTACCTTTGCTTTATCAGAGTTGCAGTGTTTTGCTGATCATTTTTAATGTAGGAATCCTTTCTGATGATAAAGATAGTAATCTTTTGCTATTCTTTCTAAATAGTGTTTCCAGGCTATTGTTTATCTTTTAATTTTGATTAATGTATTTTCATGTATAGATACAATAGTTAAATACATCAATCCTTTCGTTTATAATTTCTTTTATCACTTTTGAATTTAGAATGTATACCTTTCTCAGGAGGTTAAAGTACCTTCCTCCTAGTTTCTAGTTTTCCTATCATGGGATTTTAAGTGAGTACTAATTCATCTGCAGTTTCTTTAAATAATATCTGAAAGTAAAGACCTACAGTTTTTAAACTAGCCAGCCAATTTTCCAATATTATTTATTAAGCTGGTTTGCTATGTGTTTGTCTTCTGTATAATAAAACATAGGTTGTAGACACTGATCATCACCATATTCCCAGCGTCTAACCACACCTGGCACATAGCAGGTGCTCAGTATTTGTTCAATGAATGAACGAATGATAAATAAGGTCTATTTCTGGGCTATGTAAGTCTCTTCCATTTAAAATCTTTCATCTTCATCACTGATGCTTGATTTTTTTGTAGATTTGATTTTACCCTCTAAGGATAAAGCGTGTTATATGCATGTGCTAGAAAGCATCCATAACTATGTTTTAATATCGTGATCCTTCTCTCTTCAAACAGCTAAACTTTCTACATAAACATAGATATATATTCTCCTACCCCCTCATTGCAGGAAATGGGACTGCCATCCCATCTACCCAGGTGGTTGTCCAGAAACCCAGCCTGGGAGTCAGCCTCGACTTGTCCCTCTTCCTCACCATCTACATGCAGTCAGCCACCACCAAGTCCTGTGAATTCTCCTCCAGAATGCTTCAAATCTGCCTCCTTCTCTCTATCTCCATGCTTCTCAGTCAGCTGTCGCGTGGGCTACAACAGCACCTTTCCACAGCCAAAGGCATGTTACTGCAAATTATATTTCATCGTGACAGTCCCTAAAACCTTCCAGTAGCTTTCCATTGCTTCTGTGAGAAGATCCAAATTTTTAACATCGTCAACAAGACCCCACAGGATCTGGCCCCTGCCCCTGGTCTCATCTCAAGCCACTTCACACTACCTTACTGGACTCAGGCCATGCTAACTTTGCTTTGTTGCCGTCTCTGTCTTCTTTGCCTTCCAGTCTTAGATTCAATGACACCACAGAGTGGCCGTCCCGAAGCCCCACACTAGGTGGTGGTGGTGGTGCTGGTGTGGTTGTTAGAACTCCCGTATGTCTTCATAAATATTTTGTAATTTTTCTTCATAGCACTTACCACAATTATATAGTTACCTGTGTAATTATTTGCTTAGAATTCAGCTATACTTCCTCTTGCAACTGCGTTCTTGCAGATTTTCCCTATGATTTACAAACGCTTTCACAGAGTCTCATAGTTTCGTTACTGGATGTTTAAAAAGCTATCTGATCCACAGTTGTGACTAGTTTGCACTGTGCAAATACGTATCATTTAATAGGATCCCCAAAGAGACCAGGGATCTCCGAAAAACGGGGATGGATGGATCTAAGTTTAATTCTGTTTCAGAACTTTATAACTGAGAATTATTTGATACCTTTATCTTTTAGGAGAAGAAAATTACATCAGCTTCAAATTCACACACAGAAGTAAAATCTGAACAACCGCCTCCTTGTGTGAATCCAGGCAACCCTGTGTTTTCATGTATGTTGGACCCAAAGACACTCCGTACAGCTACCTCGCTATCAAAACCTCAGATGATTATGTATAAAACCAAGTCAAGTGATTACGGTGAATTCTCACCTATACCACAGTTTCTTCCCTGCAGTTATTCTCCGAAGGAGCAAGTATTCTCAAGCCGTCTCAGAGCGACTGGGTTTTATCAAAACAACACTCTAAACACGGCACCTGACAGAACCAGAACCCTTGATTTTCCTAATTTTCAGCACACTCTGTAAACATATGTTCCTTCGTACATTTAAGAGAAAACATACTTAGAGAAAAATGAGTTTTAAATCTGAAACTAAAATACCTAAAATTTTGGAATATAAAAAGAGTTGGACCAATTAAAAACATCTTTAAGAAATAAAGCTTTTCAACTAATAACTGAATGACCTCTTTGATTTGAATGTTTTCCACAACGCTGACTTCTTAAATCAAAGTGTGTTCAAAATGGCGGAATAAACAGTGACAGGTGTTGCAGTGCATCCTGTGAGTCCCTGTACCCCAAAAGCTGCAAAAGGCTTTCGTGATCGCAACTGTCTACTGAGTATATTTATCAAGATGAGAAAACACAGGAGCTCTTAAAACATTTTTCTGAATTAAGAAAGATTCAGACTAATAATTTTCCACTTCTCTGTTATTTCAACTAATGGGTTAGAACTCAGGAAATGTTGGTTCCCACTGCTCGGCTGGTTGAACAGAAGAATTGTTATTCATTCATTCAGGAAATACTTCTTGAATACCTACTATATGCCAGGCACTATGCTATGCAGGTGGAACCCTGATGGCACAGTGGTTATGAGCTCAGCTGCTAACCAAAAGGTCAGCAGTTCAAATCCACCAGCTGCTCCTTGGAAACCCTATGGGGAAGTTCTACTCTGTCCTATAGAGTTGCTATGAGTCAGAATCAACTCGATGGCAATGGGTTTGGTTTTTTGTTTATGCTATGCAGACAGGGACACAGAAATAAAAGATAGCAGTTATTTATTGTTTCAGAGTCCCTGGGTGGTACAAACAGTTAATGTGTTCAGCTGCTAACCAAAGGTTAGAGGTTCTAGTCCACCCAGAGGCACCCTGGAAGAAAGACCTGGCAATCTACTTCTGAAAAATCAGTTCTACTCTGATACACATAGGGTGGCTATGAGCTATCAACTTGACAGCAACTGGGTGGTTTTTATTTATTGTTTCAGGGCAGCTTAGCGGGAGAGTCAGATTAGCCAATTAATAGTATGTGATAATTTATGTAATTTAAAGTATGCACAAGGTCTTTCAAATACAGAGAAAGAACTGCTCAAATTGAAATTGAGGAGATCAGGAGAAGAATCGTGAAGAAGATAAGACTGAATTAAAGGAAAGGTCATTACAGGCAGAAAAAAAATACATTCATAAAAATACAAAGAGAATGTGATATACTTTATTAAATGCAATTAACTTGATACATCTTGAATATAGTGGGTGATGGGTTACACACTTCTTCGAAGTCTGTGATTCTACTGTACACAGAGACTTATTTCACCTACTATCTGTCTAAATCATACATTCAGTTGAATCTGAATACCTTTACTTTATTGGAAAAAAAAAAAACCACTGTTCTTACTTTTCCCTGTGGTTTCAGGCTTAGCATATTCAGTTTGGTTAGAATAATTTTGTGAGTCACTATGGGGTCAGAAAAATTGGGTCTTCAAATTACAAACACTGGTTTGATGTGAGGAAACAGCTGAAACTCCACAGAGTCATCAAATTTTTCCAAATTCCCCAAAATTTGATATTGGGAAACAGCACAAGCAAGAAAGAAGATTAGTTCACTTCCTTCAAAACATCAGTGAGACGCTGCACAAGATTTCTGGGTGAATGATGCAACGAAATTGGAGTTTTCCAGCTTTTTCTCCCTACATAAACAATATAAACCATTCTCCCCCTTCACAGTAGGTGCCCAATCTGTGGCAAGTAAATTAAACTTCTTAACATGTAGAATCTTGACATCAACCTCAAATTCTAAGTCTAGACTAAACTACAAATTCCTTACTACGGCAGGTGATTTGGCCCATTTTTGACTTGTTAAAATTCTCAGATAGGATTAATCTCTCAGAATCAAACATGTTCTCTGGAATCTCATTATGTAGTCATTCATTCAGCCATTCATTTTAATAACTATTTATTCAACGCCTAGTCAAGTCCAATCACTAGCC
>NW_004443966.1:1434827-1436576 GCF_000243295.1 Trichechus manatus latirostris
AAGGAGATGAAGTCTCACCATCCTTCCTTCTAAGGAGCACTCTGGCTGTACTTCTTCCAAGACAGCCTTGTTTGTTCTTCTAGCAGTCCATGTTATATTCAGTATTCTTCACCCACAGCATAATTCAAAGACATCGATTCTTCAGTCTTCCTTATTCATTGTCCAGCTTTTGCATGCATATGAGGTGACAGAGAATACCATGACTTAGGTCAGGCACACCTGAGTCCTCAAAGTGGTATCTTTGCTTTTTTTACCTATTTATATATATTACATTATGTTATGTTATATATATATATGTCTGTACGTATAAAACATATCATATGACAGTGTTATGGGAAAAAAAACAGGGTTAGAGGGAGAAGGAGTGCTTGGGCAAGAAAGAGGTTACTTTAGGTAGGTTATTCAGGAAAGGTCTCTAACCAGGTGACGGTTAACCAGACCCCTGAAAGGCATGGAGGGGATAGCTGGGGAAAGTAGAGCTGTAGTGCGGCAGATGAACATGCGAGCCTGGAGTTCAAGGGAAAAGCCTAAGCTGAAGATATCAATTTGAACGCCACCCACATCAAGATGTGATTCAGTCACGAGACCAGGTAAGACTACAAAATATGGCAAGAAAAGGGATGTGAGGACTAGGCTGTAGTGAACTCCAACATTTAGAAGTCAGAGGGATGAATGAGAATAGGAACAAATGAGACCAAGAAGAAGTAACTAGTAAAATAAAAGGAAATTAGGAAGATTGTGATGCCAAGTAAAGAACGTGTTTCAAGGAGGGAACGACCCAGCTATGTGAAAGTAACTTGGGAGACAGCATGTGGACTGAGAACTGACCGTCTGATTAGGCAATGTGGAGGTCACTGGTGGCCTCAACGAAAAGTCCTTCACTGGGATGGTAGAGAGGAAAACTACTGGAATGGGCTTAAGAAAGAATGGAAGAAGTAGAAACTACTTTTGAGTATTTTGCTGTACATTGAACAGAGAAATGGGGTGATATCTGGAAGAAGATGTAAGGTCAAAGGTTTTTTTTTCAAGTTGGGATATAATATAGCTTATTTGTATTCTAATGAAAATGCTCCACTAGTGAAGAAAAAAGTATTGACGTGGTAGAGGGAACAATGTACCTAATTAGAGCAGAGAAGACAAGATCCAGTGTACAATCATCTTGTGTAGGAACAGAAATAGATCATCCACAATAACGAGAGATAGCACTGTATGTGGTAGCAGATGCAGGCAGATTGGTAGAGGCAGTAGTGGGAACACATGCAAGTTCTTTTCTGATTGTAAAGTAACTAGCAAAAACGAGGAGAGAAAAAGGGAGAGAGAATTGAGGTGTATACAAGGGAATGATTACAATGACTGACCACGGAAGCCAAGCTAGATAAGGAGAAGAGTAAGGATGTGAAAAGGTGATGCACTGTTGGTCTCTCTGGAGTCAAAGGACTAAGAGAAGTTCTCGAAGAAGTGAGCTGGAAGGACAAGAGCTAGTGGCTGATGACTGTGATGCTTGAAACTGCCTGTGGAGAGAATGCAGTTATTGCTAACAACAAGGTCTAGGAGACAACCGGAGACCTGGTAGCACAGTGGTTAAGAGATCAGGCTGCCAATCAAAATGTAGGCAGTTTGAATCCACCAGCCACTCCTTGGAAACCCTATGGGGCAGTTCTACTCTGTCCTATAGAGTTGCTATGAGTTGGAATTGACTCGACGGCCAGTTAGGGGATGCCCAGAGAGCCCTGGTGGCACAGTGGTTAA
>NW_004443966.1:1437801-1439226 GCF_000243295.1 Trichechus manatus latirostris
CAACTAACAACATAATAGAAGTGTAATAGTAACTACAGCGCTCCTTGAGTTCTTTTGTTCTAGTGAATTATCAAACCCGAGGGGGTAGTAAGAGCCCTCAAATTTGTAGTCAGTTGGAAGTGTGGGTGTCTTGAGGAACCCTGTGCTTGCAGCTGGTGTCCTGAGGGGGTAGTGGAAACCCCCAAATTTGGAGCCAGCAGGTCAGAAGTGAGGGTGTCCTAAAGACTCCCGAACTTGCAGCTAAAGTTTCTGAAGTCTTTGGCAGACTTGGCAGTTGGAAGGATTGCTTCCGTTACTGTGTGAGATCTGACCTAATTCCAGGCAGTTACAGTCACAGGAAGTGAAGAACTGCATTCGCAGCTGGTGTCGGAGAAAACGTTTAGAGTTGGTGTTGGAAGACACACATCATATTAATATATTGGAATTATCATCTACGTGGATGATGAAATTACTAAGAACTATGGCGGGGCAGTATTGGAGACAGTAACAGTGAGCCAAGAGCTAACACCCTCAAGGAATGAGAGCGAACCAAAAGTCTACAAGAGGGCTTGCAAGTGGTATAATCTCATGGCATGTAAACTGGGAGTTTCCAGGGAGGATAGAGGAACATGGTTATGGAATCAACCATTCACAGCAAGAAGGAAACCATCCCACCTCAAGGCCCAGTGCTTGGAGAAACAGGGAGCAGAAAACAGACATCACTTGAGAGGGCTTCCAGGGAAGCAGTGTTCTCCAGGGAGACAGGTTTCAATTAGAACAAAGTGAAAAGAAAGTTCAGAGAAGAGGTGAAAGGTACGGGGGATTTGCTATCATATTAGTTTCCATGAGACTGTGTACTGACTTATAGATGGACTTTGAATATAATCTGTTCTTACACTAAGAGACTGTCATGTATCCTTCTCCCACTGGAAATCACATTTCTACTCACCTATAGCAGTGGTTCTCAAACTTTTTCGTCTCAGGATCCCTTTACACTTAAAAACTTACTGACGACCTCAAAGAGCTTTCATTCATATGTAATATTTACCACATGAGACATGAAAACAGAAATAAACCAGACTTACTAATTTATATTCCTGTAAAGCACCCACTGCAAAAATCGGCTAACTAGGGGCCTTTCCTCTGCACACAATACTGTGATATAGCTTTGACATTTGTTTGTTGCTGAATTTGTCTGGAAAGTTTTCCTTAACAAATGCCTATGCTGTGTATTTATAGATGGTAACCACAGAGCAGTGGGAGAGTAAAGATCTCTCCAGTTTACATACCTGTAACCGCTACACTTATTGTTGTTATTTTGTGTGCCGTGGAGTATATTCCCACTCTCAGCGACCCTATAGCTACATTTATTATCCATTTGGAATTCTGAAATCAATCAAATAACTAAATTGGCATTTAAAAAAATCAAAGGCTACCACAAAAATT
>NW_004443966.1:1452284-1457965 GCF_000243295.1 Trichechus manatus latirostris
CACAACGACCCCCAAAGTAGACCCATCAGAGCGCCAGTAACCAGGAGTAAAAGATAAGAAAGATGGCGCCACTGTGACATCAAAGCTACGTCTAACTCAAGCTGAAAATAACTTGCACAAAGTAGAAAAGCTAATTCTGTGAGAGCAGTTTGTTTCTGAAATGCCCCATATCAGCTAGGACATTTCTGACTGCAAGGACTATTTGCTTAAACAAGGAAGGAAATAAACTAGATCATAAAAAATAAAGTCTAGCAGGAGGGGGCTCCACGCCCAAGGATGTTATCAAGCCCCAAGTGCCTTCAATCTCTCCATTCTACCATCCTCAGCAGCTACTTCCCCCAGGGCTGGTCTTCCTCAAGGCCACAAGATGGCGGCACAGCCCAAGGTGCCACTTGGTCCAGGCACAGTATGAATTAGAAGAAAAATCTTGTGGCATACGCTTCTTAAGAGCAAGAGGACCTTTCCCAGAAATCTCAAAAGTACCTACCCTTAAAACAATCTCCAGCATGTGATTAAAACCACGTTGATTCACTGAGTCAGAACTCATCCCTGGACCTGAGATAGGGTCGCCATCCTAAGGGCAAGGGCTACACAAACAGAACGAAATGGGCTAGACCAATAAGGATGAGGGTGAAGAGGGAGGACAGATGACGTCTAGGCAACCTTTAGTGTCTACTACAAATCTTCTATTAACGTATGATTTTAAGAACATTTCATTTTTCATTTTCAATACAAGTTTACAGTTTTCTAACGGAACACTTTTACCAGAAAAACTCTCCCAGGTTCTAAGGGAGGAAAAGCTTACAATGATTAGTATTGGGGAAAAAAATAAAAACAAAAACATTGTAGAAGGCATAACAGCAGGAAATATAAAGTACTTAAACATCTTTTCAATACTTAAATATGTATATTAAAACATAAATCCAAACGAATACTACATTTTTGAAGGTTCAGTACCACTAAATCAAAAACCAAATCCACTGCTGTTGAGTCGATTTTGACTCACAGTGACCCTATAAGACAGAGTAGAACTGCCCCATAGGATTTCCAAGGCTGTAAAGCTTACGGAAGCAGACTGCCATATCTTTCTCCTGCGGAGCAGCTTGTGGGTTTGAACCACCAACCTTTTGGCTAGCAGCCAAGCGCTTTAACCACTGCACCACCAGGGCTCCCACTACAAACATCCAAAAATCTATTTTATGGTTTTCGGAATGGTTCTAAATGCAGATATAGTCAAATTTCAAAACGAATGGGAAAAACACTAAATCTCTTTGTCTAAAAGGCAGTAACCCTTGAACAGCAAATTTAAACAGAGAAGCTAATAGCCATTATGTCTCTCCTGATGCTCCAAACAGCAATGCCAGTGAAAAGAATTATGTAAAATTACTCATTCACTTAACACACATTGAGTGTCTACTGCACTGGGTGTACAGCAAGAACAAAACCGATACAGACTATCGAAAACACTCCCGTGAGGCTAACCCTTCGCAGCTCTTGACAGGGCAGGCACGCAAAACTAAGTGCCGCGAACAAACACAACTTGGCAAGTAGAAGCGTGTAGTCTCTCGGGGGAAGATGCTAACGGGGGTCAACAATCAGCATCGAAAGGTCCAACGTAAAGTAAAAGGACATTCAGACACGCAGACAGAATCCAGTAAAAGAAAACTCAGAACAGAAAACACACAGAAATTCAGACTGGCACAAGTTGGTACTAGGAATCTGTCCGTGTGATGGCTCAGGCTGTGTGTCAACCTGGCTGGGCCATGACTCTCAGCGTCTATATGTGATCACTCCCATGAGGGAATTTGCTGTCAGCAGCCAATCAGCTGAAAGGTAGTTTCCTTGCGGGTGTGGCCTGCATCCGAATATAAGCAGATGTTTTGGCTTTTTGCTGGCTCTGGATCCTGTGGCTGCCTCCCGTGTGTCTGACCTCCGGTTCTTGGTACCTGAGCTATCAGTTTATCTGCCAATCTTGAGATTCGTCGACCTTCACAGCCTGTGAGCAAGAGCCCTGCTCTCCGACCTGCCGATCTTGGGTTGCCAGCCCCTATGGCTACGTGAATCGAGAGAAGCCTCTACCCTGATCCATGCACTTGGGATGTTCTAGCCTCTACAACTACGTGAGCTGTGTCCTTGATATAAATCTCTTTATGTAGATATATCTATACACTTTACTAGTCTTGCTTCTCTAGAGAACCCAGCCTAAGACAGTCAGCAAGTAACAGGCCCCTAGATACAAAGCATGGGTTCAGAAGCACGATTAACCTCGATGGCAAGAGGAAAAGCAAAAGCAAGGCAGAGCTTCAATCTTAAAAGGACTGGAATTAGGTAAACTATAAAAACCTGGCACTTAGGCAGAGTGAAGAAGAAGAAAATTCACACATTAGAACTAGTGTTGAAGATGATTTTATGTAACAGAAATAATACAATGCTGGTGCTATATAGTGGAGTTATATATCCTTAATTTCCTCCTATCTACTGTTAGAATTTCCTCTACAGAATGAGGAATACAGGTGAGATTCAAGCGGCCCTAGTGTGGGGGAAGAAGGGATTTTAAGTCTGGGGTCAAGAAAGGGTCCAAGAAAACTTATGCTGAAAATCAAGCACAAAGTAATGTAGAAGGCCCACCTACCTTATGTGATGACAAGTGTCTGGGCAGGTAGCTGTTAAAGTTATCTACAGATTCTCAGTCATGCAAAGGTGTTAAGTAACATCATACCATGCACATACCCACATTAGCGCACCTAGACACTGTTCTACGTGAGACGTTCTCAGTAAAAAGCTAACTGGCATGATGTTAACTGGAAAAGGTAAAATGATTTTATGAGCAAATAAAATTGCCTGAGTTATATATATTTTTCAAAAAGGTACATTTGGCATTCAAAACTAAGACACAGCAGTAGAAGGCTAGGTAAAGAAAAACAAAAACATTCTGTGGCTTTTTCTAATAATCCAGTTTTGAGTAGATATACTCCCCTAAACAGTTTTCTCAAGCTATTGCTTGCCGACTTCTACCCATTCGTGAAATAAAGTGTCCCGCAGGTTTAAGCACAAGGAGGACAGGTAGGCTGTTTTGCTCGGGCAAATACAGATGGTCACCATGAAACAAAGCGTCTAGAGATAAGAAATTTTCATCCTTTGGCTTTAAATCTAACACACTGTTGTTACAAGGATGAACCTTGAAAACACGCTGAGTGAAATCAATCAATCACGAAAGACAAATACTGCATGATGTCACTTATACGAAATAACTAGAATAAGCAAAGGTATAGAGACCAAAGTTTATCAGTGTTTTTACCAGGGTTGGAGGGAGAGGGAAAAGGGGGGTCATTGTTTAGGAAGCAGTGAGTGTCTGTTTATGGGAATGAGACTTTGGAAACAATTATTGAAAAACATGATTAATGTAATTGATATCACTAAACTGTATACATGAAAAATGTTGAACTGGTAAATGTTGTGTTATATGTATTTTTAACAGTTTAAAAAATTTAACATGTTGCTTCTCAGTTGGTTCTATTGAGTCTGTGTCTACCTTTTTACTGCATTACATTGCTAGAGAGCAGACATTTCTTTCTAATAATTCTTATCTTTCCTTTTATCTGTTTGTACTTGGCACTACGATTAATCAAAAGAGCACTCTATTTCTCTGGGTGTTATCAGTTACTAAGTTTTCCATCTCTCCTCATTCTCAACTCTCCTTCTTCCCTCTTACTTTGCTTCTCTTTCTTTTTCTACCTTACTGGAGGTAATAAGGCAACATGGTACAAAAAGAAGCGAGACTAAAGTAATTACAATATATACCTGTCACACCTGACCGTCCCAAAGTACACTTGTGCATCAGATTGCTGCTGCCAGCAGTCCATTCTATCTGTTGGCTATCCCAAGTCACATCATTAGTCCCTCAGAAATAAAGCCGACCAAGCACTGGCTGTACCACAACAACGTGTGCCAAAGAACTTTCTAACCATGCCCGTCAGCTGTGTTAGCCTTGGGCAATGACCAAACAGTAAGCTTCTCCTTCGTCCCCATGTCAACTTCCCTATTCAGTGGCCCTTCCTGACTTCATCCTCCTCTACTTCTTTGTACTTCCTCACTCCTAGTTCCGCCACAATTGACTCTACCTCCCGATCATTGCAATTTTCAACAGAATGCTTTCTAAAATAAACCTGTGTTATGGATTGAACTGTATCTCCCAAATATATGTGCTGTAAATCCTAACCTCTATGCCTGTGGTTATATTTGGAAATGGTTTGTCTTTATTATGTTAATGAGACAGGATTAGTGTAGGGTACATCTCGAGTCAACGTCTTTTGGAATATAAAAGAAATTAAAGACAAGCTAGCAAGCAGAGAGAGAGATGCCAAGCCACAGGAAGAATGCCCAGGAGCAGAAGCTCAGAAAAGACAAGGACCTTCCTCCAAAGCCAACAGAGAGAAGAAAGCCTTCGCCTAGAGCTAGCACCCTGAATTCAGACTTCTAGCCTCCTAAACAGTGAGAAAATAAATTTCTGCTTGTTAGAGCCACCCACGTGTGGTATTTCTGTTATAGCAGCATTAGATGACTAAGACACCTGGCTCTGCCCAGAGGGCAGTGCTATCTCTACCACCCCCTCTACCTGAGGTTCCCCATTCCTCCATGCCCCCTACCAGGACTGCAGGAATTGGCATTCTCCTGGCTCGCTTCTGCTGGCCCCAAGCTGCAACTCCTTATTTATGTAAAAGTCATCATTCTTTGGGACTCAGGACATCCACTCCACACTCTAGCCTTCTAGTCACTGTCACCTACTGGCTTTTTAAAACCACTCTTCCGTTATTCACTGAGAGCTTTGAAACCTGGCTCCCAGCATCTGTCTCCATCCCAATTCTGCCATAATTCCAGGAGATTTTAAGGTTTGCGTACATGACCCATATTCAATCTAACTTTGAAATACCTGGAACTTCTTAACTCCAATTACCCTCCCTTAATCTCTAATTTTGCTACCCACTCCAGGGCCCCACTCTGGACTTTGTCATCACCTGGAACTGCACTGCCTCAGAAATTAAACTCTGGGATCCTAGCCACTGACCAGAACTTCCTGTTCTGCTAGCTTTCCCTTTACTCAACCTTCAACCTCACAGTCACTTCCAATTCCTTAATCGCTCCATTTTCTCCTAGGCCGCTGGGCCCCTCCACGGCACCTCTTCCTTTCTAACCCAGCCTGGACTTCATGGCTGAATGACTTGAGCTATTTTTTCACAAGCAGTCACTAGTCCTTTGCGCTGCCAGACTTCCACTGTACTCGTCACTCAACATTGCAACTCTGGCTCACTGCTCTAATCTGCCCTTTATACTGTTTATAAATGAACAAACATGATGGGAGACAGCTGGTACTGCTATGGATTCATGCCTTCTAGCCTAGCTGGGTCCTCAACAGTGCCCACTAAATCAGTTACCTTTGCTAGAAACCCATCTAGACCCACACTTGTCTTCACTTTCTTTCCTCCAAGTATTTCAAGTCGATCTGTCAACATTTTCTAGAGAAAAGCACCCAGTAGGACAGCCCACTCAGCCATGCACATGTCACACGCTCAGGCAGCAAGGAGGCGCAACACCTAGTTCAAGATAATCAAACAACGTGTAAATACTAATGTCTGCATAAACGTGTTATAAACCTCCTAGCCAGTGTTCAAACTTACTTTCCT
>NW_004443966.1:1458619-1460319 GCF_000243295.1 Trichechus manatus latirostris
ATTACTTCTACAACTTCCCAATTCAAAGAGGTATCAATTCACACCATGCAGTAAAAAAACGCAGTCCTTAGTGTTTATATAACTAAAGGTATCGTATTTCAATCTATATGAGAGATCCTAAATCCTAGGGCTTGGGAATTCTAAATGCATGAAGGGTATCCACTGAAAATGGCACAACATTAGAAATACCCAATATTTAAAATAAATCTCCAGATCTCTTCTTACCAAAACACATACCAGTCCAAAGTTTACAAATCTATTATAAAAAATAATTTCTCTGATAAAAGAAGTGGCCAGTGCAACAGTTTACGTCTTGGAAAAAGCAACAATACCGTATATTAAATCAGTGTTACAGCATCAGTATTCTGGGGCAAAACACATTTTTTCATAAGGTAATACCAAAATACACTCACAAAGTATTATCTTTAGTGCAGTGAATACTTAAGAAATTCAGAACCAGTACTAGTTCAACAGATGAAGTGGAAAACAGACTGTTTACGTGTAGCGACCGCAGCTAACAGCAGTATGCACACCTCCTCCTCTTCGGCTGCCTTCGATTCTCGGAGCGCTGTCGGGAATACCCGAGGGGTAAAGCTGATCTGAATACTGCCACCAGAGCGAGGAGCGGGAACACTGTCTTCCTTTACCTTTTCGGAAAATATATTTTCTGAACTTCTGCCTTCAAAAACAATATTAACAAGTCATTTACTTCTCATTTTCTAAATTAGCAATCAAACTGACTTTTAAAGTGGCTGTATATCAAAGCTAGTTTTAAAATACTATAGAAACAAACCAAAGATATTTCCTGTAAGAAGGAATGTAAAATCCATCACACAGCAGCTGATTATCTGTTCGAATGACCCCAGGTTCTTTTCTGGGGTTCTCTTTCTTAAATCACTAGGTGTCCAACTGACATCAACTCTAACGAAGGACACTCTTTATTCACACGCAGCCATCACTGCCGACACCACTTTTATTTCCTTAAGCTCCTATAGCAGTGTATCCTATAAACTACTTCCAAAGACTCTTAACATGTACATGAGTTGTGAGCTGCTGTGGGGTCTATCTCGACTCACGGCAACCCCACACATGACAGGACTGGATTTGTTGTGATCCACAGAGTTTTCACTGGCTGATTTCCAAAAGCAGATTGCCAGGCCTTTCTTCTCAGTCTGTCTTAGTCCGGAAGCTCCACTGGAACCTGTTCAGCATCACAACACACAACCTTCAACTGACAGGGAGTGGTGGCTGCACTTCAGACGCACTGGCTGGGACCCAGGACTCCTGCAGGGCGGGCCAGAATTCTGCCACTGAACCACCACGGCCCTCGGCCGACGAGACGGCTAACCAGTCATGCGCAGAGGTGTGTTATGGTAACTCAGACAATGCCGGCGGTAGATAACACACACAGTAACACACACCACATGGCTCACTGAACAGCACTGGACACTGACTGGGAGACGGGACAGAGGCCACAGGCCACTCTCACCTCCTCGCGATGGTCTGATGGCTTTTCAGCCACTGAAGACAGGTAGTAAGAGTCAGCAAGGAAGACTGATGAAGAGCTATGCATCTTTACAGAGGTATTCAGATAGATATAATGATGGTTATGCCAACATAAGACGAGTAATTCATCTAAGTGTTGGAATATAAAAGAGAACTTGGGAAAATCACGTGCATTTTGCTGTTTTTCTGCCTAA
>NW_004443966.1:1461557-1462660 GCF_000243295.1 Trichechus manatus latirostris
GCACACCGTTCCGGACTTTAAACCATGCAGTATCCCTTTGTTCTGTTTGAACAACTGCCTCTTCATCTATGTACAGGTTCCTCATGAGCACAGTTAAGTGTTCTGGAATTCCCATTCTTCGCAATGTTATTCATAATTTGTTACGATCTACACAGTCGAATGCCTCTGCATAGTCAATAAAATGTTCCACCGCTATTCATAAGGTTTTCACTGGCTAATTCTTTTCAGGAGTAAACCATCAGATCCTTCTTCCTAGTCTGTCTTAGTCTGGGAGCTCACCTGAAACCTGTCTGCCACGGGTGACCCTGCTGGTATTTGAATACCGACAGCATAGCTTCCAGCATCACAGCAACATGCAAGCCCCCCCAGTATGACAAACTGACAGACGTGTGGGAGTCTACAAGATTAGGACTTTTTAAACATAACTCTAATACCATTATAACATCTAAAACTTTTTTTAAAATTATTCCTTAATTTCTTCAAATAACCCATCAATGTTCAAATTTCCAAGAGGAGAGTTTTTTTAGCTAGGAACATTTCTTCTGCTCCACTCCAACCCTCACTCAAATCCTGATCCTACTGGTAAAAAAGAAGGGGAGAGTATATATGAAGCAGACAACCTGTAGCACCTGCTACATGATTTGTATTCCCTGTCTAAAAGAGGCTTGTCCAAAGAATGTTTCTGGGGCAAAGAGTACAATGACCTCTCCATTGATGAAATGTTCTCATTGAACATTTTTAGTTAACAGCGACTTTAAACACTTTTCTTCTTCTACAGGTCTAACTTCACTGACTACTGAAACAGTCGGCAGATTTTTAAAGCAATTAGTTACAAATCTCAGCTAACTGAGTCCTCTGAAGGCACTCAGCACAGCTGAAGTCATACTTGTGTATGTCACGGCTCCTAGTACAGCTACTGGGTAAATATCTGTTAAATGGATACATATGAGGGAGGAAAGCAACTAATCTAAGTGGGCACCTGCGATGATGCTAGTGAACTAAGACAAAAAGGACTTCCAGAGTGAGGATCCAAAAAAGCCAATTTACACTCTTTTCCCTGCTCCATGTTTAATCTCCCTTATGTCCATCAATGATTTTTTTTT
>NW_004443966.1:1462760-1463800 GCF_000243295.1 Trichechus manatus latirostris
GGGGTGATTTTTCTTTTTTTAATGTCCAGAGGACATTTCTTATATAGTAAATTGTGTTTGGGTTCCAACAGTATTTGAAAACATCCAATTTGTCTAGCAGTATTTGAACTATGGAAGGAAATGCTTCTATATACTCTTGCTAGTCTCAATATTTGGTGAAATGGTATTAAAGACAGAGGTGGTATGGTGGTTAACTTAATTAGCATTTCTATATTAAACAACAATAATAAATATAAATTGAATGATGGTTCCCACTTAAATATTCACTCTAAATGCCTTTTCAACACTCTAGGCTTTACTGTTTATAAGCAGACACGTAGCCTGGGGGAAAGAGCAGTTTCAAATGCAGACAGATCTGAGTTCCATTCCCACAAATTTACTTACGGGGTAGTTATTTGTCCTGTCTGAATATCTACTTCCTCTAAAATAAGGACAACAGCACATAACCTCAAAGTATTGCTGTGAGGACTGAATGATGTAACCTGTAAAATCCTGGCACACAGTGATCACCCAATAAATGTTCATTACTATCTTTATTATTATCATAAAAGTGATTTTACTACAAAATGTTCCATTTACAGGAATTCAAAATTACTATATAAAGAAAATATTTATTTGGGTATCTAAACTGTACCCAAAACAAAGTTTAATATTATAAAATCCAGTAAAAGCAAAGTCCTGAGCATACCAGGATGAAAGCACTAGAAGCAGCCAGGTTCCAAGCTGCTTCCAAGGCGCCTTCCAAGTATGACCTTAAATTTGCTTACTGTCCTCATTTTCCTGACTCATGACAGGAAAGGAGTCCTTTAACAAAACTCCTAGTTTCTTCTCTCTAAAGGAACAAATGAAGGCTCCTGGCATCGTTAGTCCACCCCACAACTTTCTGGAGTTGGTCAAGAGGAAGCCACACATTTAACAACCACTGCATGAATTTCAGGAGGAAGTACCCAATCAAAAAACACACTGAAGCTTTGCTTATTGTCATGAAAACTTCAATACTCCCTCAAAGAAGAAATGGGTCTGTCACTTTAATCTTTGTA
>NW_004443966.1:1464974-1495436 GCF_000243295.1 Trichechus manatus latirostris
TGGAAGACAGGCTTTAGTCCCGGATTCACCATTAACTATGTTTTAAAAAATATTTTATTATCTTTTAGGTGAAAGTTTACAGAGCAAACTAGTCTCCCATCCAACCAACCGCACACACAGAGCCCCGTGACGCTGGTTGCCATCCCCACGCTGTGCCGACACTCTCCCCACTGCCACCCTGGGTTCTCCATTTCCTTCCCTCTGGGTTTTCTACTCCCCCCTGCCTGCGCATCTTTGTTTCTGGGCCAGTGTTGTCCTTTTGGTCTCACGTAACGGTCTGTTCTATGGGGCACACTCCTTTCAGGTGTTATTGTTGATTTTATAGGCCTGCCTACTGCTTGGCTGGAAGGCAGTTTTCGAGAATGGCTGCAGTTCCAAGACGGGGTGACTTAGGGCCACAGTCCTGGGGGTTCCTCCAGTCTGTACCAAGCCAGTAAGCCTGGTCTGTTGTTTTTATGAATTTCAGTTTTTGTTCTACACTCTTGCCCTGCTCTGTCCGGGCCTTCTATTGTGATCCCAGTTGGCACAGTCAGGCCTTCGTTAACTACTGATATGATCTTGGGCCATCACTTCTCCAGCCTCATTTTATTACGTATGTAAAATGTGGGCAAGCAGTCAATTAAATGATATCTAAGAGATTGGTGAAAAATACAACAGTAAGAACGCATTATTCTAAACGTTAAATCACTTCTCCCCCCACGTACACACAAGCACATAAACACAAACATTTGCCTTTCTACTTATCCCAGTCTTGTCTTAGGACTAACGGTGTGCCAGTCTCCACCTCAGGAATGAGGAAACAGCAGGGAAGGGAATTAGAAAGGATGAACTGGGGACAGTTAGTCTCTGTCGGCTGGAAACATTGGCACTCTTAATCCTGCTGCCTGCTATGTTTACACTAGCAGTTATTTGAAACTTTCACATGAAAAGCTAAACGGGAGGTGAATCTGAAAGCAGTAACGTGCACAGGAGTGTACTAACTTTCTCCCTTTCATAAACTTCCCACACTTGGGAAAGAAAAAAGTACAATAAAATGGAGTAACTGGTTGGTATGTATGATTGACTCCGTGTATCTCACTTCCCTATGTCTCACCTCTATCCTCCAGAGAAGCACTGTCCACTCTTAATATGTAAACACAACATTTGCGGATTCAGCATTTTTCAGGTGTACAATTTAGTGATGTCAATTACGTTCATCATGTTGTGTAACCCTCACCCGTAATCACTGCCTTATTAACGACAGGAATGTTCTATGCTATCCAATACAGGAATCACTAGCCCCAGGTGGCTAATAAGTACTTGAAACGTGGCTAGTACAACTGAGGAACTGAACTTTTCATCTGAGCTCCACTAATAAAATTCGAATCAATTTACACATAAAGAGTAGACCTGGCACAGCGTGACACGCTGGGAAGAAGCTTCCTAGAGGTTAGAGCATTCTAGGACACAAGTCTAACATCAGAGGTGAGAAGACTGCACTGGGAGATGCTCTGGAACACCAGCAACACTTACTACGCTTTCCTGAAAGAATGACTGTTTATTTTCCTACTGAACAGCACGGCACTGATTTTAAAATAAATTTCACACAAAGTTGAATGGGAGTTCCCTGTAGTCCCAGAATTGCAGCAAAGGGCTAACCTAAGCAAAAAAGAGGCAGATTACCACATGTTCTAAGTTCGGAGAGCTGCCCGTGAGCTGCCAACAGGCGGGGCCAGGAAGGAGCCTCATGAGGGAACCAGCATTTAAACGCCTGACACAAGAACATGACGAACAGTAAGTGTTAGCCAGAGAGGCCGCCACAACCTCAGCAGAGAAGACAACGACTTCACCCCGCTAGACAGTAACATGTTTGCCTCTGTTACTCTCTTTCCTCTCTGCCCCCACACACAGAAGAAGAGAAAGCAGGCGAAAAGTCAGAATACAGGTAGCCCCTGACTTACCACGTACTGGAGTTACAACAAGTTGCACTTACATGACCGTTTTTGTTTTTTTTTTACATAATATGTGCTGCATACAATGTTGCAGCATGTAATCTGCTGATGCTATTATGCTCAGATGTTCACTCACAGACATTCAAAGACTGTATTTATAAAGATACTGACAATAAAAGGCAATAATAATGAAAACTAAAAAAAAAAGAGGTATCCAACTTATGTTAGAACCGACTTACAACAATACCGACTCATAGCAGCCCTCGAGGACAGAGTAGAACTGCCCCATAGGTTTCCAAGGCTGCAATCTTACAGAAGCAGACTGTCACATCTTTCTCCCGTGGAGGAGCTGGTGGGTTCAAACTGCCAACCTTTCAGTTTGCAGCTGAGGGCTTACCCACTGTGCCACCAGGGCTTGGTATATCTATACAAGGGACTATTATTCAGTAATAAAATGACATAAACTACGAATACATGCAACACGGATGAACTTCCAAAACATTACCTAAAGTCTAAGAAGCCAGACACAAAAGACTACATATTCCCATTTACATGAAATTTCTAAGAAAAGTAAAACAATAGAGACAGAAAGCAGATTAGTGGTCATAAAAACAAAACTAGTGACTCAAATGCAAAAGAAGAATCCTGGTTCCGCAGAGCGCCTGATGAGATAACGCTGATAAATTTAAACGAAGTTGCCAAGATTCAATCAAATTAGTATGGCAATTCCAGCTTTATTTCAAGCAAAAATCACCATCAGCAAGTTCTTCCAACATTAAAAGTAATTTTCTCCTATCAAATGTCATTTAAATGTCAAATTACTGTAAAAATTAATATTTCAGAATATGTAAATCTATCTAGAGACAGACTGAGCAGTCTTAGAACACAAGCAGAATGTTCCTTACAAGCAAGGATGGTCAGACTTCCATCCTGTTTGGTAAAGTAAGCCGGCAAACAAAAATGAGGGAAACCCTCAATGAGGTGGACTAACGCAATCACCACGACAATCAACTCCAACACACCGACAGTCACAAAGATGCCACAGGACGAGGCAACGTTTCATTCTGTCGCACACAAGGTCGCCCCGAGTCGGAGCCGCCTCAACAGCAACCAACAACCACCTAGCACAGGGAGTAGAGCTGCGGCTGCCTAGGGCCGGGGGCCTCCTTAGAGTGCTGAAAAGTGCAGCCATCACCCTGAACCACCTAGCACAGGGAGTAGAGCTGCGGCTGCCTAGGGCCGGGGGCCTCCTTAGAGTGCTGAAAAGTGCAGCCATCACCCTGAAGACCAAGGTGCGCCTGACCCACGCCATAGCGTTTGCAGTCACCTTGTACGCGTGCAGAGGCTGGGCGATGAGTGAGAAGACTGAAGAACGGACACCTTTGAGTTGCGGCGTCGGCAAAGAATACTGACTACACCACGGACGGCCAGAAGAACGGACAGATCTGTCCTGGAAGAAGTACAGGCAGAACGCTCCTTAGAAGCAAGGACAGCAAGACTACATCTCACATACTTTAGACATGTTATCAGGCGGGACCAGTCCCTGGAGACAGACATCATGCTTCATAAAGTAGAGGGTCAGTGAAAAAGAGGAAGACCCTCGAGGAGATGGACTGACACAGTGGCTACCACAATGGGCTCCAGCATAACAACTGTAACAATTGTGAGGACGGCACAGGACCGGGCCGTGTTTTGTTCTGTCGTACACAGGGTCGCTACGAGTCGGAACCGACTCCACAGCTCCTAACAACAACAACTGGGCTGGGGAGGTTTTGGGGAGAATAGGGAGTGACTGTTACAGGGTACAGGGCTTCTTTCTGAGGTGATGAAATTGTTCTAAAATTGATTATGGTGATGGTTGTACAACTCTGAATATACTAAACATCACTGAATTTTACACTTTTAATGGGTGAATTGTATGGTATGTGCATTATATTGCAACAAATACACTGCTGATTAAAGCTTTCTCATGAAAATCTCAAGTTAAAAAGATATCAATTTGTTAACTTTAGCATTTAGTCTATGCTCTTCTTTCTTAAAATAATCTGGAATATTATTGTAGGATTTAAAAAGAAGCAAAACGTATCATAGAAACTTTAGACTTTTTAACTCCTCTGGGACTAGAACTTTCTCCCTGAAACAAGAAACTCTATCATCCAACTTTTACATCCTAGACTTTTACACAGATTTTTCAGGAACACATGTTAAGTAAGTAGCAAATAACCCATACTAAGGTCCATAACCAATGTATATCAAAATACCGAGAAAGTACAGTGGTTGGAACTACTTACCAGCCACAGTTTACTATCATCTCTTTAATTAGAAGATGCTCCTATCAATCTGCAACCCACCTTCATCATGACACTCAGGGCGTATTTCTGGTCTTCCCGCTTTGCTGCAGCTTTTGCTTCTGTAGCTCCTCTCGCTGTCTCTTGTGCTCGTAAAACAGATTCTTCCCTTATTCTTTGCATCATCTCTTTGTCAACTAAAATGTGAAGAACATCACTAAGTCAGGACTTAGAAGACTGTTTTATTTAGAAGAAAACTGCTTAACATACTCACCCAGAATACGATTTCTTTTGTCCCAACTTTACACGGAGTGATGTTACTTCTCGGTTTTAAACTGACCAAGAAGCTAACATCCAAAGGTAAGCAAGTAAGCGTAATATGAATTACTACTGAATGAAAGCAGAAGACCGAGGACTGGGCAGGGGCAGGGACAAAAGAGAACAAGAGTGGGAATGAGAAACCAGGGCTACTGACTTACAAACCTGATGGCAGTAGATCATCACTATGAGGGCTCCTAGAAGGGAAGATGGGCTGGACAACCGGAAATAATCAATCACCTACATAAATGAAACGGTACTTTACGCATATGAAGAGTATGGGCCAGTCTTGGGAAAAATTATAAAGTAGCATGACATGTTAAATACAGAACTTTACATTCACAAGCATTTCTATATTCAGTGACTAATGTTTTACAAACTGCAGGCTATGATCCTTTGGTGGGTAAATTCTCTTAGGGAAGGAGAGATGAGGTCCTGAGGCGGTGGATCTGGCCTTTAAGGAGAAAAAAGGAAGGGAGAAGAGGAAGTTCAGACCCAGAGGGAAGAAGCTGAGTCAGGCTCTGCGCAGGGATTCTTAACCTCTTCTGTGCAGCAAACCCCTGGCCTTTATGGACCCTGTCTCAGAATAATTTTTAAAATATACAATGTAAAATACACATGATTACAAACAAAAGCAGTTATATTAAAATATACCTACAAATATTTAAAAATAAATTGTGATACGCTAAATGTGCTTCTTTATTAATGCGTTGAACAATATTGAGCGCTAAGTCTCACAAATACTATAATTTCAAAGTAGTGATGAGTATAACAGAGATATTGTGAGATAAAGTATTTGTGATTTTTGTTGATACTACTGTTACTTGTTACCTACACTCGTAATTGAAGGAATATTAAATCTCAGTTACAAGCAAGTTAAAAGGGTGTAATTTTTACTCATCCAAGATCTTGGCTGAGAATTAGGACTGGAGTAAGTTTAAGGACTGGAAGTAAGTCTACAAGCCTGTCTCAACTCTCCTCCTATTTATAAATAACAAAAGGAAGACAGTGAGACCAGCTTCAGGGGCAGAAATTATCAAAAGAACATCAACTTTCCAAATTAAATGTTCCATACCTAAAGGAAATGAAGAGAGAACTTCAGGAAAAGATGGGGTAAATACGTTTTATGTAATGAGGCAGATAGGTTTGGAATACAGACTGGCGTTCCACAGTACATTATGTGAAAAAAGACTGTTTAAATAATCTCACTGAATTACAAGTTGTTATGGATTGAACTGTATCCACACCCCCCACCAAAAAAAAAAAAAATATGTGCTGTAAATCCTAACCCCTACACCTGTGGTTATAATCCCATTTGGATAAGGGTTCTCTTTGTTACTTTAATGAGGTAGTATTGGGTAGGGTGTGTCTCAAATCAACCTCTTCTGAGGTATAAAAGAGAAGATTAAGCAAGCAAACACAAATGGAGGAGAAGATACACACCACATGATCGCCAAGGAACCTAGAGATCAAAGCTGAAAAGAGACAAGGACCTTCTCCTAGAGCGGACAGAGAGAGAGCCTTCCCCTAGAGCCAGGGCCCTGAATTCAGACTTCCAGCCTCCTAAATTGTGAGAAAATAAATTTCTGTTTGTTAAAGCCACCCAATTGTGCTATTTTTGTTATAGCAGCACTTGATAACTAAGACACGTTAATATGATTTTGATTTCTAAAGGAATCACAAACCTGGTTTCTGTGAGTAGAATCAACGTTCCTTAGTTTTATACGAATTAGGTTTAACGCTGTTTTGAATAGTCTAAATCAGCGGTTGGTAAACTATGTCCTCTACAGGCCAAATCCAGCCTGCTGACTGTTTTCCTAAGAATGACTTTCATATTTTTAAATGGTTGAAAAAAAATTCAAAAGAATAATATTTTGTGCCACATAAAAATTGGATGAAAGTCAAATTTCACTGTACGTAAATAAAGTTTTATTAAAATACAACCATGCTCATTCATTTACATATGGTCTAAGGCTGACTTCATGCTACAACTGCATAGCTGTGTAGCTGTGACAGAGAGCATCTGGCCCTTTACAGAAAGTTTGCCAATCCCTGGTTTAAACAGCCAACATCTGAAAAAGCTGACCACATAACTATGAAAGAGGAGAATCAAGTAGCTTTTCAATGAAAACAGATTGTGTAAAAGAGAGAGGAAGACCATGATTAGGAAAGAAAATTCCCTCCCCACCCCTGGATAAGGTGGCCACCAGGTTAAGAAGAGAATTTGACATAGTGGAAAATATTTCATGTCAGAAAACACATTGTGGGAAAAGTAACAGGTTTTCTGATATGACCCTTCCTTACATCCTAAAAAGTTAGTGGACAGGACATTTCCTCGGGAAAACCTGCTGACCACCAGGACAGAGACACACACACAAACGTCTGGGTCAATGACTCTCAAACCCGGCCAGTCATCGAATCACCTGGGGAGTTTTTTTCTCCCTTCATCTGTTTATTTTAAAATACACCATTATAAAAAATGATGGTTTGGGTCCTCTCTAACTTGAAAATTAAGCGTACCAAGAGTTGACAGAAATGAAAGTCCTTAGAGCACCCTGGATGGATTTCACAACATAGCCCCAGGCACCAACACAAGCTCACTGCATGGAACACGGAGGTGAAGGTGAAGGTGCCGTAACCTACCTTTATCAGCATCTTCTGAGCTAAATACCAAATCTTAGAGAAAATTCTACCTCAGCCCTGGTCCTGGAGATTAAAAAATTAAACCTCAAGAAAGCATTAATAGAGAGTCCCTGACGCAGCGAGAGAAAAGCGTGGAACAGAACTCAAATTCACGTAAAAAGACCAGACTTAATGGTCTGACTGAGACCAGAGGGACCCCCAAAGCCATGGCCCCTGGATACTCTGTTAACCCGGAACTAAAACAATTCCCGAAGCCCACTCTTCAGACAAAGATTAGACTGGACTATTAAACATAAAATAATACTCGTGAAGAGTGTGCCTCTTAGTTCAAGCAGATACACGAGATCAAATGGGCGGCTCCCGTCTGGAGACAGGATAAGACGGCAGGAAGGGACAGGAGCTGGTCGCATGGATATGGGAAACCTGGGGTGGAAACGTGGAGTGTGTCATCACATTACAGGGATTGCAACTAGTGTCATATAGCAATATGTGTATAAATTTTTGTATGAGAAATTAACTTCAGCCGTAAACTTTCACCTAAAGCACAATAAAAAAGGAAAAAAAGAAAGCATTAATAAAAATGGTTGTCATCCCTCCCATTCTCAATATTCCCTACTCAAGGTTTAACTGCCAGAGGCCTAGAAGACATTCCAGGCAGTAGACAGACAGTACTAGAAACATGACAACTAGAAGAGGGAGGAGGAAAACAGGCCTAAAGCAACAGAGGGCAATCACCGACCCATGAAGCTGATCCTGGCAGCAGAGCAGAGTACTGTGAAGAGCAGAGAACTAGCTTTAGAACAGGGGAGCTCAATTTTGGCTGCACATTATAATTATAATCCCTGGAAAGGCCCCACCCCCAGAAACTGATTTGATTGGTCTAGGGCACAGTTCAGGTGTCCCTACTATTTAAAAGTTCCATAGGTGATTCTAATGTGTAGCTAGGGTTGAGAACCACCACTCCAGAGTCAAATTACCGAAGTTCTAGTTCCAGCATGCCACTTCCTCCCTGTGAACGCTGCCAATCACTCGGCGGCCTCCTCTGCAAAAATGGGTACTAACACCTAAGTGACAAGGTGGTTGTGAGGGTTAACAGGTGTACTAGTGCCTAGCACACAGTAAGTGCTCAGTAAAGGCCATGGTGGGGGGAGGTCTGACCCACATCTGCTAACAGGCATTTATCATGCGCTGTACCTTTTGAATAATTCAATCTTTGGGTTTATTTCTTCTAAGTGACAGCTGAAGCACTATCTCATTTAAGTTAGGCTAGTGTGCCTTTTTTTCCCTAGCGGGGCAATACAGTTTGTTCAAAAGATAATTTTTTAAAAAGCATAAAATAGAAAAACACAACCCAAAGAGCATCTGTTAGTAACGAACTTACCACCCGATATGGAAAGGTTCTCCCACATGGCCGCTTCTTTTTTATACAAAGTAAAGACAATAGCGTCATCGCCAATCTTGGCTTTGCTGCTCTCATCATCTATGGGCGCATAGAGAAACACCTCAAATAAAAATGGAGGGCAGTTGACCTATTCAGAAAGAGGGAATAGAGAAGCTAATTAAACAAATTAAACATATAAACGTTAAGAAACAAAATGAAGAGAGGTCAAAATCATTTTCTTAAATGTCCACTAAAGTTATTCCAGATTATGAAAAATGAGCAAGGCGTCTGAGGAAGCTCCTGAGAAAAATAATCTCTTCTCCGATGACGTCTGGCTACAGACGAGGCGCACGCGATTCCTTTAAAAACAGGGTGAGAAACGTGGGCCGGTTACCCGGCCAGCGAGCCTGCAGCGCCCGCCAGCCGCGCTCCCGCGGCCGCCCCGCCCCGCCCCGCCCCCGGGCAGGCAGGCACGGCCGCACTTCTACCTTCAGATAGCTGTCGGTGCAGAACACGTCGGCGTCTCTCACGCAGACGCCCCGGAGGGGCACGGAGAGAAAGACTGCCGTCTCCGTCTGCTGCCAGCTGTAATCGCTAACCTGCAGGGGCATCCCGGAGGCGGCCGAACCTACGGCGCAGCTGGTTGCTGCCCGCGCCCGCTCGGTTGCTAGGGAAGCTGGGGTCACCGCGTGCTAGCCCTTCCGGGTCAGGCCTGGGCCGGCGCTCCGTATTTCCCGGCGTCCTCTGGGCAGCGCGTTGAGCCCTCCGCGGTCCCGCGTTCGCGGCTTCCGGGGTGCCCGGGAGGTGGCGATAGGCCGAGTTTTGGGGTCTCATTCCCCCTTACCTGCAGCAAGGGCGAATGTCCGAAGAAGGAGGCCCACATCTTCTGCCTAAGAAAGAAAAGCACTTAATGCCTGAAAATGCAAAGAAGGGATGTGGGCTCACGTGGCAAAGTGCGACCAGCGAGGCGCAGGTGCGACGTCCCCGCGTGAATGCAGCACTGGCCTGTTGTTCAGACCCAGGCTGTAGGAGCTCTGAGTTGAAGATTTCTCGGTCAGACAGAAAGCCCGCCCTACTAGCTTGCTTGCACTATTGTAGTCCTCCAATTCCTATTAACTGTAAGGCCACCACGAGCCCCCGTGAGTCGCTGTGAGTCGGAATCAACGGGATGGCACTCAACAGGACTGGCTGGGAAAGGTTGGAGGTTTGAGTCCGCTCTGAGGTGCCTGGGAAGAAAGGCCTGGCGATCTACTTAGGGGGAAAAAAAAAGCCCCTATAAACCATATGGAGCGTAGTTGTACTCTGACACCCACCAGTCACCATGCGTCGAAATCGACTCAACAGCAACTGGAAAAGGGTTCGACCCAAGTTTTGAGAACTGGGGAGAAATGACTTTGACTCACACATGACAGATGATTTGCTGCAACTAAGTAGTAGGATAAAGTGAATTTATGCAGATACATTTTACAATTATTCAAGTAGAGTTTGAACGCTTGTCCTGGAAGGAAACCTGAAAATCATGTATCAGCCTACGCTTATTTAAGGAATCTGAGACCCATATTCTTAAACCCTCTGTCACGAGGATAGTGTCAGGACTGTGATTAAAATCCTGATGTCTTAAGTCCTATTCCAGTGTTCTTTCCCCGCAGCTGCTTTCTGTCGACATTACTGGATAAGGTGTGAGTTACTGGAAGGTGGTGCTAACTCACTGAACTTAGATGCTAATTAAGCACCTACAAATTACTTGCCACTTAGGGATTTGGATTTTAAACTTTACTTTTGTTGGCTGTTAACATAAAGAAATGTCAAAGCTCCTGAGAAATTCCTTGAGGAACATTTAGGAGTAACAGACTTGAGGGAAGAACTTTTCCACCAAACAGGCCTTCCTTCACTAACCGATTTTGTCAGGGGTTCATCATCTCAAGATTCCTGTAACTTTGAGTCCTGGGAGTCGTCTTGAACTCCCCTTCCCTTGTCCCCCTAATCAAGAAGAAGCCTATGGGTTCTTTTTTCATATTGCCTTAGGCATTTTCCCCTTTGGTTCCTGTATTAGTTTCCTAAGGCTGCCTTAGCAAAGTACTACAAATGGGCAGCTTAGAAGAACAGAAATTTATTGTGTCAGTTCTGGATTTGGGGTGTCGGCAGGACCAAGTTGTCTCAGAGCTCTTTAGGGGAAGATCCTTTCTTGTCTCTCTGGCTTCTGGAAGCCCCGGCTTTTCCTGGCTTGCAGCTGCAGCAGAACTCTGTTGTCACGTGGTCATTTTTCTTCTTTCTGTCTCTCATGGCTCTTCTCTTTTATAAGCACACCACTCAGATCGGATTAGGACCCACCCTATTTCATTATGGTCTTGTGTTAGTTGATAACACCTTCAAAGCCCCTTTTTCCAAACAAGGTCACGTTCACAGGTGCCAGGGGTTAGGACTTCAGCATGTCTTTTTGAAGGACACCATCCAATCCACAGAGCCCTAGTGGTACAGTGGTTAAGAGCTTGGCTGCTAATCAAAAGGTTGGCAGTTTGAATCCACCAACCACTTCTTGGAAACCCTATGGGGGCAATTCTCTGTCCTATAGGGTTGCTATAAGCTGGAATCCACTAGATGGCAAGAGGTTTGGTTTTGGGGTTTATTCAACCCGTGATTGTTCCATTTCTACTTTCACCATTCCGTATCAAACTCTCATGGGTCTTCAAGAGGCAGGGTCTGTGTACTCCTTTCACACTGAAAAAACAACTTGGCAAGATTTATTACTGAATCATTACATCAACTGATACCAATTTAAAACATCATTAATTTTTATACATAGTTTCATGAATTATGTACTTATCTAAAGGTTTCATAAGCCTTGAAATTGACTCAATTTCAAGTTCTTAAGTTGAATTTCTTACTAAGTTTTTTAGAACAACACAACAACAACAAAAGCTCTAGTCTAATCTATGGATAGATTTTAAAAAAACAACCAAACCCGTTGCCGTAGACTGGATTCCAACTCATAGCAACCCTACAGGACAGTGTAGAACTGCCCCATAGGGTTTCCAAGGAGTGGCTGGTGGATTTGCACTGCGGACCTTTTAGTCAGCAGCTGTAGCTCTTAACTACTGTGCCACCAGGGCTCCATGGATTGATGGAAGCTTGATATATGGCAGAGGTGGCTCTACATATAAGTGGGGGAAAGCAAAGAAAGGAATGACTGTTGGGTACAATGGCACTGGGAGAAAAGATTACTATATGGAAAAAATGAGATTGGATCTTTACATTTACATGGAGCCACAAAGAAAAATGAGCTTCAGATGGAACAAAGAAAAGTTGGAAACTTAAAAAAAAATCTGTATGATCTTGGATGAAGAAAGGATTTTGTAAACGTGACATAAAAAGCACCAACCATGAAGATAAAAACTTGAACTAAAGTTAAGAACTGGTGTTCACCAAAAGGCACAATAGAGATACTGAAAATATTTGAATGTATATGTCAATGCCCTTCAGTCAAAGACCCCAAGAATACTTACGGTTGAACAGCCAACCAACCAGTCGCCGTCCAGTCGATTCCGACTCCTGGAGACCCCATGTGTTGCAGAGTAGAACTATACTGCATAAGTTTTTGTGGCTGTGGCCTTTCGGAAGCAGTTTGCCAGGACTTTCTCTCAAGCCGCCTCTGCGTGGGTGGGTTCAAATGGCCAACCATTTGGTTAGCAGTCGAGTGCTTAACCATTTGCACCACCCAGGGATTCTGTAGTTGAACAAGTTGAGTTTATTAGCAAGGGAAAACACACAAGTGTCTCAGTAAGAGATGTTAAAATTTGGGGGAAGGTTTGAGGAAGGGAGGATCCCTTCTAGATTGGGCGCTTCCAGAAAGCGAGGATAATTTCATGATTGGGTAAAGAAGTAGCAGTCACTCAATTTAGCCAAGAAAGGGGATGCCTGTTGCTTTATGGATAATAAGGTGACTCTATTTTTGTCTGTGCTTGGACTAAATTGTAAAGGGGACTAGTGTTGTCTCATTTGATCATGGTTCCTGAGTGTTCTGGTCTGAGGTTGGTATTCTGTGTGATTGTTTATGTACAACAGAAGAATAACATGGCCTCATTGTGAATGCCAGCCCAGCTTCTGAGTGTCAGTGGTTGCTCTTCTTTTCCTCTTTCTCAATAATCAACGGAGAGAAGATATAAACAAAATAGATAAAGAAAAAGAAATGCAAGCCCATCATAGAAAAATGGGCACACTGGCATTATCTTATAAATTTGAACATTTGTTTGTCTCATAACTAGCAGAGCCCTGGCGGTGCAGTGGTTAACTGATACAGCTGCTAACCAAACGGTCAGCAGTTCAAATCCACCAGCCGCTCCTTGGAAACCCTATGGGGCAGTTCTACTCTGTCCTCGGGTAGCTGTGGGTTGGAATTGACTCGATGGCAACGGGTTTTTTTGTTTTTGTTTTTTAATAACTAGCAAGTCTACTCCTCTGTATGTATATGCCCCAGAGATTTCTAACAAGTTCCCAGGTGATGCTGATGCTTTGCAAAGTACTGTCCCACAACAGGATTTTTCAACCTCTGCACTGTTGACATTTTCGGCTAGATAATTCTTTGTTATGTATGGCTGGGAGTGGTGGGGAGAGGGACTGTCCTGTGCAACGTAGGATGTTTAGCAGCATCCCTGGCTTCTACCCACTAAAAACCAGTAACATCACCCCACCACCACCCCACAGCTGTGACAACCAAAAATGTCTGCAGACATTGCCAAAGGTCCCACTGGGGGTGGGGGTAGAGAAATAGCAAAATTGCACCTAGCTGAGAAGCACTGCCCTAGAGAAAGTCTTGCTCACGTACATTAGAAGATGTAAGTACTCACAGCAGCTTCACAGCAAAAATAAGAAAACAAGCCAAATGTCCAATAACAGGTGTATTCACATTACAGAATTTCATACAACAGTAAAGAATGAATGAACTCTAGCTACACACTGCATACAGGAGTGAAAAAAGCAAGTCTTATACGACCCTTAAGGAATAACACCTTTTTAATAGAACTTTAAAGCAAAGAAAATTAAACGTATCGGATAAAGATTTCTGCATATGTGGTAGAACTATCAAGGAAAGTAGGGTAATGAAAAGATAGCGATTAACTCCTAGGTGAAGGTCACACAGGTGGGACCCTTTGTGGTAGCCAGCGGAGCTGAATGCCATGCAGTCACACTGCACGAATGAAGACAGTGATTCTTGGGGTAGGGTCCCTGGCCAGCAATATCAGCATCGTCTGGGACCTTGTTAGAAATGCAGTTTCCCAGTCCCCACCCCAGACCTGCTGAACCAGAAACTCTAAAGGTAGGGCCCAGCAATCTGTGTTTCACAAGCTCTCCAGGTGATTCCGATACACTCCAAAGTTTGAGAGCCACTTGGTTAAGGGATAGGCTTTATTGGGGAAAGGAGGAGCTTACAAAGCCAAGGAAAGACACAAGTTCCCCACTCTTCCATCATCCCAAGAAGCAGCAGTATCCTTGGAGGAACTCTATCCGATTTTTGCTCTCCCTTCTTATAGAACAAACAAGAAAGAAACCTTGTCAGTAGGGAAACTACTGGGGCACCAGGCAGTCTCCAACTAGGTACTGCCTATCTGTAGAAGCTGTCTGAGAAAGTCAGCTGCTCAGTATCTGGAGACCTAGAGTCACACGGAAAATTAGAGTTGGAGAAAGAAAGGACCAGACCCATGGGAGGCTGAGTTCAGGCACATCCCCTCCCACTTGGTTTACCTAGGAAACCCGGAGAGAACACCCAAGATTATTTTAGGTTGATTCAAAGCATGTGACCAGAGAGCACCAAAGAAATTGGCAAGTGTCTCTCTCCCCCCACCACCCTCTAATTTTGCGTGATGGGTTTGTTCATCTTATTTTCATGATTCATATAACTTAAATATACAAATACATACATTATTTTGTATGTAAAAATATTACAGAATTAAAGCAAAATTTTATAAACAAACTCTATTGTACAGGAGGGTCCTTATTTTCTCCTTGGGTATAATAACGTTCTTAGGGAGTGAAAATATACGTTAAGAAGCAAAAATGAAACCTAATTTGTTATTCCTAACCTAAAATTAATTACCTGTTTAAGTATAATTTTATTTATTTTTGATGATCAAATTGTCAAATTTGGCCATTTAGAAAAGTTGATATCTTTTTTTTTTTTTTGGTTAAGGTCAAGGGATGAGGTCTTTTTCTTTTTTTTTAAAATCCTGAGATTTTGGTGAAAGTTTCCACAGCAGATTAGGTTCCCATCTAACAACTTCCGTACACAGTGCTCAGTGACACTGGTCACGTTGTCCACATCATGTCAACAGTCTCGTCATTTCCTGTGTCTTTGTAACGCCAGTCCAGAACGTTTAAAACCATCCTTCTTTCTGGTGACAAACTGATTTAGGCCCACCTTGAAGTTTTTTTTCTTTCTTTTTCAAAGAAATGGAATCAGTCATTGTCTAAGACCCTGAGTTCTTTTTAGTAGAGAGTGGATTTCAAGACTAAAATCTAGACACTAGATTTTAAACATATTCATTATTTTACTATTTTAAATTTGGGATTTAGGAAAACACAATGTGGTTTACAATTAGACAAGAATATATATGTAGAGCTCATATACAGAGTGTGAAGTGACCCTATATTCTTTTCCTTTTATTTTTGGTCCCAATATCTTAGATTTATATTTACAGTATATAGATCTTGATGATTTTTCCTATGACTTTTTTTTTTTTTTTTTTTTAGCACAATACCAGTTATTTTAAAATAAAGAAAAAAATCTTCATTTCCTTTTAAGTAGGTGTGATGGTTAAGACTGTGTGTCAGCTTGGCTGGGCCATGATTCTCAGTGTTTATATGTGATCACTCCCATGATAGAATCTGCTGTGAGTAGCCAATCAGTTGAAAGGGAGTTTCCTAGTGGGTATGGCCTGCATCTGAATATAAGCAGACATTCTGGCGTTTTGCCGGCTCTGGATCCTGCGGCTGCCTCTTGCTTGACTTCTGGTTCTTGGGACTTGAACTATCAGCTTATCTGCTGATCTTGGGATTCCCAGGTCTTCACAGTCTGTAAGCAGAGTCCTGCTCTCTGACCTGCTGATCTTGGGGTCACCAGCTCCTGCAGCTATATGAATCAGGAGAAGCCTTGGGGTCTTGCCTGCCAATCTTGGGATTCGTCAACATTCACAGCCTATGAGCAAGAGCCCTGCGTTGTGACCTGCCGATCTGGGATTAGCCAGCCCCTGCAGTTACATGAATTGGGAGAAACCTCCATCCTAATCCACGGACGTGGGATTTTCTAGCCTCTACAATTGCGTGAGCCAATTCTTTGATATAAATCTCGCTCTATATATATATTTATATGCTTTACTGGTTTTGCTTCTCTAGAGAACCCAGGCTAACACAGTAGAATAGCTATTATTAAAGTAAAATTTTGCATGACTAAGAGAATATAAACATATATAAAGTTATGTTTCAGTTTTGTCCATAATTTTTTTAAACATTTTATAACTGAGTTTAGTTTAAATTTGTCTTTATATAAATACATTTATTACTATCACATTAAACTTTTTACAGCTCCAAAATTTATTAAATATCCATAGATATAACCACATTAATATCAAAATACAACACAATATTAGTGAAATACCATTACCCAATAGATATGAATCAAATATTACACGGTAGTTATAAATCAAGCTAACAATATAATAAAATATTCTCTGTGTTCTTATCTTGATTACCTTACCTCAACTGCCTTCATAATGTTCTGGAAGGCCAAGTTAAAACTGGGAATTCTCTGTCTCCTTGGAGTTTCATGCAGGAACATGGCAGAGGGAACAGCCTGTCCTTGGGCATAGGGATGTAGACCCCAGCAGTACAGGCTGCTCTCAGGAAGACTAATCAGAGAAAAGACACTTTGAGTTCCTACAAGTGGCTCATGGGCAGGGAACTGCCATATTCAGGGTAGCCAAACCATATCTGGAAGAGGGCACATGGGTTCTGGATGGTACACGGCCTTCACCCACAGCTTCCTTGCCCCTGGGAGAGGGTCCAGTGGGAAGAGGGTCAGAGAGGGGCCCTCTAAAGCAGAGGCCTCAGGGTCTAAGGTCGGGGGATGTTAACATCTTTTCAAGCTAAAATCCTTTTTTTTTCCCCTAACTCCTTGGTGTGACAATTTGGTTCTTCAACCTAGTGTTTGGAGTCAGGCAAATTTGGGTTAGAATCCCAACTCTACTTTTATTAGCTGTATGTCCCTGGGAGAGTTTCTCACACCCTGCACCTTAATTTCCTCATCTGTAAAATGGAGGCAATAATATCTATTTGTAGGATATCGAGAGGATTACATATGATTCCGTGGAAGGCACTTACTGTTGCTGTTTTGTTCAGACAATTTGGTAGATCCAATGCTTTCCTCCTGTATTTACCCATAAGCATTTCTCTGATCTACGTTCTGGATGTGAAATGGCTTTCTATCTGGCTGAGAATAGAAGTGAGGCTTCTAATATTCATAAAATTGAATGCCAACTTTGACAACTGTACCTGTGATAGGAACCACAAATACAGTCAACCTCCAAATCTTAACTCTCTCTCCATACACCTACTTTTCAGTGACTTACATCACTGTCATTACTTTGATGCTCCAATGGTGCCATATTTGTCTAGTGGAAATCCCTTTAAACTAGTTCCTGTCTTTTAACATGTACTCATAATTCTCTTTTTTTTGGTTTTGACAAATTAAGTACACATAATCTCTGGAACATATTTTTATTAGTAACATTTATCTAAAAATTAACCTAGAAAAGGTCGAACTTTTCTTCAAATATCACAGTTCTTCCCATGCAAGCTCTTACAATAATGTTGAACTAGTTAAGAAATACGAGGGATAACAAATAATCCTAATTATTTCTACCTTTTTCGTTAAAGAATAAGAGTCTTTGTGATCTCCCAGAGGCCTCCTGGAAAAACCCAAAAATGGTTTAAGTCTAAAAGATATCTTGGAAAACATTTTTCATAATTTAGGGTTTGATATTAGGAAAGCATAATCAAAAAAGTTATTGTTATGGGTTAAATTGTGCCCTCCCCCCCAAATATGTGTTGAAATCCTAACCCGTATACTTCTGGAGCTGATGTCAGATGGACCTTGGCTGAAAGTAGAGAATACCACAAAGATGTTTACGTGAGTTTTATCGACTATGCAAAGGCATTTGACACTGTGGATCATAACATATGGATAACATTTCAAAGAATGGGAATTCCAGAACACTTAATTGTGCTCATGAGGACCCTGTACATAGACCAAGAGGCAGCTGATCGAACAGAACAAGGAGGATACTGCGTGGTTTAAAATCAAGAAAGGTGTACATCAGGGTTGTATCCTTTCACCATACTTATTCAATCTGTATGCTGGGTAAATAATCTGAGAAGCTGGACTCTATGAAGAAGAACAGGGCATCAGGACTGGAGGAAGACTCATTAACATCCTGTGATATGCAGGTGATGCAACCTTGCTTGCTGAAAGTGAAGAGGACTTGAAGCACTTACTGATGAAGATCAAGGACTACAGCCTTCAGGATGGATTACACCTCAACATAAAGAAAACAAAAATCCTCACAAATGGACCAATAAGCAAAATCATGATAAGCAGAGAAAAGACTGAAGTTGTCAAGGATTTCATTTTACTTGGATCCACAATCAACATCCATGGAAGCAGCAGTCAGGAAATCAAAAGATGCACAGCACTGGGCAAATCTGCCACAAAAGATCTCTTTAAAGTGTTAAAAAGCAAAGATGTCACTTAGAGGACTAAGGCGCACCTGACCAAAGCTGTGGTATTTTCAGTCGCCTCGTGTGTGCAAAAGCTGGACCATGAATAAGAAAGACTGAAGAATTATTTGAATTATGGTGTCGGCGAAGAATATTGAATACACCGTGGACTGCCAGAAGAACAAACAAATCTGTCCTGGGAAGAAGTACAACCAGAATGCTCCTTAGAAGGGAGGATGGTGAGACTTCATCTCACATACTTTGAACACGTTAGGAGGAGGGACCAGTCCCTGGAGAAGAACATGATGCTTGGTAGAGAGTCAGCAATAAAGAGGAAGACCCTGAATGAGATGGATTGACACGGTAGCTCCAACAATGCACTCAAACATAGCAAGAATTTTGAGGATGGTGCAGGACTGAGCAGTGTTTCATTCTGTTGTACACAGGGTTACCATGAGTCAGAGCTGATCTGATGGCACCTAACAACATACCTGTGGAATATGGTGTTCTGTGTTATGTTAATTAGGTCATACCCGAATAGGGTGGGTTTTACATCTAATCACTTCTGAGTTAGAAAAGAGATTAGACAGAGACACACACGGGGGAACACAGATGCCACATGAGGATCACCAAGGAACCAAGGAATACCCAGGTTACTGGCAAGGAAGGAATCGATACAGCCGAGACGCTGATTTGGACTTTTACACTACAAAACTGTAAGAAAATAAATTTCTGTTCCTTACAGTCCCCCACTTGTGGTGTTCGTGTTACAGCAGCACCAGGAAAGTAGAACCCTCCACTTTTTCCTTGCTATCAGAACCTTTGTTTGCATATCAGATGGCAACATTTTCAGAGAAGATAGGTCTAGCCTGAAAGGATGAAGCACATTTGATCTGAACTAATAATTCCCATCTCTCAAGGGAAAGTCAGCAGGGAGATTCTGGAAGACCTCACACCCCTAATGAAAACAGCAACACAAGCCTCTTTTCCTGCTTGCTGTTGGGTGTTCTGTGAGAAAATGTCATCTGGGGCAGTGGTTGTCCCCTTGTAATCATGAGAGTCCAGACTATTACAGAGAAACCAAATCCGGTTTGCTGACACTGACTGCTGGGTTAACCAACCCTGGAACAGTCTGTCTGCAGATCATCTGATGTGAAATAATAAACCTCTGTTGTTGTAGCCACATTTGTTTGAACATTCTAAATGCATCTTGACACAGGTTCAATGTTCTTCAACTTTTTTTTGCCTACTGGAGCTATCATTTTCTGAAGGAAATTTGTTCAGAAATCTCCCGTAACTGCTGCTTATTTCTCCTGTAATGCTGTCTTGTTTTACACACGTTGAGGCCGTTATAAGCTTGCATGTTCCTAATTATTGTATTATGTTCTTTTCATAATTATAAAATGTTCTTCTTTCCTATTCTTTTTGCCTTAAATTCCATTTTGTCTGATATCAACATTGCTATATATTGTTGATTAGTATTTTTTATGACATATTTTTCCTATCCTTTTTTTAAAAACATTTTGTCTGATGACCAAAAGAAGGTATGTTTATTGCTGACAATACCATAGAGAAAAATCACCCATACTTTCACTGCTCAAGGATAAACATTGTTAATATTTTGACATATGTTATGGATTGAATCATGTCCCCCAAACGTATGTGTTGGAATCCTAACCCCTATACCTGTGGATGTAATCCCATTTGGAATATGGTTTTATGTTAATGAGGCCATAGAGTGTAGAGTGTGTCATAAACCTAATGACTATTGAGATATAAAAACAGATTAGACAGAAGAAAAGCACAAGCGGGGTAAAGGTAGATGCCACATAGAGATCACCAAGGAACTGAGGAATGTTGGGGTTACAGAAGCTGAGACAAGATTCTTACCTCAGAGCCAAAAGATAGAACGAGCCTTCCCCTAGAGCCAGTGCCCTGAGTTCGGACTTCTAGCCTCCTGAATGATGAGAAAATAAATTTCTGTTCTTTAAAACCACCCACTTGTAGTATTTCTGTCACAGCAGCACTAGATAACTAATCATTCCAGACTTTCATAAATTGTGATCATGCTGTATATAACCTACTGTTCTTGTAAACTTTTTTCACTTAACAATTAGATTATTGTTTTCCATACAACAGGAAGTTTCAATTCTGCAGTTTTCCATCATAAAGATAGCCTTAAGAACAATTTAAACTATACAATCATTTAATAATTGGATTTTTCTTTTTTTAAAAAATTGTGATACAATATACATAGCAAAACATTGACCATTTCAGCCGTTTGTACTTGTACTACTCACTGACATTGATCACATTCACCACGTTACGTAACTATCACCACTGTCATTTCCAAATTCTTCTGTAACCCTTCACAGAAACTCAGTTCTCCTTAAGCAGTAATTCCCCACCTCCCCTCACACCCGCCCCTGGCAACCACTAATAAACTGTGGGAACTTATTAATATAAGGACAGACAGAGAGAACAACACACAGTATGGAAACAGACTCAAACATACATACACACACCAGAGCACTCTTACATAGAAGGGCCAAGTAAATTCATTAAAACTTAGGAGAATATGAAATTTAGTAGTTTTCTCACACATCTCTCACCCAAAGCCAAGATTCTCACACCTACTTTTCCTGATGAAAGTCAAGAACTTAAAAAGCAGTTATTTTTCTCTTTAAAAACTAGCTTTATTTAAAAGAATCTGAAGCAAAATAACACTATAGGAAACAAAATTAGAATACATATTGTTCAAGAAAGCCTGCTATACATTATTGTTTACGAATAGTAGGTCTATATACTGATAAACAACACTCCTGATACAATGCACATATGACATTTAACACTGTCCCTGAAAACAATGGCCAACAGTAACATAGACTGTTTTGACAGCAGAACCTCTACCTGTCTTACTACTTATCTATAGAATAAAAAGCTAAAATGTGGAAGACAAATTAAACTCCAATTTTAAATTCTAGCATGGTGTATAGGGAAGAAGGGAAACGGATGAGAAGGGGAAAATTTTAAGAGTTAAATAGCTCAAAAAGAAAAAGAATTGGCTTATCACTATAATGACTATCACAAAGTAATTCAGAATTAAGAATGCACTTGGTTTAATACTTGGAAGCCCTTAAACAGTCAAACTACCCAGTATCTACTATATTCAATCAGTTACCAAGCCAATTTTATTTCTCTGAAAATTGTAACGTGTACATTAACCATGTAAAGAAACAATTTGGGGAAATCTAGTCATTTCAGTCTTTAATTTTCCACAAAGCAATTCATGAATCATTTACTACTAATACTTCTTTAAATATCTATGATTTAATTAGAAACAGACCCAATTCTGAAAGATTATATGTGAAAATACCAGACAAAAATAAACCCCTAACATGTAACACTAAACTTTAACACAAAAAATAGACCCATGAAAATACTGGGCATTAACGTCAAATGTAATGGGATCAAGACACAGTATAGTACCTGGCATTAAAAATATTAAGAACCGAATCAGGTTTATTGCTATGTCAATCCTATCAGTAGTAGACAACGGAATGTACAAAATACAACACAACCATGCCCAAAATGATGCTGCATAGAGGTATCACTAACATAAAATAGGTAGGCGTTTTGTAACATCCATCATTGATAGTAACACCTCATTAATTCAGGACAGTTTGAATTGATGTCTAAACATTTGAATATTTTAGAGATATGCAGTTTAAGCACTCAAGTATTTTTTTCTTTCAAGCATACAATTTTAAATATACAAATTTGTATTGGCTAAGTACTACCTAATATATTTCCTTTCAGTATTTGTTTTAATGACCTAGTAAGAATGCTTTTTAACTAGTATTCTAAAATAAATGCCTCTAAAAAGCTTTAAAAATTTGCCCTCAAGATTAAACATTTTTTTCCAAAACCTTGGTTATGTGAGTTTTATTAACAAATCCTTTCGTTAGATAGTACAAAGCAAACACCATTCAAGTCCTTGTATCAATAATTACAAATCCTAAGTAAATTAGCAGAGTTTTATGGTGTCCTAGTAATTTCTTAATAAGTCAAGATTTATTCTGCTTATGATGGAGTGAATGGTATCTTTTTTAATTGGAAGACGTAAGTTGAAAGTCTAGTGTATCATTTTAATTGTACAGGCTAAAAAAAAAAAACACTCTAATATGCACTGTCCCTTAAGATATTAAGTTCTTAGTAAATCATACCTATAAGTGGAAGATCAAATTTTTAAGAAGTATTCATTGTATTATGAATGCATGAATTGCTAACAGCAAATTTTGCCCTCTCTCCCATTTCAAAGCCATCAGGCCATCTACTAATCCATAAATATTGATGTTTCACATACTTCATAGAGTAGCTTAAAACATACCAGCATAAGAAATAATTAGTTATTACATAGTAATTTCCTTTGCCATAGGAATAAATGTTGGACAAAGTCTGGAAACATTTTGTTCCAATTTGAATTACAGTAATTTTGCCACAGACCACAGCACTAGTGCATGTGTTACCTCAGACATGCTCTAAAAACAAAACAAAAAATTACTGCAAAAATACATGTCACCAATGTGGAACACACTCAGATTTATATAGAAGTACTGAACTAATATCCCAAAAAGAGGTATATGTAAACAGTACATAAGGAAGAAATAGTTTTAATATGAAACAGTCATTTAAGTCACATACATCATGATAAGAAGCAGGACTTTCTTTTATAAAAGGTAATATTTTAACTAACAAGCAACATCATCTACATCATCTATAGAACAAGAAAGGTACAGGCATTTAGAATAAGTTCTAGTATAACAGCAAGTAATGTATTATTGATAAAACAAAGATGAAGCTTATCCATTAGGTTTCATTACAGTTTTTGAGTCAATGCAGGCAGCCTCTGACGTATTAATGCCTGGCGTATACACGGCCACCTTCCCTCCGTCTCCCCTACAGCCCTTATCCTGGGGGATGTTAATGCCATCCCTAGCCTCCTTGCTTCAGGAGTGTCTCCAAAATCCCATCATGTGCCACCAAGAGTTGGAAAATGCAGATTTGACTTTTATATTGCTCTACTGGATGGATGGAGGAGAAAGAAAGGGGAAGTTCACTAAAACTTGGAAGAAAACTATGAATTCAGAAGTAGAGAAAAGGAAGCTGGGAAAAGTCACAATTTGAAGGAAATTGGGAAGTACTCCCAAGACAGTATCAATCAACTCACTAAAAATACTGCTTCCCACAGTGCCTAAAATGTGGTGGTATTGTCTGAAAAGTTAGATATTAGATAAAGGTTCATTCTGAATAAAGTCTTCTCTAAAAAATAAATTTAATCCCATTTTCTTCACTAATTTCATTCATATTTTAGGGAAAAATGCTTCTTTTTCTCTTAGAACCTGGACAACCACAGCCACACAAAGAAACAGGAATTTGACTGGAGGAAAAATAAGAAGTTTTGAAGTACAGAGACTCCAGGAGGGAAAAGCAAGTCTGTTTCTGTAGCATTCCGCTGGAGTTTAGGGCAGCTAGGCAACACTCACCCCCAAGAACTCAACCTCACTGAATCACATCAGGAACAGGGAAAGACCTCTGCTTCGCTCTCTCTCTGATGGTGACTGGTTCCCTAAGGAAAACTGACACCTCGGAACGATACTACTGGTTAACTACACTACGGTTTAAATAAGCTTTTAGAAGCCTCCCCAGGAATCTAATCATTTTATACAGAGTTCCAGGCCACTATTTACAAATGAACTTTGGGAGCCTCGATGATTTTAGTTAAATATTTTTAATTAAAAGAATCCAAAATAGCACAAATATTCGGGCATATGGACCCTTTATACACCAGCAAAAAAAAAAAAAATCCAAACTCTTTAGAGCTTCCTTAAACAAAATCATTGCTTATATATTCTCCTACTATTAAATACAATTACTACAGTTTGTTGGACAATAAGTATTAGCACTCAATATGCTCAAGACAAATACGTCTGAAAAGAATATTAGATGAAAGACTCTTGCTACTTATTTTACTTGGGGAGATTAAAACTGGCAGATTTCATGGTGACCTATACTATTAAGAGGTTTTGTTGTTTTTTTCCCCACCACTAGGCAGAGCTGGGAGTCTAATCAAAGAAAACAAACACTGTATTTCTTTAAATAGCATTTATCTATGAAGAATACGCACTAGTACAAGAAAGTCTTCAGCTTTATTTACATAGCTTTCTAATTGGATAAGAATCATAATAGCAGTACTTTAAAGTATTTCACACAAAAGGAAAACACTGACCACATCTAATTCTAAGCACTCTATCCAAAGAATATTTTCTTTCCTTTTAGGAGCTAAGCTATTTCAGTCTCAGTGAACCCAGCAGCATCTGGAAGCCAGTGGACTAGGGATTCTCCAGTGAATGAACAAAGCAGTTCTGAGAAAGGAGCTTCCCATCAGTCACCTGGCCTTGGTCAGACAGCCCAGCTGCTGACAGCCAGCCAGGCTGAACTTTAGCAAAATCTGACAATGTAGGAGAAACTCCTCAGATTTCCTGCTCAGTTAATTACTGTTTGTGTGTGTGTGTGTGATTTTCAGTACAAGTGTGCATAAGGATCACGTCAGAGAAGGCGCAATGTTACCAGAAGATTATTGTGCCCATATGCGTTTCCTTCCACAGTTTTTAAAATTTAGGGCAGCTTGTTGCTTGTCCTAAGAAAACCATACCAATTTGTATAATGGCTTTTTTTGGGTCAAATTGGGCAAATTAGCATCGGGCCATTGTTACAGGTCATCACTTTTCCTACCAAAATGTATGTAGGTAACTCTGACCTGGTGTTAGGTAGAGACATGTGTAACTAGTAAGAAAATTATTAACTTAAATGAATAAAAACATTCATCAGTTATGATTATATTTTGGTCAGGATTCATTGTCGGAATCAACTACATGTTTTTCTTTTGAATATTTACAGATTCTTATTTAAGTAAGGTGCTTTAAGGGTCTAAACACTTGAATAAAAATTCACTTGTAAGTTTTTAAAAACTAGTGCTTGGAAAAGGAAAATGAAAGAACCACATTGCAAATCAAGTACCTTTAGATTAGTTTGGGAGTGGTTAGTTCATTTTCACAAGAACAGCTAACCACTGAGATTGTAAGCAACAGAGAACAGAAACTGCATAACCAGTCTTAACAATGAGCACAACTCAAGTACTATCATGTAAAATGTTAACTCCTGAGAACACTAGAAGGTTCTCCTCACAACACCTACTCTATTCAGTCTTAAGAAACCATGATCTGATGCTAGGACTGGCACACAGCATGCAGTGCAATGCAGTGCATCATCTCTTAAAAATCAGCGCTCACTGGAATTTCAAAAGAAAACGTAACTAGGTCCTTAAACATTTAAAAAATTACCTATCTCTAACAAAAAAATACAACATTAGCAAAATGGGATCTTCAAGTATACTACTGAACACCATCAAATATCAGTCAGCCAAAGGTATTGCATTTTAACCTACTTCAACTGGTAAGTTCACATACAAAGAAGTACCTAGTATTAGAGTTCATATCATTTCATTTCCTAACACTGTAAAGATATGTATTTCACAACTTTTGAAAATATTTTGTACTCACCTCTGACTAGTCAAGGGTAAATGGAGAAAACCTTGTTTACCTCGTACCATATGAAATTGCTATTTTTGTAGGTCAAAATTAAAACACTGCATTAAAAAAAATTAGTTTTACTCAATCAAAATATGCACCAGGAGAATTAATAGTCTCTTCTCTAATAGGATATTAAATAGTGTATTCATTTTTATAAAATTCATCATTTGTTAGACTGTATAAATTGTTCATATTCTCCACTTTCTGCTCTCAATTGGGGAATGTGCTGTTTCTTAAAAAAAGCTACAAATGATGGTAACAGTGATATCCATTGGATTAAGGTCCGGTGACCACGGTGTATGGGACTAAATTTTATCACCCAATTCAGTTAACTCTGCATCAGTCGTCTGGGACACGTGAGGCCAAGTGGTGTAATGTAAAAGTGTGAGTTTATGCTTATTAATCAAGACATTTTGAAATCAAAATTTTCATGCACAATTTTAATTTCTTGACAATATGTTGTTGCTGTCATTGTTTTAAACAGTAATGAATTATTCCTTTCACAGACCACCACACACACAGTCTTCAGAGCTTTTTTGGTTGCAGTGATAATGCTGGTGCCTGTCTGGGTGCTTCATCAACTTCTAACCATTGTGTAAACTGCTGTCAATTGCGATACAGTACCCATTTGTTCTTCTTTTCTGTCACAGGTTAGGATCCACTCCAAAAATGGGTTTCTGCTGTTTTGAATTTTTTTTTTCCCGCTGTTCTGAATCTTAACGAGCACATCTCAAACCGTCTCCATTTTTTATCACTTCTCAAGAGGATACTCTCTCGTTTATTTTTCACACTGTCTCCAAGTCACAGCAGAAACTCCCAGGTCAGCTGCCAGGCTTCGGATTGCTGTTTGTGAGTTAACTTTCACCTTCATCGTCATTTACAATGGATTTTGATTTCCTCGGAGGCTTTTTTGAAAATCAGGTTCCAAACAAAACTTCTCAAACCACCACTGAGTCGTTCTTCTACTAGCAGAGGCCCCTAAAGTCAAACTGATGTTTCTACTTGCCTTATTTGCAGTATTTCCCAGTTTAAAGTCATAAAAAAGTATTCACAAGTCTTCTGAGGATACTGTTTTTTATTTCTCTAAAAAACAATAAACAATAAAAAATAACTCAATAATCAAAGAAAATTGAAGAGCATAATCCTGTTATAATTATAAACAGCACAAATGGAAACAGACTTTATATCAACTCTCATAATTGTGGTCAATTTTCAACTGATTGAATATTAGCAATTTCATGTGGTACAATCCACAAGTTAATCAATAAACACTGAGCTTCTATTATATGCTAAGATCTGTGTTCTATCTGTTCAAACAGATATTCTGGAAAGACTGACTTGGAAATACTGAAGTCACTAATTTCAAGGACCCTAATGATTGAATAATCTGGTATAATATGCTAATATTTTTTAAAACATTCATTAAAAACATCCATGCTTCCCCTAATATTATAGCTATGCACATTTTGTTCTGAAACCATGTTAAATATATCCTTGAAAAACTTTTTGAACTAAATGTTGAATGTGGTACCTTCAAAGTTCAGTGCTGAAATAGACATCCTGCAATGATTCTAACTTTTAAACGTTAAAACTTGCCTACATTTGCTGTCTATTATTTTGAAGCTTCAAGAGGCTTTTGTGTTTACGGTCAGCAAAAACACCTAACGGCTATTTGTAGGGTACTCTCTGAAGCACCCCCATATGCACTGTTCTCGTGTAAGACAGCAAACAAAGACAACACAAAACTTGCACTAGTACTGAAGTGTAATATTAATAAAAACTAAAAGGTAAATAATCTCTTCGTGTGTGCATTTAAAAAAATAATGTAAAACGTTAAAATCCTGTGTCACTGAACCTCTGTGATCCACAGGGGAGACACCTGGGTTAATGCCTGTGATTATGCATCGCTGCCCACTGCGGGTGGACCAAACGTTTCTCTGGTGCGCATTAACTGGGCGTCTTTGTCAGCCATGCAGGTATCACAGCCCCATACTGCTGACGCCTCTGCAGTTAGAAGGCCATAAGCTGTTTCAGTCATTCCAGTGCAGATCCGATGAAACCATTTCTGACAGGAAGCCTCACATAAGATGGCATCCTGATCATCGTTGACTTCATTTGTACAAATTCCACAAGGATACACTGGGTCGGCAGATGAGTGGCCATGGCGGCTTGGGTGGAGAGAGGACTTATTGCTTTTTTCAGTGGCGCAGGCATCCGCTGCAGCTCTCGGCTGGCGTGCCTTATTCTGTGTCCCGTTTGCGTGGCTGGTATTTGTAGCTTCAGCACTACTGGAACGGCTGTTCTCCTGATTTACTGCATTGTTCTGACTAACGCTTTTTAACTCAATATTACTCTGATTCACTGTGTCATCCATGTTTAAATGAGGTGGATGAGCAGAAGAATTTTGATTAGTGTTTTTGGTTGCTCCTTGACTAAAGTCTTGTTTTGGGGGTGGTGCTTTTGCTTGACCAAAATTGTTTGGGGGAGGAATAAAAGAATGATTAGATTCTAATGGAGAAGTAAAATTTGAATTATTTCCAGGGACAAAATTAGATGCCAAGTCAGGGTTAGACACTTGGCTAGCATTCTGTGGAGGAATCTGACTAAAGTTTTCAGCAGGATTTTGTCTAAAATGTTGATTAGGCATGTTAACATTCTGACTCAGCGCATTATTATAAGATGGATTTCCAAAACTTGAATTATCATGTGGCCCAAAGTTAAAAGCATGAGGTCGATTAAAACCCATGCCCAGAGGATTCTGAGGAAATGGGTGTGGCTGATTCCTGAGCGAGTAGGGACCACAGTATGGGGAAGACATTCTTGGGGGAACGTGAGGTGGCATTCTGAACGTGCTGTAGCCTCCAAAGCCAGGATAACCAGGGCCAAGATACGGACTGGACGCAGGTAGTGGTTTATAGGAAATAGTATTATAGTTGTCATCAAACGGATTTGCAGCCACTAGATGGTCTGAGTTTGGATTTGGTGGTGGAGCATACTCAGACAACGGAGGAAAAGAAGGTCCCTGAAATGAGAATGCAAAGTAAAACACGTGGTTTTGATCAAACAAGTCGTTAAAATTTTCCTGTTATCCTGACACCTATGAACCTGGTTTTAGTTAACTTTCTCTTGCAATGTTACAAAAGTTTGATTCACTTGATCTTTCAAGACCAATTAATGTTTACATTTAATTATACTTAATGATGAAAATATGTAAGTTCCTCTTAGAAAAGGACATGAGATATGCTCTTCTGAGCACAACCCTATTTTTACTTAAAACCCTCAAATTATTTAGCTTTTCAAGACAGGCTTTATCATCATAATTTTCGTTTAATGTGCTTGCCTGTACTCTAGAATATTTCACTTAAAATATTAAAGCATTATAATCAAAAATACCTTTTAGACCCTGAATATCCATAAAATTAAACAATAAACAGGTTCTAAATTTTAACTTAACTTCAGGGTGAAGCTATTTAAAGTATTCCCAAAGCAATAAGCTCTAGGTCTCACACTGGAAAAGTAAACTGCCAGTTTTAGTCACACAATAAACTTAACAGATGGTGGCCAAAATGAAAAAGAAAAAAAAAAAAAGTAATCTGTACACACAGACTTATCCGCGGCCTTTATCACAAGAATGCTTCAAATTTACAGAGAATAAAAACACGAAAGCCTGTATCTGTAACTATCAGAACCACAAGTTAGACAAAGGTTGTCTCTTCTGATCTGCACACAATACTGAATTATATCACAGTTTAACATTATTTCAGGCTAAACTTGTTTTCATATATTTTTAAATCTTTTAATAGGAGTACAGACATTTCTGCTTTTTAAAAATCTATCCCTTAAATTAGATTTAATAAGAAATATTTTAATATTTCTGCCCACACTTCCTTCTTCCAGTATCTTCTCCAGGCCTACAGGCCAGCAATAGCTAGTGTTTGCAGAGTAAAAAAAAAAAAAAAGTCGCTGCAGAATTCACTATTAGGTTCTGAATGATGATAGGAAATAAAATCTGTACGTAAATTTAAATTTACTTCATCAGACTGATCATACCAGTGAAGAAAAAAATGTCACTAAAGAAAATGTCAACTTACCTGTGTATTTGCCTTACGTTTTTTCTTATCTGGGCTTCCTAGCTGTACACCTGGTCCTCCTAACCCATCCAGTCCACTATCACCACCTTAAAAAAAAAAAGTAAAATCCAGATATTTCTACTTGTAAGTAAAATCATTTTATATCTCTCTTAGCAGTATCTATTATAATTACCTGTTACTATGTTTTCTATTTTTGTTAGATAAAAGCCATACTAAGCTTTTATTATCTTTGTTCTCCATAAAGTTTTCCCCATACTTTCAGCCAGAAAAAATCGTTCATCTCTGCTTCCATAGTATTTTTTACTAAAAAATCAAACACATGGAAACTGAACAACACCTTGCTCAAAAACTGCTGGGTTATAGAAGAAATTAAGGATGGAATAAAGAAATTCA
>NW_004443966.1:1496684-1498437 GCF_000243295.1 Trichechus manatus latirostris
ATACACAGAAAACCCCAAAGAATCCACAAGAAAACTACTGGAACTAAAAGAAGATTTCAGCAAAGTTTCAGGATACAAGATAAACATACAAAAATCGGTTGGATTCCTTTACACCAACAAAGAGAACCTCGATGAAGGAATCACCAAATCAATATCATTTACAATAGCCCCCAAGAAGATAAAATACATAGTATTTTTTACTGTACTTTCAGTGAAAAAGAAAGTCTTCCTCCCACTCCTGAACCCCCCTGAACCCTGATTCATTTGGTTCCCTGTCCCTGAGGCAACTTTCCAAAGATAATCTAGACATATTCAAGTATAATATCCTTTTTGGATGGTACACAAATGATAGCATATTATGATAAACTGTAATTACTGGTCTGTATCTTGCTTTCTTATTTGGAAACCACTCCGTAGCAGTACTTACAGAACTGCTTCATTCTTTAATAACTGGATGTACTCCACAGCATGATTGCACCATAATCCATTAAACTAGTCCCTTCCCTATTTATAGATATTTAGGTTGTTTCCAAACCTTTGCTATAGCTGCAATGAAAATCCATGTACAAATATCTTTACATACATGTACACGTCACAACTGAAACTGGAATTATGGCATCAAAAGTGTGTGCATTTTAATTCTTAAAGACATTGTCAAAATGCAACAATGTACACTAGAACTAGTTTTCTCACCAACAGTTTATGATCAAGCACAAGCAAAAGCTTGCTGCCAATCTAAGAGGTTAAAAAAAGGTTTAACAATAGAATGCCTTCCATTAAAAAAAAATTTTATTATGGAAAATTCTGAACTTACACAAAGTAGAAGTAGAAAGAAGAGTAAAATTAACCTCATATACTACCCATCGCCCACCCTAACAACCATCAGTATGTGGTCAATCTTGTCCCTTCAATCCTGCCTGCACTTCTCCTCCTCCAGGCCTATTTTGAGGCAAATTCCAGATATCACATTATTTTATCTGTAAATATTTCAGAATGGATTTCTAAAAGCTAATAACTTTTTAAAGAATAACCATAATGCCATTCTTACCTCTAAGAAAATTAACAATAATTCCTTAATATCATCTAACATTCAATACAAATATCTCATAATATTTGTTATAGTTGTTTAGTTTAGGATCCAAATATGATCCACACATTACAATGGATTGATAGGTCTTTTAATTAACAGGTTTCTCCTCCATCACTCTATATTTTCTTACAATTTATTAATTTAAAGAACTGAGTTGATTATTGTGCCAATTAAGCTATGGTCTTTCAGCTCCAAACCTACGCTTAGTAATGCTGGGACTGAGACTTTGCAAATTACATATCTCCTTTGCCAGGCTCTTCAACAGGAGCACTAGAGGGACACCAGAAGGCCAGGGGAGGTGAGAAAGGAATTTCTGTTCCTTGCTGTTTCTGTCTGTGTCACCCCAACAACAGCCCTTCACTCTGGAATTGGCAGTTGATCCCAGTCTCAAGCCTCCCATTGCCTCCCACAACCAGCTTCAACTTGCCCCCTTACAGCTGTTAGTACCAGCTAGCCAGAGTCCAATCTCAGAGTCTGAGTCCCAGCTCCATGGACCCTCTTCCAAGCTTCTAGCTCCTAATAACCCCAACTTCCTTCTTCCTTCCCTCGGCCCTAATAACCTCAACTTCCTTCTTCCTTCCCTCGGCCCTAGGTGTGACAGTTGCTTCTTCCTTCCCTCGGCCCCAGGCGTGACAGTTGCTTCTTCCTTCCCTCGGCCCCAGG
>NW_004443966.1:1498790-1500432 GCF_000243295.1 Trichechus manatus latirostris
GCCCCAGGCGTGACAGTTGCTTCTTCCTTCCCTCGGCCCCAGGCGTGACAGTTGCTTCTTCCTTCCCTCGGCCCCAGGCGTGACAGTTGCTTCTTGCAGTTACCATCTCCATGTTACCTCATTATCCTCTTTCTGCTTTTTCAGTTCCTCAACACCTGTTTAACGAACTCCTTAGATTAAATTATGTTATAAATTAAATTATGAGTGTGATTTATGTTTTCCTGCCTGAAATCTTTCTGATAGCATCTGGATTTTGCTGATTGTATCCCCTTGCCATAGTTTAACGTGCTTCTTATTAACTGTAAACTGGTAGATGGATCTAAACTAGAGGCTTGATCAGACTCAAGTTTTGGGTTGTTTTTCTTTCTGTCTTTCTTTTTTTTGCAAGATTGCTTCACAGGTAGTGGTCTGTTCTTCCAACATGAGGCACATACTTTCTGGTTGTTTTTTGTCAACAGCTGTATTAGTTTTCTATTGCTGCAAAACAAATTACCACAAACTTGGCAACTTAAAACAATATCCATTTACATAGAAGAGGAGGAAACACTTTCTAACTCATTCTATGAAGTCAGTATTACTTTCATAGCAAAGCTAAAGATACCATAAGAAAAGAAAATTACAGACCAATGTCTCTTATAAATACAGATGCAAAAATTTCAACAAAATATTTGCAAACTGAATCCAGCAGCATATTAAAAGAATTATACACCATACCCAAGTGAGATTTATCCCAGAAAGGCAAAGGTGGTTCAATATATAAAAATCGATCAATATAATACACCGTATTAATAAAGTCAACAAACAAAATGATAAACTGTTTTCTACAGCAGCTACACTATTTTACATTCCCACCTGAAATAAAGGTTTCAATTTCCCCACTTACTTGCCCAGATGAGTTGTTTTCCACGCTTTTGTTTGTCTGTCTTTAAACAGCCATCCTAGTGAGTGTAAAGTGCTATTTCATTGTGGTTTTGATTTTCATTTCCCTAATAACTAACGATGTTGAACATCTTTTCACGTGCTTATTGTCCATTTGTATATCTTCTTTGGAGAAATGTCTATTCAAGTTCTTTGCCCATTTCTTAATTAGGTTGTCTTTATGTCATTAAGTTATAAGAGTTCTTTATATGTTCCTAATATGAAACTTTTATCAGGTACGAGATTTGCAAATATTTTCTCCCATTCTGTGGGTTGTCTTCACACTTTGTTGATAGCATCCTTTGATGTACCACTGTTTTTTAATTTGGATGAAGTTCAATTTATCTGTATCTTCTTTGGTTGCTTGAGTTTGTTTGGTTGATAAACTAGGTTTATCTAGCTGTAAAATACTAGTTTGTCTCCCTAAAATATTATGAAAATACTAAGTCTTCTTTGGGGGCCCACAAATGGCAAAAATGGAAACTTCCAGTTTGAGCTAAAAAAATTTCTATCTTCTGAGGAGTTACGGCAAAATGGCGCTCTAGGCAGAAGCACCACGCCGTCCCTCCACAGCAAAGATCCGAAAAACTAAGCCATACAGAGAATACAACAATCCCGAAACCCCAAAACATCAAATGAAGAGATAAAGAACTCAGCCAAGCACCAAATGGAGTGAGAAAACTGACAGAGAACGGAGAGCGAGGAGAGATTCATGCAGAGGTCC
>NW_004443966.1:1502023-1502842 GCF_000243295.1 Trichechus manatus latirostris
ATCCTGCCTACCTGCACCGTGCGCTTGACATCACACCACCAAGCAGTGCAGGCACGGCCTACTGGAACCTGCCCAGCACTGATTACCGACCTGCCCTGGTGGCTGTACTGAGTGCCACAAACAACCCGTCCCAGTGGCTCCTCTTCAGCTAGACCTGCCCTGCTGTACCACATCTGAATGACTGAATCTGCCAGTTGGAGAAGGAAGCGAAAACCATTGAGCGCACAGATGAGCAAACAACAAAGAGCACTCAGTCCGCCTGCTCAGATGTACTCAAATTTTTTTTTAAAAAAAGGGATGAAACAAACAAATCTACAATCAATAAACGAGAGAAATAACTACCGAATGCCCCAAAAACAGCAGACAATATCAAAACACTTACAAAAACACGACAGGAGGGTTCCAGTAGGCATCCAAATTAAAACACCAGATGACTCTCCTGTGGAAGAAAATGCACTAGAACTACCTGATAGAGAATTCAAATCACTAATACTCAGAATTTTCCAAGAACTGAGGCAAAAAGCTGACAAACATGAGGAAAAAATAGACAAATTCAAGGAAAATACAGACAAAAAACTGGAAGAATTCAGGAAGATGATGCAAGAACAAAATGCCAAAATAAATTCACAACTAGAAATTATACACAACCAACAATTAGAAATCCAAAAGATAAACAACAGGATTTCAGAAATCGATAATGTCACAGAAGGGCTGAGAAGCAGATCTGAAACCGTGGAAGACAGGATCAGTGGAACTGAAGACAAACACTTGGACACAACTCTGTTTCAGGAAAACTCAAAAAAAAGAACAAAGAAAAAT
>NW_004443966.1:1508782-1521706 GCF_000243295.1 Trichechus manatus latirostris
GTTTCATGAGAAACTATTTGTTCTGTAAGCCTTCACCTGAAGTACAATAAAATATTAAAAAAAAAAAAATTCTATCTTCTAATTCCAATTTGATGTGATAATTTCACTTGGGTAGATAGTGAGTAAACAACTAACAGTGAGATCCAGTCCATCCGTCAAGCTTATTTATTCAAAATCTGATGGGTCACGAATGACTAAAGTTATACTGATTTATAACTATTCAGTAGACTATACAAAATGCACTGATGATTTCAGGTTAATAATTTGCATGCAGTTTTCCATAAAAGCATGTACTGACATACTGAACAGACAAATGTGTTGTTCTTGAGTTAGGATGCCTAAACTTATTGATAAGTCTGGTAAGAAAAAGAATCAGCAAGGCCTTGGGGGTCAAATAATAAAGTGGTTATATAAATAAACAAAGGCAGCAAACTTCAAACTCTTGTCTTTCCTAACATCTGTCATGAGTATTTCATTTTTTCATATTTCAAAAGTATAGTAGAAAAACATACCTCTTAAATTAAAAATATTAATACACTGAGCTCCAATTTCTAATCTAAAATATCTAAATTATCATTTCCTACATTCTTAAAACTATCAAATAACTGTAATTTTACAATTACAATGCTGTAATTTAAAGATGGACAAAATGTACTCTTAATAGTATCTTCCACCTCTATTCATTTTCCAAAAATTTAATAATAATTACTGTAAGCTATAAAGTAAAACTATGACATTTGGGATCATTTAAATAAACTCATTACTTTCAAGTAATCTGTGAGCAAAACCACCTAAAATTCTCTTCTGAAAATTAAGTTTCATGATATTAATTTTTTTATTTACAAGCATAACTTCTCCCCTGTAAAACAAATCTTCAAGTTCTCACTGGTCTCTGTTGTCCTCTCAGAATTCATCTAAAGAATTAACGATGTAACACCTTCTCAATGGCTCTGGCTCCTGGCCTTAATTAGGCCCTTCTTGGCTGCTACCTGTCCTACTGGTGGCCCCTCTCCAGATTAAATCAGTAACATTATATAAGATTCATGGTCATCAGGCATGATTAGAGTGCAGACCGCAAGAAAAAAAAACAAACTGGTTGCTGTCAAGTCAATCCCAACTCATAGTGACTGTACAGGACAGAGCAGAACTGCCCCAAAGGGCTTCTAAGGAGTGGTAGATTCGAACTGCTGACCTTTTGGTTAGCAGCCATAGCTCTCAATCACTGCACTACCAGGCCTCCAATTAAAGTTGCGAGCTACCAAGAATTTCTATGACTTTCGCTCCTTCAAAATGAAACGAAAGGTCAGAATCCAGAAGAGGGAAGTGGTACTTTTAGGGCTATGGCGAGTGTTACCCTAACACTCAAGCTTACCCAAGCTTTTGGTACCAAAGCTTCTCTCTACCTGCTCTGTATACTTGCTGCTTCTACCTTTGCAAGGTACACTCTGCCTCTTCAGCAAGAAGTTGAGAGTTGTGGGGCACAGAATCAAGGAAAAAAGCGACTGTCAAACCTATTATGACACTGGTCACTCTGATCCTTTTAACTGTTAATAGCTGAATTTCTTTATTTTATCTTTTCGGCTCTATATGCTCAGTGCCCTCTGAATACAAAAGGGAGACAGACGTGAGAAGAAAGGGTGGTGGCAAGAATGGAACAAGACGCCTCTCTCTATTATCTGATGGTCACTTTACATTATGTCAGTCAATCTCAGGTAAGCAAAATAATATTCACACCTCTCCTTTTGCCTTTTAACCTTCATCTGGAAGGTGAAGTTGTGTCTCTCCTGGCAGTCCTTAGAGGGGGGTCTAATCTATTAAAAGAAGCATTTTTTTTTCATTCCAAGATTCAACTAATCAAGGATTCCTTTGGTATAAAATCAATTTATAAGTATAAAAATTATTTTTTCTATTTGTAAGTACTTTTTATTTTTGTCAAGTGTGATTATTAACTTTAGGTCCTTTATGTATTTAAAATTTTAATTTCCTAACCTCATTTTATTTAAATAGTTTGATTTATCATTTTTTACTGTCCTCAAAAGTAATATGACTTGCATTATTTAAAAAATATTTTTATGATTAATATTCTCCTTCTAACAGACTTGCTCATCATTATTCCAAGTCAGTTTGGTTTAACCATCTATTCTGTGCTGATCAACGACACAACCACGTAAAGTACCTAACACACTCCTGGCACACAGTGAGCACTCAAATATTAGTCCTCATTTTGATTTCCTTTAGACCAAACTACACCATAAGCTTAATTTCTATAGTATTTATAATCCTGTCAAAACATCTAATATCCAGCAGTGTCAACATACTCAGTGGACACTTAATAAATATCAGTTTTTTAAAAGTCTGGGATCTAATGTCAATTTACTCTATCATGTACTATGGATGACCATCTCACCTAACATCTTTGTCTTCACCTGAAACACATACTTTTGTGATGCTGGTCTCTACCATAGAACGGAAATATTTATGAAATGAACACGTGAATACAGTATTATAAAAATCTCAGCAAGCATTTGTTAAAATGGCCTCATATGACCAAGATAAAAGTCCATTATTTCTTTCTAGAATGCAAGGCAGAAAGTGTCCATTGTGTGATACCCAGAACCTAAATCAATCTGGGCATATAATAAATACTAAACTTAGAAGGTCTTCAACATTACTGATTTAAGGTTTCAAATATTTGTGGTTCCTGTGACATCTTTTCTCCCCAAAGTAATGATCTTTGTATGACTGAGGTCCATAGGCTTTAAGGTTGCTTACAAAGGCAATAAATGCACACATCAAAAAAGAAGAAAGGGCCATAATCAAAACATTAACCCTACAACTGGAACAAGTAGAAACAGAGCAGCAAAAGAAGCCCTCAGGCGCCAGAAGAAAGGAAATCATAAGAATTAGAGCAGAATTAAATGAAATAGAGAATAGAAAAACAACTGAAAGAGTTAACAAGACCAAAAGCTGGTTCTTTGAAAAGATCAACAAAATTGATAAATGGTACGCACGTGTGAAGCTGATTCTTACAATAATACCTCTAATAATGATTTTTTTAATTAACAAAGTCAGTAATATTTTTAAACAAAAAGCTTCAGAAATCATGGAGAAACAAGCTACGGCTATTCACAAAAGTCATGTAATAAAAAGCTTCTATTTGTCTTTTTCAGCAAAACCGTGAAATCTGAGAGGTTTCTGCTTTTACAGTATTTCCTTGGTTCACTGTTTTCTTCCTAGAAAAGGAACAAATCTTCATTTCCGTTCTCTTCGTATCCACCTCCAGTCAAAACAAGAAAGAACCTGCTATAGGTCATTTACATTTACCGACTAATTAAATATACCTAAAAGTGAATGTTGATCATATTACCTAACCAGAAAGTCTATTTCAGTCCTTCTATTTCTGATTTTAACAGCAAACACAAATCACTTACAATGTACCAGGCACTGTTCTACATGCATTCTATATTTTAACTCATTTAATCCTTCAAACAACCCCATGAGATATGTATCATTATTGTTCTCATTTTGCAGTTAAGGAAACTGATGCACAGAGAGGTTAAGTAACTTGCCAAGGACCACACAGCTAGTAAATGGCAGAACTGGAACAAAAACCCTGGCAGTAGGGCTCCAGAGTCACAGTGCTGTGCTGTTCCTCAATATTTGCAATTTTTATATTAGCAAGTCTATAGTGATTGAGAATAGAAAACTGTTGCTGTGATGTCAATTTCGACTCACAGCGACCCTACAGGACAGAATAGAACTGCCCCATAGAGTTTCCAAGGAGCAGCTGGTGGATTCAAAAGGTTAGCAGCCAAGCTCTTAACCACTGCACCACCAGGGCTCTGGGAACAGGAAAGTGGACCTGAGATCACTCCTGAAATCGCTCCATACTTTGAGACTAATCTGAAGATAAACAGGACTTAGGCTGCTCAGGTTGCCTGGGGTCAGGCTGTTAGAAGAGAGAATTGTGTGCTCTCCCCAAGAGGTAACTGCTCTTCACCCCTAGGGAAAGCAAACTAGGGAGGCGGATTACCTGAAGTTACCGAAATGACTTTATTAACATTCATCAAATTAGGTTTCAGAAGTATTTGCTGAGCTTCTGGAATTAGAGAAATAAAAATAGTAATTATTACATTTCAGAGTCTCAAAATCTAGAGGAAACTCTTAATGTTTTATACATTTTTTTTTTTTAGGAAACTGTTAATGTGACAAGCACTACTATGACAGAGAGGAGCACAAGATGCTGAGGTGACCCAAGAACTCCCACCTACTCCCGACTGAGGGAGGAGAGTGAGGGAAGACATTCTGAGAGGTTTCAGCTAAGTGGGAGCTTTGAGGATGAGTGTGTCAGCAAAGGTCGGAAAAAAGAGGTCATATCTAGCAGAAGGTTTGAAGGCAAGGGAGACCATGAACAACATCTAGAGGGGAAATGTATGTACTTCAGGGCTGGAGCCCAGAGACAAAGCAGAAAATGTAATGGAACATGAATAACTGGAGGGCTGAGTGGAAGGCCTGAGCCAGATCAAAAAGGGCCGATATCAGAAGGCAGATTTTTATCCTAAAGACAATGGGAACCACTAAAGAGTTTTATAAAAGAGGGTAACATGTCTGAATTTTGTTTTGGGAGCACTATGGCACTGGAACAGTGGTTAAGAGCTTGGGCCCTGGAGTTTGATTCCACCTTTGCTGTTTATTAGCTGAGTACGCTTGAACATGTTACTTATCCACGTATTACTTAATGTCTCTAGCATCAATTCCTCAACTGTAAAACTAGGATGACAATGACATCTAACTCATAGCACTGTTGAGAGGGTTAAGCAAGATGATCCATTTAAACCACTCAGCAAAGTGTTTGGTAAGTACTCAATCCAACCCCAAGCAACCAGTTGCCATCGAGACACTTGTGACTCTTGGCAATCCCATGTGTATCAGCACAGAACTGTGCTCCATAGGGTATTCCATGGCTGGTTTTTCAGAAGTAGACTGCCAGGTCTTTCTTCCCAGGTGCCTCTGGGTAGATTTGAACTGCCAGCCTTTCAGTTAGCAGCCAAGCACTAAAACATCTGCACCACCAGGGACCCCGAGTAGTCAGTGGATGGTAGCTGTTTATCAGTAGCAGTGTGGAAAATGGATTTAAGGGGACAAAATGGGAGGCCAGGAAACCAGTGAGAGGGCTGCTGTAATAACCAAAGAAAGAAAGAAGACCTGAATTAAAGAAGTGGCTGTAGGAAGTAACAACCAAAGAGGCAGGCAAGACCTGGACTAAAGGAGTGGCTGTGGGAGGTCAAGAGGCAATGAGTTCACAACATACTAAGGAGACAAGACACTCTAGGATTCAGGGACTCTGGGATGATGTTGGACAGGAGTGGAGGATGGGCTTGGGACACCAGATGGAGGATGGTAGGGTTTACCAGGTTAGGGAATATGGGAGAAAGATGAGATTAGACACCTCATGTCAAAAACAATTCATTTAACTTACCCTCATAAATCTACCCCTTCTATAAATCTGTGACACCATTCTCATATGGTTTTTCTCCTAACTCTCTGGCCACTTGTTCATATTCTGCTTTCCAGGGTCTTCTTTTCCCTCCTACCTCCTAAATGTCAGTGTTCCCAAAGGTGCTGTTCTCAATGCTTTTCTAATGTTTCAATCTCTTGAGTGAGCTCATCTACTCCCAAGGTATCAATTAATATTCACCTGTTTACTGATGACTTCCAGATCTCTATTTCTGGCATAGACCACTCACCTCAGTTGTACACCATGTAATATCCCAGAGAAATATTTATTCAATGTGTCTAAAACCAAATTCATTTTCCCCCATAATCTGCCTAGCCCTTTCATGGACCAATTAAAAAACAAAACAAAAAAGCTCTTTCCTTCAAACTTTCTCTCACCAGCTCTTCTCCTCCAATTTGTGACTGTATAAATTATGCTTTCTCTCTAAACTTCACCCACATCCTCCAAACACATCATCCCATCAAGATAGTCTGTATTTTCTAGAAAAGTCTACTTTTAGTGCTTTTATGACATTTCTGTATTACAATCTCATTCTAAAATACACCCACATGTCTCCTATGTCATTTCTACCTCTCATTAAAAGTAATCCATCTGAAATGAATGCCTTCGACTTCGTTCTTCTCCATCTCTTAATTTCTGTCTGTTTTCTTCCATTCACTTTTTTTCTCTAAGATTTCATCTGTATCTTTTCTACTCCTCCCCTTCCCTCCTCTACAGGGACCTACTTTATGAGAAGCTTGTCTGTCTCGTCCCCAACTACCGAAACAGTGAGCGTCTAACACATAGATACTAAAGAATATGTATTTAATGCTTTATTAATTAATGAATTATCCTCTTTCTGTAACCTTTTTGGTTTCTCCTCTCCCTCTACATCGGCTCCTTCTTTAAGTCTACAAAAAAGTTTTAAGTCTTTCTTCAAGGGAGAAAAAAGAAATAAAAGACACATACATAATCTTTCTCTTGACTCCATCTCTTCAAGGTTTTGGCCGTGTCTTTCTGTTTACCACCAAGCTTCTTTTAAAAATTATTTATGTACCACATCTTTACCATTTATTAAATCTTCAATGCTTCGAAATATAGTTTCCTCCCAAAATTGCCTACTAAAAACCACCAGTGACCTCCTAGACCCTTTTTTCATTCCTCATCCTCCTTGCTACTCTTCCTGCAGCATTTGACACAGGCACACCCACTGCGTATTAGAACTCTTCCCCAGGGGGCCTTTCTGGATTTCCTTAAAGATAGGTTATATGTTCATTTATCTCATATAGGTGATCAGAGCACTTATCATGATGTTTGTTACTGAATATCTGTCTGTGTCCTGTACTAGACTAAAAATTTCCTGAAGACAGGGATTATGTCTTGTTAGCCAATGGCTTCCCACTGTCTGACAGTGACTGCTCAATAAAGACTTGTTGGATAAAAGAATGAATACTGCCATCAGATCAACACCTAACAAATGTCTAAGAATACTGAAGAAGAATTTTTTTTTTCCTGGAACACTGATTTATTGTTTACTGAAGGAAAGTTTTCTAACACTCAGATCTCTGTAAAAGTACAGAATAGTATATCTACAACAAAGATATACAATAAAGTATTCTACTAAACATATAAGCAAATATATTCATGTGTAATAATCTCGTCACTGCCTGTTTCAGAAGACTCTCAAAAAAAAAACCAACCCATCGTCGTTGAGTCAATTCCGACTCATGGTGACCCCATGTGTTAGAGCAGAACTGAGCTCCATAGTGTTTTTTTGGCTGTGATCTTCATAGAAGCAGACTACCAAGCCTTTCTTCCGTAGCACCACTGGGTGGGTTCAAACCACAAACCTTTTGGTTAGTAGACAAGCATAAAACATTTGTGCCACCCAGGGATAGAAGAGAAGTTCTGAATAAGATGGAAGATAGAATAAGGATGACAGGTGACATTCTAAGGGGAAAGGGCAAGTGTAAGTAGTATGAAGGGCTATGGACAATCAGAGAGCAGCATAAAAACATGAATGAATTAATTCATGTATTCACTCACTTATTCATTTGACATTTACTGTGGGCCAGACAATTAAGAAAGAGAAGAAGGCGAAATAAAAACGATAATCAAGACACAATACCTATCATCATGGATCTCTTATAATCAAGGGCTGTGTGCCTTGGAGTGGCAAGAACTGGTAGAAAATGGGAGTCAGATACTTTGCCACTGAATAGTAGTTCTGAATCTAATGTTAAAATATCAGGACAAGTTTGGAGGACCACAAATCAGCTTCCTCCAGTCCATGTACCTCTGCAATCTAGGTCAAGCAGTGTTATGAACTGAATTGTGTGCCCCAAATATGTGTGTCAACTTGGCTAAGCCATGATTCCCAGTATTGTGTAACTGTCCACCATTCTGTCATCTGATGTGATCTTCCTATGTTTTGTAAATCCTACCTCTATGATGTTAATGAGGCAGGATGAGAGGCAATTATGTTAATGAGGCAGCACTCAAGCACTCAATCTATAAGATTAGGTTGAATCTTGAGTCAATCTCTTTTGAGATATAAAAGAAAGAAGCGAGCAGAGAGACAGAGGGACCTCATGCCACCAAGAAAGCAGTGCTGGGAGCAGAGCATGTCCTTTGGACCTGGGGTCCCTGCACTGAGAAGCTCCTAGACCATGGGAAGATTGATGATAAGGACCTTCCTCCAGAGTCAACAGAGAGAGAAAGCCTTCCCCTGGAGCTGGTGCCCTGAATTTGGACTTCTAGCCTACTAGACTGTGAAAGAATAAACTTTTGTTTGTTAAAGCCATTCACTTGTGGTATTTCTGTTACAGCAGCACTAGGTAACTAAGACAACCAGTAACAGTTCTCAAACTTTAGTGTGCATAAGGATCACCTGGGAATCTTGTTAAACAAGCGGAGAAATGTCCCAGAAATCCTAATTCTGTGGATCTAAGAAGAATCTGCATTTTTAATAAGCATTTCAGGTGAGTCCTACATTTTTGGTCCACAGAGCACACTACAGTAAAGTCCTCATTACTCACATTGTCGTATTTTTTGCCATATCTGAGTTCCATTTGTAATATCATTTTCTTAATTCTTTAGATTATATACTTTACCCTAAGCACAAGGGTTTTGATGAGCTATATTTTTGTAACACACATGAAATAAATAATCATTAAAATGGTCTGTCTGTATACTTCAATGGGTGGGACATAGTTTAAGAAGTACTGTTAAAGAGTTTATGCCCTGGAAACACCAAGTCCTGAATCCAGTCTGATGATATAAATGATAATAAGTTTCAGGGCAGTAAAGCAAAGCTCAGCAGACTTGTGCTTCAGAGGAACTCAAGTGCATATTCCAGTACCTTTCATGGATTACAAAATAAACCAAAACAGTTTTCTATATTAACATTCTAATTATTACAAAAGAACTTATAATGAAACTCCTCCCCATATTGATTTTTATTTTAAAAAGTGCTTTGTCTTTTATTCTGGTTCTTAACTCTCAGAATCCTCTTGAACTGACACCTGAGCCAACTCCTAATTGCTAAGGTGTCAAACTTAAAAGTAGCAGTTGAAGCAAAACATAGATAGATCTGTGCTCTTGACTCACAATGAAACATCCATCCATTTTATTTAGAATTACACTTAAAACTGATAACCAAGTTTAAAGATAGAAACTTGATAGCTCTCCTTCTTTTCATTCAACCCCAAAGCAGTTTATAATAATAGGGTAAATAACATGGCAAAAGTATCAGGGGAATAACTGAATCTCAGAAAAGTCTACTCTTTAAAGGCTTTGGTAACTCATAACCACAGAGAAGAGGGTTAATTAAAATAGAAAATCTTCACCAAATGAAAGGTTATGCTGATATTAAGCCTTTAAAAACAGTATCTGCTGTAAATTACATTTTTGCTCAAATGGCTAAGAAAATCAATCTCCACCTAAATACTCTTTTTTTTTTTTAATTGTTTTATGACATTGGTTAACAACCCCACGACATGTCAACACTCTCTGTTCCAGACTTTGGGTCCCCTATTACCAGCTTTCCTGTCCCCTCTGGCCTTCTAGTCATTGTCCTGGGCTGCTGTGCCCATTTAGTCTCCTTTTGTTTTATGAGCCTGTATAATCTTTGGCTGAAGGGTGAACCTCAGGAGTGACTTCATTACTGAGCTAAAAGGGTGTCCAGAGGCCATACTCTCAGGGTTTCTCCAGTCTCTGTCAGGCCAGGAAGTCTGGTCTTTTTTTGTGAGTTAGAATTTTGTTCTACATTTCTCTCCAACTCTGTCTAGGACCCTCTGTTGTGATCCCTGTCAGAGCAGTCAGTGGTGGTAGCTGGGTACCATCTAGTTGTACTGGACTCAGTCTGGTGGAGGCCATGGTAGTTGTGGTCCATTAGTCCTTTGGACTAATCTTTCCCTTGTATCTTATTTTCTTCATTCTCCCTTGCTCCTGAAGGGGTGAGACCAGTGGAGTATCTTAGATGGCTGCTCACAGGCTTTTAAGACCCCAGATGCTACTCACCAAGGCAGAATGTAGAACATTTTCTTTATAAACTATGTTATGCCAGCTGAGCTACATGTTCCCCAAGACCACGGTCCCCAAAGCCCTCAGCCTAGCAATTCAGTCCCTCAACTACCTGAACACTCTTGAGTGGGTGTCTTCTGGATACCACCCTGTCACTGTTACGAGTCAGTTCTCTACGTATGTTTAATCTCTAGTCACACTGAATTAAAGACAGATGAGTAACTGTAGTCCTTGATCTCTGTATTACTTAAGTAAACTGGAAATCTACTTTACTACTTACTGATTTAGAAAGCACTTTGGGATCGCCAGGAGGCAGAACTGGCTCAACGGCAGCTGGTTTGTTTTATCTACCCTGTTTGGATGAAAGGATTACTGCACTAGCCTCCTAACTAAGCTTCCTGCTTCAGTTCTTACTCTCTAGTCTATTCTCCACACAGCAGCCAGAGAAATCCTGTTAAATTATAACAGGATCAGTCAGACCAGTCACTCTTCTGCTTAAAACTGTCCAGCAGTTCCCCATCTCAGAGTAAAACCCAAAAAACCCACTGCCGTTGAGTCGATTTGGACTCATATTGTCCCTACAGGACAGAGTAGTGAAGAGGACTTGAAGCACTTACTGATGAAGATCAAAAACCACAGCCTTCGGTATGGATTACACCTCAACATAAAGAAAACAGAAATCCTCACAACTGGACCAATAAGCAACATCATGATAAGCGGAGAAAAGATTGAAATTGTCAAGGATTTCATTTTATTTGGATGCACAATCAACGCCTATGGAAGCAGCAGTCAAGAAACCAAATGACGCGTCGCGTTGGGCAAATCTATTGCAAAAGACCTCTTCAAAGTGTTAAAAAGCAAAGATGTCACTTTGAGGACTAATGTGCACCCAACCCAAGCCATGGTGTTTTCAATCACCTCATGTGCATGTGAAAGCTAGGCAGTGAATAAGGACAACCGAAGAAGAATTGATGCCTTTGAGTTATGGTGTTGGCAAAGAATACTGAATATACTATGGACTGCCAGAAGAACGAACAAATGCCTTGGAAGAAGTACAGCCAGAATGCTCATTAGAAGCGAGGATAGTGAAACTTTGTCTCACATACTTGGGACATGTTATCAGGAGGGACCAGTCCCTGGAGAAGGACATCACGCCTGGTAAAATAGAGGGTCAGTGAAAAAGAGGAAGACCCTCAACGAGATGGACTGACACAGTGGGCTGCAATGATGGGCTCAAGCATAACAACGATTGTGAGAATGGCGCAGGATGGGGCAGTGTTTCATTCTGTTATACACAGGATTGCTATGAGTCGGACCCGCCTCGAGGGCACCTAACACAACATAGGGTTTCCAAGGAGTGGCTGGTGGATTTTAACAGCTTATCTTTTGGTTAGCAGCCTGAGCTCTTAACCACTGTGCCACCAGGCTCCTCTCAGAGTAACAGCCAGTCCTTCAAATGGCCTACAAAGCCTGACACACAATCGCCCCACCTCCTAGCCCATTTCATACTACTCCCCCCTTGTTCAGTCTGTTTCAGTCACAATAGCTTTTTCGCTGTTCCCTGTTCACACTAGGCATGGTCTAGTTCCAGGGCCTTTGCACGTACCGTTCCTTTTGTCTGGACTGCTCTCTCTACACATTATCCATGCAGCTCTGGTCTATCGTTTCCTTTAAGTCTTTGCTCAAATGTCATCTTCCAAGTGAACCCTCGTATGATCACCAAACTTATAATTACTACCCCCACACACATATATTTCCTATCGCTTACTCTGCTTTGTTTTTCCCCATAGACTTACTATTTAGCATTCTATATGTTTTGTTTGGAAGTCCTGGAGGTGTAGTGGTTAAGTGCTATGGCTGCTAAAAAGGTCAGCAGCTTGAATCCACCACCAGGCACTCCTTAGAAACTCTATGGGGCAGTTCTACTCTGTCCTATAGGGTTGCTATGAGTCGGAACCAACTCAACTGCAACGGGTTTGGTTTTTTTTATTATTTGTTTCTCCAGGTGTGAACTCCTCCTGGTGAAGGCTATCTGCTTTGTTCGCTGCTATATCCCAGGGCCAAGAACAGTGTCTAGCACATAGTAGATGCTCAGTGAATATCTCCTTAATGAACAGTATCACTTCAACTTTGGGGCTTTCAGTCTTAACCCTATTAAGAGCTGGAGGGCAGTCCCAAATTTCCAGATGGCACTTCACGTTTGTGAACTTGCATCTTTTGTCCGGTACATCATCCCCTCTGATTTTTCTTAGTAACGCAGCAGTAAAATTCCTAACTAGTCTGCAACGAGGAAGCAAATCAATCACGTATAAAACTGATCTGACTCTTATCCATAAATCAATAAAGAAAATGCCTTTTGAATGTATATAGTTTCTCCCCTTAGACCTACGGAGAATAAACTGAAAACGTGTTGTCTTTTGGGGGTGGGGAGGGGGCCGGAGAGACGCGAGGGCCCGGCACACCTTCTGGAGAGCGTCAACTTTCATGGTGCAGTCCAACTTACTTTTGGGGGGCTGGGCACATCCTTCACGCTCTCTGCAGTGAGTGGCTTCTTCCTCCCCCTTTCAAGTGCCTATTGTGCCCCGTCTTGAGAATGAGGGAAGGTGGGGAGGAGCGCGGTATGCAGGCGCGCTGAGTGCGGCTCTAACTGCCTGCTGACACAAAGTCGGTAGCGGGGGGGGGGGGGGCTCCTCGCGCTGTGTGCTGGCAGGGGAGGGGGCTCCGCGCGCTGTGTGCGGGGCAGCGTGGTGGGGGGCTCCGCGCGCTATGTGCGGGCAGCGTGGTGGTGGTGGTGGGGCTCCGCGCGCTATGTGCGGGCAGCGTGGTGGTGGTGGGGGCACCGCGCGCTATGTGCCGGCAGCGGGGGGGAGGGGGCTCCGCGCGCTATGTGCGGGCAGCGGAGG
>NW_004443966.1:1522808-1546983 GCF_000243295.1 Trichechus manatus latirostris
GGCTTGGCCTGGCGGCCGGGGAAGTGAGGAGGGAACGCACGATCCGAGCCAACTTTGGGAGCGGGAACGGGAGCGATCCGGGCGGCCTGTGGAGACCCAGATCCCCGGCGCCGCGGTCTGAACACCTGTTTGTGCAACGCCCCAGCGTGCTGCTTTGACTCGACTCTTCCGAAACGGCGAGGCGGAATTAACACGAGAAAGGAGGGCGGGTGGCAGCGGCCGGAAGACTGGACTTCGCTTCGATGTTCAATTTCAGGAGGACGCCCGGGGGGTTGGAGATTGCATTTCACAGCCATCCATTGGGCTGTGTGGCCCGGGACCACTGAGCAGCCTCTCTGGGTCTCAGTCTTCTGAGCTATGAAGGGCACTGGGACTACATCTCGAAAGGTCTCTTCTAGCTCTGACGTTCTTTGATGTACTTTTGCGAAATTGTGCTGTCTGTTGTTAGCTTTTCCAATTATCCTACTAAAGAGAATCTTCAAACAGGTGCGGGCTTATTGTGATGTCGGAATCACCGGAAAGCACTCATTAATCATGTGAGGACTTCCAACTAACCACAACAGGAGGTGTACCACCTTTTAGAGACGAGAGCCATATAACTCGTTGAACTGCACGTGTGATGTCAGAGAGAACAGGGTAAACACGAGGCCAATGTACCGTCCTAACAGCTAAGCCCTACAGCAGCAGAATCGGCCTTAAGACAGCATATGGTGTGGTCAGGGACAAGCGCATCTTTCTCTAATAAATTTTGGGGAAGCATCCGGATTAGCAGCCTCAGACTGGGATAGGCTGGGGAAATGGTCCCTAGGGGAGCCCCATCTAAGGAGAAGGCTCTCTCCCTCACTCCCCACTACAACGTAAGCTCCATGCAGACAGGAATTGTGTCCAGTTCTCTACAGTATCCTCTGGTATCTAACGAAGACTGGCACATAGTAAGTGTCCTCCAGAGGAGAAGAGGGGGGAGAAAGTAGGAATACTTTGGAGACCTCAAGTAGTTTGGAGTAGCTGAAGCATAAGGTACGTTTTGAGAAGTGGCAGGAGCTGATTTGGAGGAAGTGGATAGGGCCAGACCTGTGAAGGAACTTGCATGCCATGCCAAGAATTCTTTTATTTTATCCTGAAGGCAATAGGGAAGCATGAAAGTGTTTAAGCAGGTGAGTAACGTGATTAGATCTGCATTACAGAAAGATTCTTCTGGCTAGAAAGTGAAGGATGGATTGGAGAAACACAAAACCTTAGGAAATAAGGTAGACCCTGAGGTCAGAGGTCAGTGAGGCGGGGCAGTGGAGATGCAGTACAAGGAATGATGGTAATAACGGACAACACGGTAATTGTTTGGGTGTGTTGTTGTTGTTAGGTGCTGTCGAGACAGGAACCTATAAAGGAGATTGAGAAGGAATGAAAAAAATCAGAAAAAAAGGAGTGTTAGGGAAATCAAGAAAAGGGAGAACTGAGCAACAGTGTCACGTGCTGCAGAAAGCAGCACTCATTTCTGTCATCAGCCATCTGTGGCCTAGGATCTACTTAGCCTCTTTGTTTTCTTATATTTTGAAGTGTTGACATGACAGTATTTCCTTTTAATATTTTACATCTCAAATTTTGTATTGTGGAAGGTAGCATAGTGGAGTGTTTAAACACTCAAGCTCTAATGTAACTTGGTTTAACATGTAAACTCTTTTCAGAAAAATGAAATATTTCTGTAAGTTGTATTTTCCAACATTTAAAATTGTAGATTTGTTTTAAATGGAGAAGGAAAAACCAAACCCAGTTCTAGGTGTCCGACAGTTTTGCAACAGTGGTTTGATTCTTTTAATGATACAATTGAAACTTTGGTCAGTTTAGCAACCTCTACACATTGGTCAACCATCCAGGAGCCCTTTGTGAACAAATACAGATGGGCTATCAAACACTCCATGTTGGTGGGAGTCACAACAGCAAACTTTGGGGGATAGTTGTATCGGTCAGAATCCAATCCAGGCAGGAGACAGAAGCTTCACAGTAATTTGAACAGGGAAAGTTTAATATAAAGAATTATTAACTATAGCAGAGGATTGCAGTAGCGAGGGATTGGCTAGCAAGAAGTAAAGAGAACTTTAAAGAATATGAGAACAGCAGAAGCAAGGAGCAGTCACTGCCCTTAGGGCTGACATAAAAAAAAAAAAAAAAAACCTACGGAAGAGGCTCTTCTCCATCCCCAGGCTGAGGTCCCCACCTGACTGGAGAGTGCACAGCTGTGGCTCATCGATGTCCGAGAAGTCACCATGGTGTCACTTACCCTCTGAGGGGAGCAGTGGAGGAAGCTGCTGGCTGCTGCCCGCGTTGTAAGGGCCTGGAACTAGAGAAGTTGCCAGCACTGTGGGAGCTGGCTGCTGAGGAAGCCATGCCTGCTGCAGGAGCCTCCTGGAAAGAATATACTGGAACACCAGGGAAAGCCCCTCCTCCAGCAGTGTTTCTCTGGCACCTCTAATGACAAAGTTTGACATTATGCCAGCTGGCAAGGGAAAACTAAAGGATACAGCTCCATTTTTGCAGAACAGGCAATGAAGGCAATGATTTGAAGCTGAGAGGCAATAAATTATTGACAAAATGATAGCGTGTACTTTAGAAAAGGTCCCTCAGCGACACACTGGCAGCACCTTCTGTCCTGGAATATGCTGTCATAAGATGACACATTTTTGTTGTCTTGCCCTAAATGTGTATTTACTTCCTATACTATGAAATAGGGGTAAATATTTACTTCAATGTACCCTCTTATATCCCAGCATCACCAGATTCCATAAATTTTACCTCCTAAATATATCTCAGGCATGTCCTTCTCTATCACCCCTGCCACCACCCAAGTCCGTCCATGATCGTTTCTTTCTTTTCTGGACTGATGCAATAGTCATCCAGCTGTTTTCCCCATATGACCTCCATCCTACCCACTTTCCACTCTAGCCACTCTATTTAAAAAAACTTTTCATTTTGAAATAATTACAGACTCACAGGAGGTTGCAAAGAAATGTACAGAAAAGTCCTGTGCATTCTTACCCCAAACGAACAAAAAAGACCCGCTGCTGTGGAGTCAATTCTGACTCATAGTGACCCTACAGGACAGAGTGGAACTGCCCCATAGGGTTTCCAAGGAGCGGCTGGGGGATTCAAACCGCTGACCTTTTGGTTAGCAACCGTAGCTCTTAACCACTGCACCACCAGGACTTCATCCTTACCCCAGCCTCCCACAACTTACACAGCTATAATATTAAATCAAAACTAAGAAATTGGCATTGATACGATCCATAGAGCTTATTCAGATTTTATCAATTATACATGCAGTCATTTGTATGTGTGTATAGCTTTATACAATTTTCCCCAAATTTTATTTTGTTGATGTTATTTGGAATATACACAGCAAAACAATTCAACAGTTTCTACAAGTACAATTTAGTGACATTGATACATTCTTCAGGTTGTGCAACCATTATCACCTCCTTTTCTGACTTGTTCCTCCCTCATTAACATAAATTCACTGCTCCCTAAGGTTCCTATCTAATATTTCAGGTTGTTGTCAATTTGGTCCCGTATAGATAGTTCTTAAAAGAGCATAATGCTCAAGGCAGACCTTTTTTACTGGTTAAGCTAAAATATTGTTCGGTTTTAAGAAGACTTCAGGGGTTATTTTTGGTTAACGGTTTAAAGATTATCTCGGGACAATAGTTTCGGGAGTTCATCCACCCTCCATGGCTCCAGAAAGTCTGGAGTCCATGAGAATTTGAAATTCTGTTCTTTATTTTCCCCCTTTTGATCAGGATTCTTCTATGGAATCTTTGGTCAAAATGTTCAGTTATGGTAGCCAGGCATCATCCAGTTCTTCTGGTCTCATGGAAAAGGGGACAGTTGTTCATGGAGGCAATTAGCCACACATTTCATATCTTCTTCCTATTCCTGATGTTGTTGTTGTTAGGTGCCATCTAGTTGGTTCTGTTCATAGTGACCCTATGTACAACAGAACAAAACACTGCCCAGTCCTGTGCCATCCTCACAATCGTTGTTATTCTTGAGCCCATTGTTGCAGCCACTGTGTCAGTCCATCTCATTGAGGGTCTTCCTTTTTTCACTGACCCTCTATTCTACCAAGCATGATGTCCGTCTCCAGGGACTAGTCCCTCCTGATAACGCGTTCAAAGTATGTGAGACATAGTCTCGCCATTCTTGCTTCTAAGGAGCATTCTGGCTGTACTTCTTCCAAGACGGACTCATTCCGTTCTTTTGGCAGCCCATGGTATATTTGATTTTCTTTGCCAACACCATAATTCACAGCGTCAGTTCTTCTTCGAACTTCCTTATTCACTGTCCAGCCTTCACATGCATATGAGGCAACTGAAAATACCAGGGCTTGGGTCAGGCGCACCTTAGTCCTGAAGGTGACATCTTTGCTTTTTAACACTTTAAAGAGGTCTTTTGCAGCAGATTTTCCCGATGCAATGAATCATTTGATTTCTTGACTGCTGCTTCCATGGCCGTTGATTGTGCATCCAAGTAAAATGAAATCCTTGACAACTTCAATCTTTTCTCTGCTTATCATGATGTTGCTTATTGGTTCAGTTGTGACGATTTTTGTTTTACGTTGAGATGTAATCCACATTGAAGGCTGTAGTCTTTGATTTTCATCAATAAGAGCTTCAAGTCCTCTTCACTTTCAGCAAGCAAGGTTGTGTCGTCTGCATGTCACACGCTGTCAGTGATACCTGATACCGCGTTCTTCTTCTATATTCCAGCTTCTTGGATTATTTGTTCAGCATACAGACTGAATAAGTATGGTGAAAGGATTCAACCCTGACGCACACCTTTCCTGACTTTAAACCATGCAATGTCCCCTTGTTCTCTGTGAACAACTGCCTCTTGGTCTAAGTACAGGTTCCTCATGAGCACAATTAAGTGTTCTGGAATTCCCATTCTTTATAGTGTTATCCCTAATTTGTCATGATCCACATAGTCAAATGCCTTTGCACAGTCAATAAAACACAGGTAAACATCTTTCTGGTATTCTCTGCTTTCAGCTAGGATCCATCTGACATCAGCAATGATATCCCTGGTTCCACATCCTCTTCTGAATCCAGCTTGAATTTCTGGTAGCTTCTTGTCGATGTACTGCTGCAACTGCTTTTGAATGATCTTCAGCAAAATTTCACTTGTGTGTGATATTAATGATATTGTTTGATAACTTCTGTATTCTGTTGGATCACCCTTTCTTTGGAATAGGCATAAATATGGATCTCTTCCAGTCGGTTGGCCAGGTAGCTGTCTTCCAAATTTCTTGGCATAGACAAATGAGCACTTCCAGCACTGCATCCATTTGTTGAAACATCTCGATTGGTATGCATCAATTCCTGGAGCCCTGTTTATCACAAATGTCTTCAGTGCAGTTTGGACTTCTTCCATCAGTACCATTGGTTCCTGATCTTGTGCTACCTCCTGAAATGGCTGAACATCAACCAATTCTTTTTGGTACAGTGATGTGTATTCCTTCCATCTTTTGATGCTTCCTGTGTCATTTAATATTTTCCCCCATAGAATCCTTCACTACTGCAACTCGAGGCTTGAATTTTTGCTTCAATTCTTTCAGCTTGAGAAATGCCGAGTGTGTTCTTCTCTTTTGGTTTTCTAACTCCAGGTCTTTGCACATGTCATTATGATACTTTGTCTTCTCGAGCTGCCCTTTGAAATCTTCTGTTCAGCTCTTTTACTTCATTTTTTCCTTTTGCTTTAGCTACTCAACGTTCAAGAACAACTTTCAGAGTCTATTTCTGATAGCTCGATGAAATTTTATCACATGCACCCTTGAGTAACTATCACCAAAATCAAGATACTTAACCATTCCATCACCACAAAACTCCCTCATGACAAGACTTTCCTGTGTTACCCCTTTATAACCACATCCATACCCTCCTCCCACCTAGCCCCTGGCAGCTACTAATCCATTCAGCATTTCTATGTTATTTCGTGAATGTTATGTAAATGGTACCATGCAGTATATATCCTTTTGAGGTTGGGCTTTTTCAGGCAGCATAGTATCCTTGAGCTTCATCCAAATGATTGCGTATATCAATAGTTTGTTCCTTTTTATTACTGAGTAGTATTCCAAAGTATGGATGTACCAGTTTGTTTAACCATTCACTCAATGAAGGACATTTGGTTAGTTTCTACTTTTTGGTTATTACAAATAAAATTGCGATGAACACTTATATGTAAGTTCCTGAGTGAAAGTAAGTCTTTCTTTCTGGGGATAAGTGCCCAAGAGTACTATTGCAGGGTCATATTAAAAAACAAAACACCAAACCCATTGCCGTTGAGTCAGTTCCGCCTCAGAGCGACCCTATAGGACAGAGTAGAACTGCCCCATAAGGTTTCCAAGGAGTGCCTAGTGGATTCAAACTGCCAACCTTTTGGTTAGCAGCCGTAGCTCTTAACCACTATGCCACCAGGGTTTCCACAGGGTCATACAGTAAGTCCTTTTTTAGTTTTGAAAGGAATTGTCAAACTATTTTTCAGAGTGTAGAGTGCTCTTTCTAAAACACAAATCTCATCACGTCACCACTTTACATAAAACTCTTCAATAGCTTCTCACTGCTATTTTAATTAAGGGTAGCTTTTGTGTGTGTGTGCGTATCATGGACTGCCAACCCTATATTTCTTTCTCTTTTTCCAGACCCATCCTATACACTCTCCTTGCTTTTGTGCTTACCAGTCTTCTATAAATTCTGCCCAGTTGACCATTATTCTCCCGTCACATGAACTTTGCAAATGCTGTTTCCTCTTCTTGGAACAGTCTTCTCCCTGATCCTAGTTGAATGAACTCAATCTCTACTTTCCATCCTCAAGCATTACTTCCACAGGGAAGCCTCCCTCTAGTGCACGTCAGGTTACTTTTGTTTCATGTTCCTTCCCTTCATCACTTCTCTGTTTCAAATTACATTTTTTGTGAATATCTGATTAAATTCCATCTTAACCTCCAGACTCTGAAATCCATGAGTGCAAGGAGCGTGTTGATTTTTGCTCATTCCTATCTGGCACATAGAAGGTGCTCAATAAATATTTTTTGAATGAGTGAATAGATGATATACTGGCAAAGAATTCAGTGCCGATGTCTTAACATTCTATAACTTTATTTAGACATTATTCATTTAAGATATATTAACTACTAATCATGTTCCAGGCAATCTACTAAGCAATAAATTATAGCCAAATATCAGGTTCATACAAATTTTACATGAATATATTTTGAAATATACATTATTTCAGACCAAGACTTATTTTCTAAATATTTCTAGTGGATAAATATTGAAAAATAACTTAAATGATTAATGGGTCACTTGTAATTATTTTAACATATTAAGGAAGTTTACAAGAAAGGGACAAACTTCTATGTAGCTCTCAACTCTGATCACTGTTTGTCCTTTGAAATTGACATACCCTCTACAATCAGTAACAAAAGATTTGCACCTAATATCACCATTATAAGAAGGTCTATGGTATTTTTCCTGAGGCAGCATGGTAAAAAACATTCATGGCTGCAACATCTTGTTTTAAGTGACTTATCTCCAGTGAGGCACCTGTATTTGATCTTTGATCCTAAAGACATAGTAAGTCACATATTTCTTACTTGACAGCTGGTGAAAGCAATATGGCAAAGTAAAATGGGACTTTTGCTTTTTTTTTTACACAGCCAATGGGGAAAGAGGCAGATTTTTTCAGGATATAAATACTGCCAACATAGGCAGACTGCAACACTGTGGGCGCCTGAGAAATTTTTTAAGAACATGTGGGAACAAGCAAGATGTGTGCGTATTTGTGAACGAAACACAGCAAGGCAGGACTACCTAGGAGACATGACAAGTCCTGGTGCTAAAAGAACAACCTGTAAACAATTGGCATTTTATGAAATCTCTTTTAAAAGACAGGAAATGCGCCAATTTTAAACCTTTCTGATTTGCATGTATGTTAGGAGGGGAAGAAGGGGAAAAGGGAGACAAAATAACGATAACTTTGTGCAGTGATATTCCTTTGAGTCCCGTTTTTTGTACACTCACTGTTCAATGCAGATATAATATACATACCACAAAACTCACCATTATAAAGTATGTAATTCAGTCGTTTTTAGTATATTCATGGAGTTGTGCAACCAGCACCACTATCTTACCCCAGAACATTTTCATACTCCAAAAAGAAACGTGTGTCTGTTAGCAGTCGCTCCCTACTCCACCACCACCCCATCATCCCTCAGTCTCTGGCAACCGCTAATCCACTTCCTGTCTCTATGGATTGCATATTCTGGACATTTCATCTACGTGAACTCAGACAATACGTGCCTGGTTTCTTTCACTTACCATAAAGTTCTCAAGGTCCATCCACATTGTATGTGTATCAATACTTTCTTCCTTTTTATGACTGAATAATATTTCATTGTATGGATATAGAAACACATTCACTTTTTAAATTGTGAAATATTTAAAAATTTATAAAAGTGCAAAAAACAATATACTCAACGTGTACAATTCACTGGTTTTTAGTATATTCAGAGTTGTGAAAATATCACAATCATCTATTTTAGAACATTTTCATAAGCTCAAAAAAACTCCAAACCCATTAGCAGTCATTTCCCGTTTTCTCCAAGTCCCTCAGTCCTGTGTAACCACAAATCTACTTTCTGTCTCTACGGATTTGCCTATTCTGGAAATTTCACGTAAATGGAATCATACAATATACGGCCTTTTGTGACTGGCTTCTTTTGCTCAACATGTTTTCTAAATTCATCCATGTTTCTGCATGTTAACAGTACTTCCTTCCTTTTTGCAGCTGAATATCCATTGGATACACCACCATTTCATTCACTCATTCAGTTGACGGACATTTGGGTTGTTTCCACTTTCTGGCTATTACGAATAATTCTGCTATGAATATGCATGTAGAAGTTTTGGATGAACATATATTATCATTTCTCTTGGGTATACACCTAGGAGTGAAATTGCTCAAACGTTAACGATTGTGAGGATGGCAAAGGACTGGGCAGTGTCTCGTTCTGCTGTACATAGAGTTGCTATGAGTTGGAACCAACCTGACAGCATCTAACAACGACATGGTAACTCTATGTTTAACTTTTTGAGGAACTACCAAACTTTTCCACAGCAGCTGGACCATCATGCCAGCAATGTAGGAGACTTCCAATTTCTTCTCAGCTTCATAAACACTTGTTATTATCTCTTTCTTTGATTACAGCTAGCCACTGGTTAAGGAATGGTATTCACTGTAGTTTTTATTTGCTTTTCCACCTCATCACTGCTTCTTGCTTCTCATATCTTCCTTGTGGATTCCATTTCCTTCTTCCTAAAGTATACCTTCTATTGTTCGTTTATCAAGGGTGTGTAAGTGGTAAATTCTCCCAACCTTTGTCTAGAAATACCTTTATTTAACCCTAACATTTAAATGATAATTTATCTGGTTATAGAATTCCGTATTGATAGTTATTTTCCTTTGTGATGTGTTGAAGATATTCCATCGTCTTCTTGCTTCATTTATTGTCATTGAGAAATCTTCTTAGTATAATCTATATAATCCTTTTTCTCTACCTGCTTTGAAGTCCTTCTCTTTGTCTTTGATGTTCTGTAGTTTTATTACAATGCCTCCTGGTGGGGATTGATTTTTATACTTCTAGCTTGAAATTTTTGCTTCTTGAATCTGAAGATTTATGGCTTTCACCAATTCTTTAGCATTTTCTATTTGAATACTGCCTCATTCTCTTAAGTCTTTGAATGTCTGTCAGATGTATGTTGAATCTTCTCATCCTATTCTGTTTGTTTACATGTTTCATATTTCCTGTTTATCTTTCTGTGCTGCATTTTGAATAATTTCCTCATATATAAAAGTTTTAGAATAAATTTTCCACTGTTTGATACGCTATTTTTAACAGATTTTCAAGAATTCAATGACTGTTTTTTGTTTTTACTTCTGGAAATTATATTCTTCTAATCTACTTTTTCAAAATAAAACTTTTTCTCTTATGTGTGAATTCTTTTATTTTCTTCATAGTTAACACAACGTAATTTCAAAAAATTGCTGCCCTGATTTTCAGTTCCAATTTCATTCCTCAAACCTAGATATTTAACATTTTTTCTTAAGAATTCAGCTATGTGTTAAAAGAATTATTTGTGTCATATTTTATCTGGTATTTCTAGATGTTTTTATTGGGAGGGTTTTCAGGATTTTCTTAGCCTTTTTTTCTTTATAGCATTAATTAAAAAAAAAAACTGAATTAGAATAGAACTATGTCTATCTGGACAAGCCCATAGCTTTTAGGCTACCTATTATTTAGTTCTTGAGGTGAGCAACCATCTACTGGAATGGGAATTAATTGTTATTTCCTTGCTTCTATTTAGTAAATATCTGATATAAACAATTCTTAGGTGCCTTAAATAGGCTCTCTTCCCACTCTTGGGAATCATCCCATCCCAGGATATGAAAGGCATCATTCTATGAATTGAACATTTTTGTTCTCCATTCCCCAAAAAAAAAACTGAAGAGAAAAAGAAAGTTCTTTTTAACTAAGGAAAATTTTATTTAAACTGTGCAATCAATCATTATTTAGACAGCAGTTTCATAAACATTTTGGCATTTAAACTTTTATTCATTTTTGGCATGACCTGTAGGTAGTATATAAACTACCATGGGGAGCGGGAAGCACTAGGTAATAGTTACTGTGATGCTAGCAAAAGAAAACAAACCCACATTATTAAGCAAAATATGTTTTAAAAAGACATTAAAAAGGTACATTCAAAATCAAGGCAAACATTTGCTTTCCTCATGCCATGAAGTTCACAGAGCTGATCCCCTGAGTCAAGTATAAAATTAATACAGCTCAGCTCTACAGTCCATTAGCAAGTTGGCCAATGCTGCCCTTACAAGAAAGCGGTATACAGAGTGAAAGGATCCAGAACACCCATAATACAAAATAATCTAACTGGCTCCCACACTTTCATTTAATTCACATCTTTGAAGAAAATAGAAAAAAAATCACACACATACACATAACATTTGTCGAACAACATCAATGAACAGACAAACTTTCTTAATATATGTTCTCTACTCTAAGGATAGGCTAAGGCAATGTGTGTGTATTCAGGCTTTCCAAGTTTCTATCAAAGGCTCAAGTTGCTAACCATCAGTGATCATTTTCATTTGGAAACAAAATGGATATCCAGAATGTGGTAACAGGAAGCAGACTATTTTAAGGTAAATATTTTCAATATATTTATTTTTAAAGACAGTTCTATAGAAAAATAAACTTCTGTAGCATAAATTTTTAAAGTTTTTAAGTCTGGGCTATGTCTACAGATCATGAACCACTTACAAGATATAAACTTGAGTAAACCTGCAAAGGTGTTCAGAATTGTATGGATAATACTAAGAGTGATATTTGATGCTGCAAGAAAAAGTTAGGGAAAATATTTCCTTTCTCTAAGAAAAAGAGAACAATCATATAATTCTTCCCAGCAAGCCTTTACAGGGAGACTTGAATATATTAGAATTCAGTGCCAGTAGGCATTGACATTGCTAATGTCAGATGGATCTTGGCTGAAAGCAGAGAATACCAGAAAGATGTTAACCTGAGTTTTATCGACTATGCAAAGGCATTCGACTGTGTGGATCATGACAAATTATGGATAACATTGTGAAGAATGGGAATTCCAGAACACTTAATTGTGCTCATGAGGAACCTGTACACAGACCAAAAAGCACTCATTCGAACAGAACAAGGGGATACTGTGTGGCTTAAAATCAGGAAAGTGTGCATCAGGGTTGCATCCTTTCAACACACTTACTCAATCTGTACTCTGAGCAAATAATCCAAGAAGCTGGAATATATGAAGAAGAACGAGGCATCAGGATTGGAGGAAGACTCATTAACAACCTGTGATATGCAGATGACACAATCTTGCTTGCTGAAAGTGAAGAGAACTTGAAGTACTTACTAAAGAAGATTAAAGACTACAGCCTTCAGTATGGATTACACCTCAACGTAAAGAAAACAAAAATCCTGACAACTGGACCAGTAAGCAACATCATGATAAATGGAGAAAAGATTGAAGTTGTCAAGGATTTCATTTTACTTGGATCCACAATCAACACCCGTGGAAGCAGCAGTCGAGAAATCAAAAGACACACTGCATTGGGCAAATGTGCTACAAAAGATCTCTTGAAAGTGTCAAGCAAAGATGTCACTTAGAGGACTAAGGTGCACCTGACCCAAGCCCTGGTGTTTTCAACCGCCTCATATGCGTACGAAAGCTGGACAGTGAATAAGGAAGACCAAAGAAGAACTGATACACTTGAATTATGGTGTTGGCAAAGAATACTGAATATACCACGGACTGCCAGAAGAAGGAACAAATCTACCTTGGAAGAAGTACGGCCAGAAAGCTCCTTAGAAGCAAGGATGGTGATGTTCAGTCTCATGTACATTGGACATGTTATCAGAAGGGACCAGTCCCTGAAGAAGGACATCACGCTTATTAAAGTAAAGGGGTCAGTAAAAAAGAGGAAAACCCTCAATGAGATGGACTGACACAGTGGCTGCAACAATAGGCTCAAACACAGCAACCATCGTGAGGATGGCTCGGGACTGGGCAGCGTTTTGTTCTGTTCTACACAGAGTCGCCACAAGCTGGAACTGACTCGACAGCACCTAACAACAACAACAGATGTTGTCCTATATGAAATTCATTGCGAATAGTTCACAGAAATGTTAAAATGATCCATAATCTTGAAAAAGTAGATGTTAGGGAAGAATCCTCTAAATGTACTTTCCACTCATCTACTTCTCTGGGGAACTCTGACTTCTCTCCTTCAATCTTTAAAAGCTATCAGAAAACGCGTGGTTTAAACTGTGTTAAGATAATTTCACATTTAGTACTCTCAAAACTGCCAATAAATTCCCCTGTTGTCCTCTTATGAATCTACCCACATTACAGATGAGTGGTTAAATCCCAGGATGTATCGTCTACCAACCACTTCTTCTATTAGTTGTTTTGTGCATGTACAGGAAATACTTGTTTTTTTTTAAATTTTAGCATAAGCAAAATATAATCGGAAAGGCTGATCTATAAAGGAAAAAATCTGTAAGTTATGTTTCACAGCCTTATAGAAATGACTTTTGGATTATAATTCTTTATAACTGAATTTTTCTTTTGAATTTTCGAAGTAGTATTGCTTAGTCTTGCACAACAACCCCGTGTGGTAGTCTACTCATTTTGTGGTTTAAGAAGGTACAAAGTAGGCTAAGAACTTTCCTACCAAGCAGCTCTCAAAATGGCCAAGGACTACAATTTAGGTATTCCAACACCCAGCCTTATGTATGTTTCAGTAGATGATTCTCCCTCAACTTTGCTTCCTCTTAATGTGAATCATTAATTAGCTTGTATTCATATGAAAACTACTGACTCGTCAGATCTAGAAAGGAAGTATACTGATTACACATCTAGCCTTTTCCAGTTAATAAATTCCTATTTGGATATAACGACAACACATAAAAATTACAAAAGATAAAGTCTAATTCTGAGGATTTAGTGTAATAAGAAAATGCCTGTAGAGATGAGGGCCCCAGAAACCACGCCTATTTCATTTCTAATGTGCTCTAGGTACAAGCATCAGTCTTCCGACAATTTTAGCTGACAGAAATTAAAAGTCCTGAAGGAGGAAATAGGGAGGTTAGGAGACAACAAGGGATGAGTTATGGCCGAGTACCTCCTAAATTCCTCTTGTAAAGAAATGGATTTAGCTAAGAGAGTTCTCTCTGTTGGTTGGTTACTACACTGTGGACAGGATGGGTTGAGACGATCGGGTCTTCATAAATACAGAAAAACACAGTCATATATCCACAGGCCTACAGTGGAAGGCACTATGAACCTAGGTAATTACATATTTCTCAGCTGAAGCAAAATCCTTCTTTGAAAAGCATATCACTGTGGAAATCCTATAAGCTTTGGAGTCGAATCACCTTGTGTTTCTATTTTGACTACGCCATCTTTGGCAAGTTGGCCACTCTAAATCTCAGTTTCCTCATCTCTAAAACGAGATAATACTTGCTCTGCAGAGTGTAGCAGTTTGCACAGATAATGCATGTGCTTGGCACACGGCAGATATTCAGAAAATGGTACAATCCCATCTTACAGACTAGAAAATGACAAAATGACACACTCTTATCCTTACTCAAAATATCATCCTGGTCTCCACCCCACACTGAAGAAAGCTTTATCTCTTCAGTTGAAGAAATGCTGAAAATTAAGGTAGAATTAGAAACTGTTCTTCAAAACAGAAAAAGGGCTTCACTCGAAATGATCCAGGAATTAGAAAACAACTTGAGCTTTGGAATCTAAAGCTTCATAGGAAAAAGGACAATTGAAATCAAAGAAGAAATGAACAATAAGAAAAGAATTTTCTTAGGAGATGCACACACTGATGAAGTAAGTGGAGGTTCTTGCTGAGGATGATGGAAAATCTGGGGGTTCCAATACCCAAACCCAAATATTCAGTGCCTGGTGAAGCTGAAGAGATACACCCCATCTAAACGGCAGAAAGGCTGCATGTTGCAAATGGGATTTTAAAAGAAAACTAAGAATAAATGTGAGCATGGTCCTGTGCATCTACTCTGAGTCTCTATATTTTGAAGTCTTCTCCTCAATCCTTCCCCACAACATAATCACTTCAGAAAAAAAGGAGAAAGGTTAACTATAATATGAACAGTTTTTAAATTTTTTTGATAAAATCCCATAAAGCTAGAGGTAATTATTTAGGAAACTTTCTGTTAAGACATAGAATTGAGATGTTTCTTTACAAAGCACATATTTAAAATGTTTAAAGCTGAATTTACTAGTTCATTGTTTTTGCAGTGTTTTATAGAGAATGTTTAATGTATACATTTGAGAGGCAACAAGCCAAGGTTTTCATGGCTTTGAAATTTTAAAGATCCCCAAGAGGTACAGGACCTCAGACTTCCAATCTCTGGAATGCTATGGTTACTTCATGGGGATTGGAATTCCATAAAAACAATGCGTCTGTGGGTACACAAAATAACGGCCACCCAAAGACGTCCATGTCTTAATCCCTGGAGCCTGTGAATATGTAACCTTACATGGCAAAAGGGACTTTGCAAATATGACTAAGGATCTTGGGATGGGGAGATTATCCTGGATTACCCAGGTGAGCCCAATCTAATCCTAGGAGTTCTGAAAATTAGACTCATGGGGTCAGAGAAAGAAGTGAGATGAAGGAAGCAGGGCCAGTGAAACACCACTCTGCTGGCTTTGAAGATGGGGAAAGGGGACAGCTGCTCTACAAGTAGGAAAAGGCCAGGAAGTGAATTCTCCCCTAGAGCCTCCAGAAGGAACGCAGCCTCACTGACCCCTGAATTTTAGTCCAGTGAGACCTGTCAGACTTCTGACCCACACTGCTGTAAGGCAGAAAGTCTTTGTTGTTTTAAGCCTTTAAGTTTGCGGTAATTTGTTACAGCAGCAATAGGAAAATAATACAGTATCTGTCTGATAAAAATGCAAGACTGTCACCTTAACTGTAAACACCCTCGAAGGCTTCACAAGGGGAACTGTCTGAGATGATGAAAGCCTGCAGACACACACAGCATTAGCCTGTGATCTTATGTCCGGAGCGTAAATCACTTAACACAGGATTCTACCGTTACGTTTTCCTAAACATCAGTAAAATTCACAATCAGACAACAGTTGTGTATGTTGATCTCCAGAACCCTCTAATCTGTGCTCACAGCCCACAAAAATTATTCTGACTTTTAAACAAAAGCAATTTTATCAGAGGCCCATGTGGCAAATTGGCAGGAACAAAGTCTGCAAAATATGTTTAGTTTTAGAAAGGTCATGACTTTTTCTTCCTGACATTCAATATTCAAAAATGACACTTAATGAAACATAAACGTATGTAAGTGAACCACTACATCCACTGCTGAAGTGAAATCACATCTGTGTATACTTGCATTAAAAAAAGTGATACCTTCAATTCCGTATTTTTGCAACACACTCTGAATTGTTCCCAAAGATGTCTTCGTATAGACTTGGATAAGAACAACCATCCTGAGTTCTCATCCATGAGCAAGTTTCTGGCAGAAATCCTTAACAAAGTCAAGGCAAACCCATACAAATCAGTGTCACTCTTCCCAGTGACAGCAATGCTTCCAGTTAAAGCGAAGGCAAATTAATAATATAGCATTTCATTGTGGGTCTGATTTCCTTGATGTGCCAAAGCTGGCTTTTTAAAGTCACTTAGTGGATAAAGTTGTGTTTTTATTCTTAGGCTAATCAAAATATAAAATTCCAAAGTTCTTGAAAAAAGATTTTTGCTTCATCCAGGGTTCCAATAAAGTTTGAAATACCAGTTTATGGACAACTTTAAAGAGTCCATCTATTAGAGTCCGATTATACAGTGATATAATTTGTTTGCCTGTTATATCCCTGTTGCTCCCAGGAGGCCTCAAGCCTTCTGTGTTAACCAGGGAATGTTTTAAGCAGGAAGAAGAGTGTACTGGTTAATTCAGAGGTTACCATAATGTTCTGCAATGGAAAAGTCTGCTGGTATTTCTGTTGACAACTCAAAGTGCTTAGGAAAGTATCACTCTACATTTGGCAAAAACATCCTGTAAATGAATCAGCAGATTTAATGGAACGTCCCGATGTAGTACACTATTCATATACAGACTGGGTTCTGGAGAGGCATATTTGGTTAACATAAAAACAAGAAACAACAGTTTTAATGTACATCTAAATTTGCCTATATGTGGAGGTAACCTTAAATATCTTTGGTTTATTTTCTTTTTTAATTTGCTGATAAAAAGTACTTGAATAAAAACACTGATAAATACCAATATAACTGTATTGCTTTTAATTATGTAAACTCAGCCTTTGATATCTTTTGCTACTAAAGCTAGATCCCCTATCAGCTTCTAAATAAATTTATTGCAAATCTGCTCATCTGTATTTATAGGCTAACCTCTATCTTTCAGTGATCTTTGGTATGAAAATACTGATAAGCAGTATCTTGTAATATTTGGCATAAAAATGAAATGCACCTATCAGTACTTACAGCAAATAAGTCTTTGGAAGAGGAGATAGTTACCATTTGCATATTAGCCCCTTTGGAGTGAAATATCACGAAGCAATATCGCTGTGAGAGATGAGTGACAACCTTCACATTCTGGTTACAAATTTTATACTGAAGACTTCAAAGAAGCTTGCTCTAGCCAAGTAGAAAGAAGCCTTTGCTGTACACTAAATATCTTATTTGATGAGACCAACATATATCTCTTTGGTGAAAAGATTTTTTTTTTCTCTCCAACAAGTAGTTTCAACAATTTAAAAATACTCTAATACTGTATAGTCGAAGATTTACTCGCTGAAGAAAAAAAAATTACACTTGAAATTCTTTGGAACTATCTGCTGGTAAAGAAACTATTACAACTTATTTTAAATGCTCTGGTAACAATAAGGTAGTTAGAATTACTAGTCTAATTAACTACGACAATCAGTATAAACCCTATTGCTTTGGGTTAGTAACTACTTGTATAAGCTTCATACCTACAGATGTCTCTAGTTAATTCAATTTTGGGGGAAAATAATATTCAAATTTTCACTTTCTACTGAAAAGTCTTTGGTAACAGGATTATTATGAAAAGGTCTGTATAAGAACAAAATGAAAAGGTGAAAAATATACTGGTAAATAATTAGCAAATAGTTATAGCCTAAAGATCTACAGTTACTATGGGCCTATCCATCAAAAAACAATCAAAATACTTTCCTCGAGGACTTCAGATCATCTTTTCAGGCTTTAAAACTATTCAAATTCATACAGTCCCAGACACATCTTCCATAACCATGATGGATGATGTTTCACCTTCAAAAATTAATTTGTTTGCCTTTTAACGAAAGTTGCAAAAATAAAATGATCTCAATGTACCCCTTAATTTTAGACACTGATAAAAGTTGGCCCCACATACTTCTACTTACAAACCAAAAAAAACGCCATACCCTGTCAATTTGCCCATGCTTCCATGAGGCAGCTCAAAAGTAACAAAATGTTCCCTGAGTACAGGAAAAACTAACACTAGAATAACTTTAAAAGGAGGTAGTATAGAACAGGAGCTATAAAGGCAGGAGCAGCATTTTTCCCTTGCCCTCAGATTGTTCACCTAAAGCTCTGCTTTTCGTTTTGCCATGGAGCCCATCCTTGGGGAACTGAATGGGGGTCTTTGAAGTCAGTTCCGAAGTGGCTGCTGGCACTTAGCGCCGGTCTGCTTCTGAACACGTCCAGTTTGGCACAAACTACAGAACAATCCAGAAAATGTTTTGTCTTCAGTCACCGGGAGAGGAGATGATAGAGTGGGACTGACATCCTGTAATGTTCTTTTCATTTTAGAATACCATTCAACAGGCCCCCTCCTATGAAGAACAGTTCTGAGGAAGCCTCATTAAGATCCATGTTGAAGTGAGGCTCAAGAGTAATTTCCGGATAATCTGTAAAAAGAGTCTTTTTTTAAAGGATATGGGCTCCCTCTCCACATCACACCTTCAGTTCCTTATTCTCGTGTGCTGCTCGGCACATAGTAGGTGCTGTCTTAAGACTGAGAGAAGGCCTGTATTATGTTGCTGAGTAAACAGTTGGCTGATTTCAAACCAGCACGAGGATTAACTCACTCCTGGAGTCAGCACTCCTTGTTCACAGCACTGACACTGAAGGAAAAGGAAATGCAGACACCAAATTCTCTTAAGAACTCAAGACCACACAACAGGTAGGGAGGTAAGAGGTCTGAATACTTATCCCTGAACCAAACCTGCACTAAAAAAAACAAAGCCACTACGGTAAGAAAACGTCCATCTAAATAATTACTGATAAATTCCAAGAAACTCTTAAGGCAACTTTTGTGTACTCTTGTCCCAAACAACTTCATGAATATTAAAAAAGTATAAGGCAAAGAATTTCATAATATATACTGGAAGGCACTGTTAGCGTGATAACCTCAAGTTCATTTTACTGTCTACTGTCGTATTTATCTTTATTCTTAATATTTTATGAAATTTCTTCACCCCTCTAAGCCAAGCTGGGATTAAAAACAAAAAAGCCCTAACCCATTATCTTTAAAAAACCCATTTTCTGCCTGGAGTTTTGTAACTAACGCTGGCAACGCTGAGGAAACTAGACAGCACAGCCTGTGGCCGAGCGCCAGCCAGAAGGGAGGCAGGAAAGGCACGCTCGTGGCAGGCTGAGCTCTGTGATACCGCAGTGAGCACTTCAGGCTCCGACGCCCAAAACATAAAGGGCTTTTAGCAATATCAGTCCCACTTTCTCTCTCCTCCGTGGTTTACAGTCCTCACAGTCAGAGGAGTTACACCGTCCGAACCATGCAGGTGTCACAGGTTCTTTTTAAAAAATCAGAGCTTCAGATAAACATTCGTCCTCATCTACCTATATGACTCCTCTGATCAAACGCATTACGTATTACACATACAGCAATGAAAACAAAACGCTACTAGGAAGTATCATCGGTTACGTAGCTGAGACACACCAAACCAACAAACGAGGTAACAATGTTGTCTTCAGGGTCTGCCATTTGGCAAACTGAGGTAGACGGTCAGCAAAGGGGCTTTCCAAAGTCTTCCCTTTGCTCCAGTGACATATTTTATAATCCAGTCAGAGATCCTGACTGTCCATTCACATTGCTGACAATGAAACATTCAAAATATGTGAGTTAAAAAAAAAAAAAAACACATTCAATAAAGTCTGAAATACCCAGTAAGACATCAAGATTTTCACCAAAGGCTTTGGTTCCCTGTTCATTGTCCTTCGAACAGACTCACAGGTGACAATACCTGAACGTGGCTGTCTAGATGGGAAACTCATTTCTATGAAAGCACAGCGTGGTGGACGGTGGCTGGGGGACTGCAGAGGAAGTCGGCTCGGCCCCTGAGGGCCCTGCAGGCTCTTCACACCGGCTCACTGCGGGACCCCCACCTGAATCGCTGCCAGGGAAGGGATGAGAGGTCGGGGGTGTGGAACTCATGACTGAGGACAGGTGTATCTCATCATTGGACTCGTGGGAAAACCTTCCAGAATCCCCAGTCTCGTGACTGCCTTCACTATTGGCTGAGTGCTCAGTATCAGCCGCAGCACCGAAGGGCCTGGGGAAGCTGGTGGTCTGACTGGGGCGGCCGGAAGAGTCTTCGTCACTGATTAACACAGTAGTACCTGGCTGGTAAAAGCAGACAGCTGGAGAAAATCTTCTTTGAGGCTAAGCAAAAATACAGAAAACGCTGTCAGTGACGTTTATCAGTGATGATACTGTGCTCCCAGAAAACAGTAAATCTCGTTGTATATATCCTATGTATCCTGAGACAGCAAACTGTCCCAGTATGTGGAGAAAGGTCATCATTATGAATGGATTTTGTGGGTCAGTGGTCCCCCACAGACGAGTAGGGCATGTCAGAATTACCCGGGGCAAAGGAAGTGTCAAAAATAAAGCTGCTTCAGTGATTTTGACAAAGGTCCTGCCCCATTCCTTTTTCCACTGTCGCCCCCCCACCTCCACGTGAAAACCAGTTCTGATTACTATTCTAATCCTCAGTTCAGTGGTCACTCATGGTTCCCCAAAGAGTCAGGTCCCAAAGTAATAAAACCATAGCCAGTAAGAACCAAGAAATTACAGTAAAGCATTGATTTACATTTTCCTCTCTTTCTGACAATCATGTCATATACCGTGAACTGCCAGAGCTATTTCTCATGTAGGCTGGTTACCTGCTCAACTTTCATCTTCTTAGAGTCTTGGAAAAAAAGCCACTTTTTCTTAGAGTTGTTTTTAATTATAGGGCCATAGCTATTAATTATCAGATCAGTTCCTCCCTGCGGAGATAAAAGGAGAAAATGTAAATATCTTGGTATTATAGATTTCAGTTTATCACAAGCAGTACACAACATTTTTAAATGTTGAAAGAAAAAAGATCAAAGACATCACTGTTTTTTTCACACAAGCAACACACAACAAATCTGTTACTGATCAAATGATACACTAAGATTATTTTTAAGAAAGATAAATATGCTGAAGTATTTGGGATAAAATGTAATGATTCCAATAACTTATTTTCAAATGTACAGCAAACAGAGAGATAAACATATATGACAACATATTAACAATTATTTGGGTATTCATCAAATTATTCTTTCAACCTTTCTGTATGTTTGAAAAACTAAAAAAGTAATTGGGGAGAAAAAACTGTACAAAGTTCACATATGTTCAATGAAAGTAGCAATAAATGGAAGGTCAACTTGTAGGATAATCACTTCCTAAGGGAACTGAGGGACCAGCCCCTGGAGAAGGACACCATGCTTGGTAAAACGTAGGGTCCTCAATGAGATGGACTGACACAGTGGCTGCAACAATGGGCTCAAGCATAACAACGATTGTGAGGATGGCGCAGGACCAGGTAGCGTTTCGGTCTGGTGTACACAGGGTTGCTATGAGTCGAAATTGACTTGACAGCACCTAACAAAAACAACAGAACTGAAGGTTTGGCCTCCAATCTTGCTTCAGGCCTCCACTTCCCTCTGCCTCCTTCTTTCACTTTAGATTCTCCCTCTTTTGTCCAAGTTTCCTCCCCACTCTGCTTCTCTCTATCCTTTCTCATGTCCACTTCCAAGCTAGTATTAACAGAACCACAGTATATTTTAGTACTTTGTATGCTTACTTACTATGCTCCATAGGGTTTTCAATGGCTGATTTTTCAGAAGTCGACTGCCAGGACTTTCTTCTGAGGTGCCTCTGGGTGGACTCAAACCTCCAACCTTTCAGTTAGCAGCTGAGCACATTAACTGCACCACCCAGGAACACTACGGAGCACAGTTCTACTCTGACACACACCGGGTCACTATTTAAAAGTTTTAGCTACTAATGTTTTAAGATTAATTTGAGATAAGTTGAAAGGTTTCATTTGTATTAGAAAATAAAAGCTAACTTACAAAAAAAAAAAAGGCAACAGGAGTTGTAAAACTCAATGATTATTTACCCATAACACAGATACAGCATACAGCACTGTGTTAGATGTAAGTAGAGTACATGTGTTAAATATAATCGGATAAAATTTAATATCAAAATTGCCTCAAATTGTTATATTTTTATCATTCTAAATTTTAGGGCAGAGTTGAGAAAAATAATTTCTAGCAGGGTTTGGCAAAAGTTTTCTATAAAAGGCCAGATAGTAAATATTTTAGGCTTTGCAGGCCACATACCTTCTCTGTCTCATTTTCTTCTCTTCTTCTTTTTTTTGACAGCTTTTTAAAAATGTAAAAACGACTCTTAACTCGGGGTGGCCATAGGAAAACAGGCTGTGGGCTGGCCAGGCGCAGTCTGAGGACACCTGACTGACAGCACATCGAACTTGATTTGTCCTTCATCTCACACAGGGTCTCTCCGTCTTTTCCCCAACACCACCCTTTACTTGAACTGTCGTAGGGGGTGAGTTTATTACGGCAGCATCCTGGCTTGCTCGCAAAAAAAAAGTTTGGAAGCTGTATGATAATGCACATTATGTAATGCTGCAACGTGACCAAAAATAACTTGTAGCTGGAGTTCATAATGCCTATCGCTGTACTATTACTACCTCCACTGCAAAGGACACGAGTAATACCTCCCAGTGACATTTCCTTACTATGTCCCACTTCCTCAGGCCAGAAAGCGAAGGATTTTGAGGCATCTATTTAGATACTCCATATTTTAAAAATATCCTTCACACCTGGGCTGTTCTGAAGGTCCATTCAGTTAAACATCAACCAAACCAAGTATAAAGTGGATTAATAAAAAACTGTATACCCAGTAAATACAGGTAGTCCAAATTATAGTAAATACAGAGTAATGACCACAGCGTTCTTATTTAGGACACCTTAGTACCATACAATGCCATCGATGTGAATGCATGCTACCTTCTCATTTTTTTTCCTGTATCTCTGTCATCCTTTGGCTCTTCTGTTCTTTCTCTGTCCCCATCTTCTTCTCCTCAGATATTTTATGTGAGGAAGGATCTGGGTGAAATTGCTTTATATTTCATTAAATGGAGTACAGATGTAATACAGTCAACAGATTTTTTCTGGTAAGTAAATTTTACATATAAAGGGAAGACGAACGCAGAGGATTATGCAGCAAAATCAGTCTCTCGGCTCAGAGTACCTTTGCATCAATGAAGCTGCTGGGCGCTACCATGGGCACTGAGGAGTCTTCACTCTCTACAGCTCCTTCCAAGCTCTTTCCCACTTCGCCAGCACCAATACGAGGTAACTGCTGAGTTCCATTCTGTGCAGTCTTGGAAGCAGACGATTTCCTGAAATACAGTCGAGTAAAGAAATCTCAATTCACAGTTGACACAGGCAAATATACCAAATCTGGCCTATGACGACAACTTTGTAATCACGGGGTCCTTTAATGCATGCTTCTCAAAAATCTCTAGGCAGACTATTGGATTTTAACTCCAACTCACCACTGCAAACTTCTATGATTCGAGGAGTCTTTATTTTTTTGCCTCAATTTCTGCTTATATAAAATTACTTTTTACAAACACTTAACAAAACTTCAATTGTTTACAAAGTGCTATTATTTATCACTGTTACTTATAATTTGTGCAAAAATCATACTTTTTTATCTACATTTTTCCCATTGGGTCTGCAGACTATCGTACTAACAAAACAACTTCCTTGCCAATTAATGACAGTAAATTTACAGTAGCTGTTCTGTAAGATTTGTTGTTGCTGTCAGCTGCTGCTGAGTTGGCCTTTGACTCACAACGACCCCATGCACAATGGGATCAGACCATTGTGATCCACAGGGTTTTCCCTCCTCAGCAAGATTTAGGCACACTAAAGCAATGCTCATAAACATCTTATAAAAATTCTTGAAGTGAGAAATGTGGACAGTAAAACTGAGCCATTTCAATATACAAAAAGATGGTTAGAACTCCTTCATAAGTATGTTTCCAAGTACGTTTCTTGTACAAGTACCAAACGCTTATAAACACTTAATAATCTATGCTAATTGAGGAAGACCAGTGATGGGGATTGCCTAAAAACAGTATGTATTTAACTTTGTTTT
>NW_004443966.1:1547332-1549571 GCF_000243295.1 Trichechus manatus latirostris
CAGCTGATTTCTATTTGTTTCCTCAGCTACCGAATTTAAATGTTTTCAACGACGCCGTCACCTCCAGTGATGGCGGCCCACCTGGCTTTACTTCGGTAGATCAAGATGAGAACACAGATGAGGATGCAGGTCAACGCTATGCCAACACCGACAGCAATGCCAGTCGCTGATTTTTGGTCCAGATGGTAATAGCCCGGATAAGCTAGACGGGAAACGCATTTACTCAGAATCAGTCAGAAAAATAAATGATCCCACTGGCCAGAATTATCAGATAAATACTCGCTTTTCTATCATTTTTCTTCATCTCAAAGAAAAAGCACTGACATTATCCATGCCAAGACAGAAAAGACACGTGTATTACTCTTTTTCAGCGACCTCAGAGACGGTTTATCTCCCGACACTGAAGACTCTAAATATGAGGACTAGACAACACATTCTTACATCAAACATGAACATCAGTTCGTAATTCACTGCGCTGAAAGGCCCAAAGCGTAAACGTTCCTTGACGTATCAAAGGACGGCTTTCACAACACGTTTCCTGACAGGCGGGTCTGTATGCTGAAGATCAGTTTTCTGTTCATGTGTAATAGAGCAACAACCCTCGAACTTTAACATGCATACGAATCCCCTGGGGATCCTGTTAAAATGCAGGTTCTGGTTCACGAGGTCTGGGGTGGGGGCTGTGATTCTGCATGTCTAACAAGGGCTGAGGTGAGGCCCGTGCTGCTGGCCCCTAGACCATCTGAAGTGCTCTTGGTTTGTTTGCCCTGGTAACACCGTAGCTACTGTGGTGCGTGCACATGCACACACGCACACACACGCGCTCACGCACACGTGCACGCACACGCACATGCACGCACGCCCACACACGCATGCATGCACACACACGCACGCACACACACACACGCAGCACTGAATTTTCCATGGATCTAAGGGCCCTTAACCTTGTCCTGAGTTCAGCCGGCATTCCCTCCATTTAAATCTGCACCCCCACCCCCCAGACCCACTCTTCCAGAGACGAGGAAAAGCAGGTGCCTAGTCTTGCACCACAGGGCCCCGGCTTCTTCAAAACACAATCACGGCTACTCTGAGCAGGTGAGGGTGGCTCTCTGAAGAGATTTTTTTCCAACTGCTTTTCTGGAGAAAAACAACTTTCTCTCCGGAAAAGCTGCTTTTCTGTGGTGAAAACTCTTAATGAAAACCATGTTCTTCTTAGCTTGAACACCACAACCATCACTGTTTATTTCCATGAGACCTCCCAGGAATCCCATCAGTTCACGGCTGGTAGGGCTTGTCTGTCTTGGTGGTTGCACAGCTGGGAAAAGACGCAATTAAGAACACACCGGCCTGAGAATTGCAGCTAATTCTGCGGCAGTTTTGCTGCCTTCTAGGAGTACAGACCCTCCCCGGTCACAAGTCAAGGAACAGGGTGCAGGGTTAGGGATATTGCAACCGTAGGGTTTGAAATAAAGTGGAAGGGGGCTAAAAATATACATGCATGCTTACTTTTTCTTCAGGAAAATCACAGTTTCTGTGGCAATATACCAACCTCTGGCATCAGCGGAATCTAAACGCTTGGGCCTTTGATTTGATCCAGAAGCTTCCTTTGGAAGAACAGCCAGCTCCACAGAATTTGAAAAGGGTCCTTCTCCCACCTCATTGGATGCAGATATCTTGACAATATACACATTTCCTGCCACCAGGTTTTCTAGCAAAGCCATGGTTATTGCCCCTATAAACACATCGATTACAAATTAAGTAGACTTTTACCTTTTATTCATTCCTTCAATCACACAAACATGGTCCTTTACTTTAAAAATATTTTTCTGATTATAAAAGTTACAGAAGTTCATTGTAGAACACTGGAAAATAAAGATAAATAAAACAGTATTTCCCATTGTTAACATTTTAGTGTGTTTCCTGTGAATGCATAGGTACCGTATACCATTTTTCATCCTAGAAGTTTCCCTTAACAGGGTACCAGGTGCACATCCCCGTGTAACCCTTCTCTGGAATCTCGTTTTAGGCATAGTTCTTAAAATCAGCACATATCTCTGTTTGGGCTTTTACATACATATTTAAAACACACACACACATCTTTACATAAGTAGGGCTGTGAACTTCATTAAAAATATTTTATTATGAAAATTGCAAACATACACACACTAAGAGAGAATGGTATAATAAGCCCAGATAAAACAATTATAACTGGATTTTTAAAAATCCAGTGTGAGACTTT